>NC_046157.1:146280731-146580731 GCF_011064425.1 Rattus rattus
AACTAGAACGCTCAGTTCTAGCATCCTCATATCCTCAGACTCTCTGGCTTCCTAATTTCCTTGGAGATCCTGTGGTTAGGAAACAGTGTGGCTCCTAACAGTTGAGAAGCGTCAGTTCCCATCTGTAACAGCTCCACAGCAGTCTTGTGAGACGACGCTTCCATGTCAGTGAAAACTTAGATACAGAACCAGGTGTGAGCCCAAGGTGAAAGAAAGAGAAGGAGACAAAGAGCTGAGAGAGAGAGAGAGAGAGAGAGAGAGAGAGAGAGAGAGAGAGAGAGAGAGAGGCAGACAAGCAGGAGCCAGACTAGAGGGGGAAGAAGTGGGTCAAACGAAGACTGATGCTGTTTTTAGATTCCAGAGCGCAGTCGGGAGGCTTGAGATTCCACATTAACTAAGCGTGCAGGTCAGTGCTGGGGATTCATGCCCCGAAGCATGGAAGCCCGAGAGGATTGAAACATTTGCCACTCAGACAGACGGATGGATGCCTGAAGAAAAACATCAAAGGGTTAAAGTTGTTCAGCTGGAGAGGGGAGGCCTCACTGGAGCTTGAGAGGAAGAGAGGGAGGGAAGGAGGGAGAGAAGGAGGGAGAGAGGGAGGAGAGAGAGGGAGGAGAGAGAGAGAGAGAGAGAGAGAGAGAGAGAGAGAGAGAGAGAGAGAGAGAGAGAGTCCAAGTCCTACTTTTCACATTACCTTCTTGAGAAACTTGACTGACATATGGCAGCAGCTAGAAGAAACTACATTTTACTGTCATTGGTTGGGTTTGAATTCATTAATAATTTTGAGACAGATCATTTGAGTCCCTAGCTTACCTGGAACTCACTGTCTAGTCCAGGCGAGCCTCAAATTCAGAGATCTACTTGTCTCTGTCTCCTGAGCACTGAGTCTAAAGGTGTGTGTCACCATGCCCAATTGGCTTGATTTGTTTTTGTTTTGTTTTTCTATTTATTGTTGTTGAGGGAGAGTCTTATGTAGCCCCAGCTGGCCTCAAAGTTGTTATGTAGCCGTGGACGACTTTGAACTCCCGATCCTCTGCCCCTGCTTCCCTGGGGCTGGGATTACATGCACACGCCATGATGCCCAGCCTATGTGTTCTGCTTTTAGTGATTGTTTGGGCTACTATACCTTGATTTGTGAGGGACATGTGGGAGGTGATTGCAGAGCACTGCCCTCCATGAACAAAAGGAGCTCTGCGGGTTTTATTTAGGAAGCTATAGGTGATCCCATGGGAAGGGCAGATTCACTTCAGAACTAGTGTGTCCTCCTGAGCCAACAAAGATCAAGGTCATAGCTCAGGAGGGAAAGATGGTGAACACATCAGGAGCTCATGAAGTCCGATACACAAAAAGATGGGCGGATCTTTTGAGTATGTTCATCGTACATCATAAAGATGTAAGACCTCTGGGAAGGGTCAGCTTCCCATCACCAAATTTAGGGTGGGAAAAGGGAACGGCACTTTGAAGCTGTGTTACTACAGGAGTTGCTCCTCAGAGGACTTTGGTTCTCCGAGTGCCTGTATAATCACCAGCGAGCACTTCTTGAGCTCAGCGTTCTTTATAATCAGGACCAAGTAAAGAGTTTTTTAAACATAAAGGTAGAATCCTGGACTTGGCAGGTGAACTCTGAGTTATTGGGTTTGGGGTTGGCCCTCACACCTGCATTTTTAGAAAGTTCTTATATTAATTCCAATGGAGATCTTCCACAGACCACACCTTGGAAAAAATCAAAGTTACATGATCGCTCTGATGATCTACTAGAATTTCCCCAGTGCTAAGTCCTGTGCTTTGAGTTAGAAAAAGCCCTCACGTGGAACCTGAAGAGTGGCATCCCGAGTAGAACCTGAAGAGTGGCTTTGAGCGTAGAACTGGAAGAGATGACTTCTAACAGAGCCAGAAGAGCTGGCTTCTAACGTGGACCCTGAAGAGTGGCTTCTCTCTTGGAGCCTCAAGAGTGGCTTCTCACCTGGAGTGGCTTCTCTCACAAGGTACGGAGTGTGACTTTTTCTCTATGGCACCAGTTACCAGTAATTGGAGAATATCTGTTTGATTAAAAACATATGTACGAGTCATTCTCCGGATTTATTGAAACGGCAATGTGAAGACTAAATAGTTTCCAGTCAAAAACATGCCTAAATGAGACTGGGTCTCAGTGCCATGGATCTTGCTTGTCTGGCTTGCATGAAGCCCAGGTTTGATCTCCAGTCCTACAGGACAGTGAAAAACTCCTAATTACCCTAATCAAGACAACATGAAAACAACCGACGAGAACCTGGCCTCTGAAGCTCGTTTGCCCAATTTTCAAATCTGAGTTTGTTCACTTACTGGCCTTGAGACCTTGGCTCTGTCATTTTCTCTCCTTGCTCCTCAGTTCTCTCTGGCTGGGTATAGCAAGTGACAGCAGTGAAATGCACTAATGTGTGTAATAAACGCTTAGCATAATACATGCTTAGCATAGTGCTTGATGTCTAACAGGAAAGAGTGGCTGTTACTTAGAGGCTAAGACAGAACCAAAAACTAGGAAGGTAAGTCTGTGCCGACCCTCACAGTTCCCTCAGTCGAGAAGCTTTGCTCTTAGAGGACTGGGTTTTACTAATCTCTAGGGATGAGAAAATTAAGTCTGGAGCTTGTGAGATCTGATGTGGAGGAACCAAGACATTAACATAAAGCCAGGATCCCGGAAGGACAATAATATCCTGCAAATATTATAGGTTATAAAAAGCCCATCTGTAGCATAGAAACACAGAAAGGAAGCTGACTTGTTCTGAGCTGAACTCTGGCTCAAGAGAGGGAAGTTTTTCCTTTAAGAATTCAAAGCCACCATCATGACCCTCTGGTAGGTCCTGGTTTACATAAATAGATCCTGTACAACCTAGAGATTCCCCAGGCTAAGAAATAATATAAACTTTGGTCTGGGCCAATTTTACTGTGTCCGAAACAGACACAGGTTACAGTGGCTTTCCCCAGATGACAGCTCTGTTGAAGATGAGCTCGCAATCTTAAATCCTTTAAGACACAGGGGTTGGAGGAAGTGTGAACAGGAGTCTACAGGCCCAGACAGCAGCAGGATTAGACTTTCCAGGACCTTAGATTGTAAACTAGGAGTGTTAAAATGGCTGACGACATAGAACAAGGGTTTTGTTTTTTTTTTTAAATTTAGAAAAATAAGTAAAAAAGTCAGTCACATTTTAAATATCAAACAAATAGAATCAAAAATGTTCATTAAGATTTAGAACTCAACAAACACACTAAATAATACCTTAGCTATAGCTGAGGAAGAATTTAGAGGGGTTGGGGATTTAGCTCAGTGGTAGAGCGCTTGCCTAGGAAGCGCAAGGCCCTGGGTTCGGTCCCCAGCTCTGAAAAAAAGAACCAAAAAAAAAAAAATTTAGAGCTGAAACTGGAAGATTCTCTGACTAGAGACTCAGTGAAGCCAGACAGAGATGGCAGAAGACAGGAGACTGACTCGGGTGTTTGAGAGCCCTGAGGTGAGACGGTGGTGTCAGCTGGGTGAGGTGTGTTTGAAGAGAGGAGATTAAAATTGAACGAGCACCCAGTAAGGATGTCTTAGCACAGAAATCCCAGCAAATCCCAAGCTAGATAAATAAAAGCGGTCTTTCAGAGATACCCCAGCGGGACTGCGGAGCACTGGGGAGGGGGTTCATCACATAGAACGGGGAGGAGTGAGATCGGTATCAGCTGAGGGTGCCATTGAAGGAGCCATGAGGCCCATGAGACAGTGTGCTCCTAAGACTTGCTCCAGGAGCAAACCTGCACAGAGGAAGTTCTGAGTGCAGGGCACATGGAGAGAGCAGCTTCAAAGCAGACAGAGGAGCCAGGAACGATTGTGTCTGTAATGCAACACTGAGGCAGATCATGGCTACACAGTAAGATGCTACCGCAAAACAGGGGGCCCAGGGCACAGCATTGAAAGCAAACAGAGAATTTAGAGCTGATGTGGAAGACCGCTAAGAACGTTTGCAGGGACACAATGAGATGAAATAAATGGACTGTTAACTGAAAAGGCTTTTCCAAAGGATTGTTTTGCGGTGACTGTGGTGTGGAAATGAATCTATTCTGGGGCTCTTTGTTCTCAATTCCAAATGCTGGCTTGTTTTGCTTCTTCTCCCCCCACCCCCTTCTTAATCTTATTTCTAACAGCACAGAGAAGCTTTGCAGCTCTCTGATGTGTGCTGAGGTCGTCACGGAATAAATGTTGAGCAAATGCTATAGTTTTACTTTGGATGAAGCATCCCGTGTACAACAGTGATATTTTCAAATGGAAATGGATTATATTAACCCACTTCTTTCCCTCTTCATTACTGTCAGATTAGACTGGTCCTGTTCAGTCAGGTTGGTCCCAACAAGAGCATTGTCTGGTCATGAGGAAGAGCCTGAAATCCTGTCTTCGGAGTAGGGACGGAAAGCTGGGGAATGTTTGCCCAAGACACTTCGATAAAGAGCCACACACAGCCTGCTAGCAAACGTGAGTGAATTAGAAAGGGCTGGCCCCAGGAAAACACTGAGATGAGCTGGGCACCACTCAACTCCTTCAGCCATTTATCCAGAAACTTTTTTCTTACTGGCCTATGAATTGAGGACACACTTGGGAGCACAGACAAGAGCTTGTTTTCCAGAGCATCCTCTCTGAGTGTGACCATGAGACAGCGAACTTGGAGTATGGCAGGCAGAGCGCCCGCTCTCGAGCACGTTGACTGTAATGTGAGGTACAGAGAAGGCACGAGGGCACAGCTTTAGAAGCATTATATAGTGGAAGGAACATGGCTGCAGCAAGGGAGAGATGGGTAATTAGACAAAAGACTGCAATTAGACTGCAGCCTGCTCTACAGAGCAAGTTCCAGGACAGCCACGGCCACACAAAGAAACCCTGTCTTGAAAAGCATACATACAAACAAGCAAACAGATGACAGGTTTCGAAGACTACACACTGTGTGATTCCCCAGCTCTCGGCTGTCCTAGAAAAGGCAGCACTACAGAGTCAGTAACAGCAGCACTGTTGGTGAAGTGTGAGCTGGCGGAAAGGAGAGGCAAGACCAATGGAACACAATGGGTTTTTAGGGCAGTGCAGCTCTTCTGTATGCTGCTGTAATGACAGATCCACGATGTTATGTATCTGTCAAAACCCACAAAATGCCCAGCACAAAGAGAGGCACTCACACAGCGTGATGGGAACATTACCTACCACTGACCTCTTTTTGCTAATATGAGAGATTGAACGTGTCTTCTTCCAACAGACTCACGTTCAACTTTCACTAAAATGACAGCAAGATTTAAAACAATGAACCTGAACTCTAGTAACAGCTGAAGAACTGTGCAGGGTCAGTAGCTGAGCTAACAGGAAAGGGATTTAATTCAGTGGTGGTTCTGTGGTGGGCTTTTTTTGTATGTGCTGATTTGAGTAGGTATGGCCCCTATAGATTCATGCATTTAATGATTGGCCCATGAGGAGTAGCACTATTAGGAGGTGTGGCCTTGGAGTAGGTGTGACCTTGTTAGAGGAAGTGTGTCATTGTAGGAGTGGGCTTTGAGGTCAAGCCCAGCACAGTATGGAAGAGACCCTCCTCCTGGATGCCTATGGAAGACGGTCCCTTCCTTTAGACTGGATCAAGATGTATTACCCTCCAGCTCCTTCTCCAGCACCACATCTGTCTGGATCACACCATGCTTCCTCCCATGATGATAATGGACTAAACCTCTGAACCTGTAGGCCAATTAAATGTCATCCTCTATAAGAGTTGCTTTGGTTATGATGAATCTTGAACGCAGCAAAACCCTAACTAAAACACCACAGTAAAGGAAGTTTCCCATTTTTTTTAAGGGGCTGAGAAGTTACTGGATGTTTAGTTTTCCTGCATGGCCATGTCTGGATGCAAATCAAGGATGTGGGAGTCTTCAAATCCTGCCAGGATTTGACTAAGATGCGCTTTTGAAAGATGTGCACTGTCCAGTTATACACGGGACTGTCTGAGAGAAGCCTTACCATGGAGAATCCTGTAACGCCTGGTCCTGAAAGCACCGTTTCCTGTTGACGCTTGCTGCGAATGATACAGGCTTCAGTCAACCCAGTGTCGCTGTGAATCCTGTAAGAGTCTCATGGGGCCTCAGTTGGTTAGTTGTTAGCACTCAGATGCCCAGAAAGGCTTTGCCACGTCCATGGGGCTGAAGCATTGAGGTCCTTGATATGGCAGTGACTATGTCAACAATACACATTCTCCCAGGGCTTCCTCCAGTCAGGGCTTCCTTCACTCCCACAATTGCCCTTGATTAGCCATCATAACCACATGGTAAGTAAGATCCTATTGCTGAAGGCATCATTCATACATTTTTGGCTATAGAACACAGAGAAAATCAGTCATAAGCTGACTAGGAAACTTCCTCCCTGCTGGCTTGATTTCATGGTACTAGAGGGTGTGGTTCAGACTGTGGAGAAAGGGATCAATGGTCATCAAGTGTGGGATACTACATGCTATAATATTGACTTGCCAGACGAGAGATGCCTATTGGTACAGTGGTGGCATCTCTGCTAGGAGATAACTATCTGCTTTCTAGTTGGATTGGGGCCTGTTCCATCCATGGGAATTTCATGTCTTGGTCAAAAGCCAATGGTGGGGAAGGTCATAGACCCAGGGTAGTACTTAGTACTATCATTTGCTAAACGGTGCTGTCAAATAGCACTCTAATGATCTGTGTTTATACCCGTACACCTAGACTGCTCTCAACCTTCGTCAGAGAAGCTTCCTTCTGTAGTGTCATCAGTAAACTGGGAGGTGAAGAATTGGTTAATTTGCTGGATATAAAGAGACTCAGTACTTAATCCCAGCCTGAATATCTGTATTATTCTTCCCTTCCATACTCAGGGAATAGCATAGAAGAGAAGGTAAGAAGAAGGCAAGAGCTAGAGAGTGAAGAAGGATGCTGGGAAATGGCATCTTCTGGACACAACATGACTGTCAAAGCCATGAATACACAGCAGCTGTGGCTACCTGCACAAGATGTACACAAGGTAAGGCCAGCCGAAGTCCTGGTATAGATAGTAGGTGATCATCAGGCCTCACTCTGTAGTGAGGAGTTAGCAGGGGATATTTGCTGGAAAAGGGAGAATCATTCTTTTTTAATTAATTAATTTTTACACTCCAGATTTTATTCCCTTCCCAGTCCAGCCCCTGAGATTCCACATCCCATACCTCCTCCGCACTTCCCTACACTCCCCTACCCCGTGTCTACAAGGATGTCCCTACCTCACCCACCCCTCTAAACTCTAAATTTCCTGGGACCTCCAGTCTCTTGAGGATTAGGTATGTCTTCTCTGACTGAACCCAGACCCAGGAGTCCTCTGCTGTATATGTGTTGGGGGCCTCATCTCAGCTGGTGTAGCTGCCTGATTGGTGATCCAGTGTCTGAGAGATCTTGGGGGTCCAGGTTAATTGAGACTGCTGGTCCTCCTACAGGGTCACCCTCCTCCTCAGCTTCCTCCAGCTTTTCCCTAATTCAACCAGAGGATTCAGCAGCCTCTGTTCATTGGTTGGGTGCACATATCTGCATCTGACTCTTTCAGCTGCTTGGTGGGTCTTTTGGGGAGTATCATTCTTTATTGAGGGTGTGGTCACTTCTAGGTCTTCTGTGCTCCAGTGTGCATAGACAGGCAGCACTAACTGGCCTTCAAGGGTTATAAAAAACAAACAAAACACGAGTTTAGGAACAGTCATGTTGGGGATACTTAGGGGATTGCCGGGGGGATGGGAACATGATTATATTTTATTGGCTGCAAGCATGAAATTCTCAAAATTAAAAATTACTCATAATAACAAATTTTCATTTTATTTTAAAGCTATCCTTGCAGATACTATATCATTTACACAACTGTGAGAATGGCAAAGCTGACTTAATGTTGTATTTCTTATCCCAACTCCGGTCAATTTAAATAATCTGTTCTTTCTTTCCATATGTATGAATGTAACACTTTTTTTAAAATGTTTCTTAACATAAAAACTACTTGGTCTGAAATCACAGGGATGAAACACTGTTTTGGCTTTTCAATGAACACACATAGTTGATTGAGAAATGTCTTCAACAAGGAATTGAAAATAACTCAATTGAGATGGCTCAATGGGAAAATGGCCTGCCACACAAGCCTGGGGTCTGACTTCAAATCCATAGCACATAAAAGCTGGGCACAGGGACACACACATATGCAACCCCACTGCTGGGACAGTGAGGGCAGGAGAATCTTTGATCCTTGCTTACCAGCCAGTCTAGCCAAAACAGTGAGCTCCAGTTTTCATGAGACACTCTTGTCTCAAAAAATAAGGTGGAGGGACATCGAGATGGGTCAGCAAGGAAGGGTGCTTGCTACAAATCCCTAGCGACCTCGTTTTTTTTTTTTTTTTTTGTTTTTTTTTTTTTGAGCTGGGGACCGAACCCAGGGGCCTTGCTTGCCATAGGGCAAGCGCTCTACCACTGAGCTAAATCCCCAACCCCATGACCTGCGTTTTATCCCCAGAATCTATAATAAGGAAGATAACAAGAACCAATTCCACAAAGTTGTCTTCTGGCCTCTGCACATGTGTTGTGGTGCCCCTCCCCCGTGACATGTCATAGACCCATATACACATACCATAAGAATTAAAATAAAAAAATTAAATTTGCTAGATTTATTTATTTTGCTTTATGCCTGTGGGTGCTTTGTCTGCGTATATGTATGTGTACTGTAATACATGAGGCTTGGGCCCACAGAGGTCAGAAGACAGTGTTGGATCCCCTGGAACTGGAGTTACAGACGGCTGTGAGCCACCACATGGGTGCTAGGGGCTGAGTCCAGGTCGTCTGCAAGAGCACCAAGAGTTCTTAGGTTCTGAGCCGTCCCGTAACAAAATAAACATTAAAGATTTAAGGTGGAAAGTGATAGAGGCAGACGCCTAACCCCTGACCCCAATGCTGACCCCTGGCTTCCACTCGTACACTCTCAGCTAAGTTCACCTGTACATAGATGCACACACATGAATTACACATGTGGGGAAAATCTCAACAGCGTGATCTGTATGCCTCTAGAAGGAACATTTGGGGGCTTTGTTCCTGGACAATGTCGAGTGGACTTGGAGACATTTGTTGGCTTCAGGGATGGTTTTGTTTTCCCTTATAAATTTTTCTTTCTTTTCTTTTCTTTTCTTTTTTCTTTTTCTTTTTTTTTCCAGAGCTGAGGACTGAATCCAGGGTCTTGTGCTTGCTAGGCAAGTGCTCTACCACTGAGCTAAATCCCCAACTCCCCCTTATAAATTTTAGAGTTCTAGTGTTTGTTTGGGGCTGGCTTTTCAGGCCTACAACTGTGGTCCTTCAGTTCACTAAGGTCAAAGGATCATAAGCTTGAGACCTGCTTGAGTTATGAGCTCCAAGCCAGCCTAGGCAACACTGTCTCCAAATAAAACGCAAAAAGACACCTGTGGCTATAGTTCCGTAATAGTTTGTCTAACATGGACAAGGCCCTGAGTTCAATCCCCACTACTGAAAAATATCGAATGCTAACAATCTGCACAAATTGGTACAGAATGAAGCCTAGAAAAAGAAACACTATAGATCAAACAGTAACCCATATAGACCAAACAGAAACTATCAAACTGTAGATCAAACAGTAATCAGAGCCTACTGGGACATACAGGAGGAGAGTTTGGGGGCCAAGATGGTTTCTCTCATTATTGTTGGACTTAAATTAGTTGAGACAAAAATTTTGTACCTCAGTGTAAGTGTCAACGAAAGTATGTTTAATTATTCAAAGTTTTTTTTTTTAAAGCAAACCTTAATGTGAGCTATGGGCTTTATGAACTCAGCAACTGTTGAAAATGGACCATACCACTGCAAAACTGGAAGCTGCTGCTTTCTGTACTTTGTGCTGTTTCCTCTCCTCCTCCCTCTCCTCTCCTCTCCTCTCCTCTCCTTTCCCTTCCCTTCCTTTCCTTTCTTTCACTTCCCTTCCCTTCCTTTCCTTTCTTTCACTTCCCTTCCCTTCCTCCTTTCCTTTCTCTTCTCTCTCCCTCTTCCTTCCTTCCTTCCTTCCTTTCTTCCTTTCTTTCTTTCTTTCTTTCCTTCCTTCCTTCCTTCCTTCCTTCCTTCTTTCTCTCCTTTTTTGGAGACAGGGTCTCTCTACATAGCTCTGGCTGTCCTGGAACTCACTGGCCTCGAACTCACGGATATCTACCAGCCTCTGCCTTCCAAGTTCTGGTGTTAAAGGAGTGCACCACCACATTTAGCTCCGGTGCTCAGTTTTTATATGAAAAATGAAATCTGTTAATTAAAAAAAGAAGCCTTAATCACTTGTGATATATTGACTTCAGGCATATAGCTAAGAAGACAGCTCTGGAGAATAAATATGCCAGCTACCCTGGATTCTCCCGGGTAACTAATGACCCTGTTCTCTTGCTTCTGTGTTAGGAGGGCACTCCAGGAAGAGTCATCAAGAACACGCCTACAGGTCACCCCATCCTTTGGACTCCATCTGAATTTCAGGTGGCCATCCAGAGAGCTGATATGCAGGAGTGTTTTGCTAGGTAGGTCTCAGCCCTTACTCTCCCCGGTTTTCAACAACACTGTTTTTAAAATGTAGGAGCCATGACTCCCTTCCAAATCTCAAAGAGGAAAGAAGTGATGATTCTTCCCTAGACAGCCAAATGATTGCTAGTATTGTCAAAAAAGAGACTCAGAGGCAGAGAGATTGTTGGGCTTGTAGACCTGGTACAGGAATAAAGGAAGGAAGGAAGGAAAGAGGAAGGAAGAGAAGGAAGAGGATGAGGAAGAGCTAGAAAGGAAGAGGGAAGGTAGGAAACAAGGGAGTCTCTGTCACTTGTCTGCTCATGCTAATTTACCTGTATTACCTCTGTAGACTCATCTGTAGACTGTGTAAAAGGAAAGTGAAGTCATGTGGAGCTGACTAGGAAATCTACAGGAGAGCCTCAGTATATGAGCAGGTGGGTGCTGTGACAGCCTAGGATAGCCCAGTGTCTCAGCCCATCTCTCACCTGTCCTCCTGACTCACAGATGCCCCTGGGCTTCAGAATTCCCAGAACCCCAGGGCCATGGAAAACCTCTGCTAGACCCACCACCCTTACTTTATATATAAGCGGTCTTGTTGAAGGTCTGCCTAGTTGAAGTAGGTAGCATTCACCAGGAAATCAGACCCAGGATCCTGACCTCTGGGTCCATGACCTCTCTGTGCACTGCTTTGCCTGAGTCGTGTTGTGACCACTTTTTGTTTGTTGAGTGGGAAACACCCTACAAGCCCAAACATGAGCTCTGCCCTCTGTGAATGGAAACAGCAGCCCACACACAAATCATTGCCACCACCTAGGCAGCAGCACCCACCCCCAAAGGCCAGCAAGAGTCTTCTGATTCTGGCAGGTTGTGTTCCCAACCACAAAAAAGATTGCTGTAGGCCCCAAAGCCTCTGAGTGGGTTCTGTCTGGAGGGGGGATGAAACTTTGGCTTAGAGTCAAAGGCAACTTCTATGAATGTGTTCTGTGTCAGTCAGTACCGTGCTTACCATAGCAGCCAAATCTTTGGTGGGTATCGTCTTATTTTTCCTGCCAGATTCTCTGTTACAGAGGACAAAGTTCTCAAGTGCCTAGCTTGGTGTTGTATACTTAAGCTAATAATACTTAGTTAATTGTGCTTATGCTCAGGGCCATTTGACCTATTTCTGATCATGAAAGGGGAAGAGAGACAACACTAAAAGTCCAACACAGGCAGACAAACTTTTGAACCTGTTCTTACAGGTTCAAAAGGGCATGGCAAACATGAGAAGGAACCAGGCCTGCAGCCAGTCAGAGCGTACTACAAATAGCACTGCCCACTGGAACAGTCCCCGGGTTGACCCCTTTAGACGCATGTGCTGGGTAGTTTTCTGTCAACCTGACACAAGCTAAAGTCACCTGAGAGGAGGGAACCTCAATGGAGATGATGCCTCCAAAGGTTAGGCAGTAGACAAGCCCATGAGACATTTTCTTAATTAGTGATTACTGTGAAAGGCCCAGCCTACTATGTCATCCCTGGGTTGGTGGTCCTGATGCTATACGAAATCAGGTGGAGCAAGGCACGGTAAGAAAGCTGTAAGCAGCACTCCTCCGTGGGTTAAATGCTATGCATGATGCATTCAATCTGCATCAGAGCTGCCTCCTCCAGGTTCCTGCCCCGTTTGAGTTCCTATTCTGACTTCTTTCAATGATGAACAGTGATTGGGAAACATAAGCCAGATAAACCCTTTCCTCCACAAGTTGCTTTGGTCATGGTGTTTCATCACAGCAGTGATATCCCTAACGGGGACAACACATTATCTCTTAGAATAGCAACTCCTCTAACGGACTTACTCCTGGCCTTGTTCAGATAATGGATCTGAGGCTTAAAAAAAAAAAAAAAAAAAACTAATGAAATAGAACCTGGGCCAGGCTAGAGTAGTGATGAAATCACAGATTTAGTTGGCTTCCAAACATTGTCTCTGTATCTGGATGATCAATAGCCTTTTGAGTTTTAGGAGATGCTAGGAGTGCCATAAACAGTGTGTGCACCATACTTTTTTTTAAAAAGATTTATTTATTTCATGTATGTGAGCACACTGCTGCTCTCTTCAGACACACCAGAACAGATCTCATTGCAGATGGTTGTGAGCCACCATGTAGTGGCTGGGAATTGAACTCAGGACCTCTGGAAGAGCAGTCAATCCTTTAACTGCTGAGCCATCTCTCCATCTCGATCATACTTTCTTGGGGGTTCTCTGCTGGTCTTTAACCTTTAGGCTACCATGTTGTTTCTATTGCCTATAGTTTCCCAATGAACCTAAGATACCAGATGAAGCATCTAGAGACTGTAGATCCATAAGTTTACGAACCAGATATATTAACAAGACTTCCTAGGTTGAGAGAAATGGGTATGCTAGCTGCTGTGGTTTGAATCCCAAGTGTCTTCCACAGGATGGTCTATTGAATGCTTGTTCCCCCAGATTGATGGCACTATTTTGGAGGGTTTTAGTTCCTTTAGGAGGTGAGGTCCAGTTGGCAGAAGCAGGTGACCAGGAGCAGGCCTGTGAAGGTCATAGCATAGTACACTTTCTGTTTCCTGGTTGCTGATCTGTGGACAGTTTTCACTGCACACTCTTGCTGCCATGGACTATGCCTATGTCCTCACCTTTATGATAGACTGTCTCTAACCACTTCACTTGACAATTAGTTATAATGGGCAATTAATTAGACGCTCAATAGGGTGGTGGTTAATCTCTTCCTTTTTACCCCTAGCCCTGCCTTCTCCCGTAATTCCTAGCTAACTCTCTCTTTCTACTCAACATTCTCACTGTTGGAGACAGAGTTCTGCTGGAGCCTCCAAGCTGATCCTGAACTGACCATGTAGCCCAATCTGGCCTCCACCTTGTGATCCTTCTGCTTCATGCTCTCTGACACTGGGATTACGGGCCTGTGCTACTACATCTAGCTAATAGCTCTATTTGGATGGTGTGTGTGTGTGTGTGTGTATGTGTGTGTGTGTGTGTGTGTGTGTGTGTGTGTGTGTGTGTGTGTGTGTATGTGTATTGTGTCTGGGAATGAAGAATAAGCATTTCTGGAACTCTTCCTTCCTCTTGACCAGAAACAGTGTTCTACTTGACATTGGTGGTGCCAGTGTATTACACTGGGCAGAAGAAGGCTTTTGTGAACTCTGGAGCTTAGGGATAGTTCAGAATCAGTCTTTTCTCTTCTTCAGACATAAATCTAGCACACTGGCCCAAGAAAGAACATCAGGGTGTCAGTGAGGAAAGAGAGAGGTAGTGGAGTGACAGAACAAATTAGTTAGATAATTTTATAGATCCAATATCTGAGCCTGTATCTTGTATGATGGATAAGTTGATGCCATCCATGTTCAGTACCACAGAATATAAACAAATGAATGTGAAAAGTTACTAGACTAGAACAAATACAGAGACCTGTAACCAGAGAATATGCAAAGAGTGAGATCTCTGAATACTCAGCTCTAATGGGATATTTCCATCCTTCTTCCTTCTAGGAGGTTTTGAACTGAGTATGATTTTATGCTCGAGGGGAACTTTTGCCAGTGTCTGAAGATTTTTGTACTGTTATAGTTTGGTAGGCAGGCACAATTACCAACTACTGTGCCCAAGGCAGAGATGTTGATGAACATCTTAGAATGCACAGAAACCCCATCTTGACCACAGAATGATTTGAATGATTTGTTTCTGGTATAAGCAGTGCCAGGAATGAGAAACCATCTAGAGATTGGGAACATTTTATTTAGGGGTCAATGAAAAGGCAATTGCAAATCCCTGTTCAAAAAGCCGTTTCACTCCATTCAGATGTGCTTTTAAAAATGCAAGAGGGTGCACACCTTTAATCCCAGCATTCAGGTAGCAGAGGCAGGTGGAGTTCGAAACCAGCTTGGTCTACAGAACGAGCTCCAGGACAGCCAGGGCTACCAGGTCTTGAAAAACCAAACCACACAAATATTTAGAAGAAAAGACACACAGGAGAGCTTTTCTGGCAAGGGTTAAGATATGAAATGCACATTTTAAGAAAGAGATTAATTTCCACAGTAGCACAGCTTCCATCACAAGGGAGGGACGCTGAGAAGCATAACTGAGGTAAATATTTCCCCAACTCCTAAGGCTGCTATGGTCCTCACTCAAGATAGGAAAAGCCAGATTCAATGTTACTTGTTCTTTATTTTCTTATATCACCCAGAGGCATGCTGGCCATCCCTGAAGTAGAGTCAAGGATTTTGATACTCTTCTCTGTTACTAATGAGGTTCTAGATTCTCCCCACCAAAGGCCTGGGTTGACAAGTCTAAAGAGATGAGACAAGATCTGTGTATGTCAGTTTCTGCAGCTGTAGCTCTAGGCCTTTTCTCCCAGGAATCCTAGGATCCAGGTCTGCAAGATCCGGTAGAGCCTGAGCAATAGAGAGTCTCATTGTTTAGACCAAGGGATGCTATGTATACCATGTCCATAACCTAACATCCCATAGATGCCAAGATTTGAGGCAGTTTTTGAAGCCCCAACTTCTTCCTTCTGGGTTAGGTTACTCTCAGATTTGGGTGTTGTAGAAAATTTTAATTCCAATCCGGGGTTTCTACCCTGCCTTGACCATTCAGTTCCTGGATAAAAGACACACACACAAACTTTGTATTCACAATAAGCCTTAAACAGTACAAGAGCTAGACAGATATCTACCCTTAATGCTATTAAAATCTACTTTCCTGCTGATAACCTTGAGTTATTAATTACTACGTTTCATCTGGGCTGTTCTTAACTCCAATTGGCCAGCCCTCAGAGCCATGTATTCTTGACTTCTAACCCATGGCAACGTTTTCTTCCTCCTCTCTTTCTTTCCTCGTGGTTCTCCTATGACCCCTGAGGCCAGGGAACCCTAAAACCCTACTATGTCTCTTCTACCCAGCTATTAGTTGTCAGCATCTTTATTCACCAACCAGAAATAACTTTGGGGCAGGGTCACATAGCGTCACTTGGGTCTACATGCAGTCTCTGGGGCAACCAGGTCTTGTGGGCCTGCACTTAGCTTTATAATACACAGCAAAAGACCAAACCTCAACACTTGGGGTGTTGAAAAGAACATGAAAGTGAGAGTAAACAATAGCCCATGGTTTTCTGTAATTTGGGGGAAACCTAGACATAATTTTCCTGGTCTGTATTCCGTTTATGCTTGAATCCAATCATTTACCCATCCATCCATCTATTGAGTCCAGGCCTGCTCAAAATCATAGTGGAAACTTTAAGTTAACTAAGAAAAATGAATCCCAGAATAGCAGTGTTTATACTTGGGCATTCATAACCTGGGTTTATCTTCCAGCTCTGCTACTTTCTTGGGATAAGTCTTTCAATTTCCCTTTCTTTTTGCCAACTTTATTTTTTTAATCTTATATATTTAAGGTATATGAGCACACTGTAGCTGTCTTCAGACACACCAGAAGAGAGCATCAAGTTGCATTACAGATGGTTGTGAGCCACCATGTGGTTGCTGAAAATTGAACTCAAGTACTCTGGAAGAGCAGTCAGTGCTCTTAACCACCGAGCCATCTCTCCAGCCCTCAATTTCCCTTTCTTTCTTTCTTTCTTTCTTTCTTTTTTTCTTTCTTTCTTTCTTTCTTTCTTTCTTTCTTTGTTTCTTTCTTTCTCTCTCTCTCTCTTTCTTTCTTTCATCATCTAGTATGTATGTATGTATGTATGTATGTATGTATGTATCCATCTAATGTGTGTAAGTGTGTACTGGAGTATATGTATATACATCACATGCATGGAGTGCCCGTGTAGAACAGGGAAAATGACAGAGCTCCTGGAACAAGTTCTAGGCAGTTGTGACCTGCTAGGAACATGGGTACTGGGAACTGAACCTCGGCTCTCTGAAAAAGCAGCAAGTTCTCTTAACTACTGAGCAATCTGTCCAGCCTCCTCAGCTTCCCTATCTTTAAGGATGGAATAACATTATCTATATGAAAGGTGCTTTCGACAGATTAAATGAAACATTTAGGTACAGTGCTTAACAGAAAGCCTTGTAGAGAGAGCATACTCTATTTGCTATCTATAGCCACTGCTAAGAAGTATTAGGACAGATAATATTTTAATAAGAAATATTAGAACAGGCAATGTTTGGATCTCCATGGAACCCTGATCAATGGGGCTCATTAAAGGAAGATAGAATTTCAAGGCAGGAAACAAGCAACAAAGTATAACCTAGATACCCCACCCCCAAAGCCATTATGACCAGTGTATTTTTCTCTTTTATGGCCAGGGTATTTTGTTCTCTTGTACTCGGGCAGAAAAATGAAATATACAATGGTGGGTGTCTAAAAGGAATTCTTTTTTTTTTTTTTTTTTTTGGTTCTTTTTTTCGGAGCTGGGAACCGAACCCAGGGCCTTGCGCTTCCTAGGTAAGTGCTCTACCACTGAGCTAAATCCCCAGCCCTCTACAAGGAATTCTAATGCTGCTAAAACATACAGAGTTCATACCCAGTACCAACCAGGTCCTCCTGTGACCCCTTTGATCATGGAACCAGCCTGTCAGCTAGACGTCATCTCTTCCAACAGTTTCAAAAGCCTGCCATAAAAGGGTACCACAGTTGGGGGTCATGAAATAGCAGAAACGTAGTTCTCAGAATCTGGAGACCAGATGCCTGAAATAAACATTCTTGGGTCAAAGTCCTGGTGTTGGCAGGCACACTCATTGGTTAAGCCTGTCATGACAAAGAGCCACAGGCAGGATAATTTAAAGAGCAGAAATTACTAACATCAAGGTGTCCTCGGGGCTAGCAGACACCTTCTTTGGTGTACAGACAGCTGCTTTCTCATAGCTTTGACCTCACATGGCCTTCCTCTGGTTGTCTCTTCTTCTCCATATAAGGACAGCAGTCTGGTTCCTTCCTCATTTTGACTTGACCATCTCTTAAAAGTCTTGTCTCCAAATATAGTAACATCCTGAGGTACTGGGCCCAGGCCTTCCACATATGAATTTGGGAAGGGGCAGTTCAGCCTCCAATCCTAAGTGTCCATGCCTTGGGTGTTTATAGATCCTGACACGCCATGGCTTCTAGCCACTTACCTCTGTCATATTACTGACTCTTCTGTGTGTGTCCTGTCCTGCACTGTTCCTGCTGAAAGGACATTTGTGACACATTGAAAATCCACCAGGGAAATCTCTTCATCATCTGTAAAGACCCCCTATTTCCAAATGAAGTTGCGCTGGTAGTTTCCAGAGACTAGGGTACAGCTATCTCAGAGTTAGATTATTTTTCAGCCGATTGTAGCACCCCATTACATAGATGGAAAGTAACCTGTTATACATTATAGAGAACAGAAGCAGAGGGCTGTGCCCATACAAGGATCTGAGCTCAACTCACGGCCTCTTCCAGTCCACATGGGTGTGCCCCAGACAAAGACAGACCAAGACATAGACCCAAAAAGAAAACACCAGTAAGGAGTTTAGCAAGGACACTGGGACAAGAAACCCCATTATCCGTTCACTTGGGTATCAGACCCGAGACTCATACTGTGACCAAGCAAATTCCTAGAGACAAGGAATTCAGCCTGAGCTTTGGCAGCAGAACAAATCAATTTACTTTGAAAAAATGTCTCAGGTGCAAAGGGCTAAGGCTGCAACAGTCAGCGGTAGGAATTCCAGTGGGCAGGCCGAGTGGGAGCTTGTGTTTATTCTCTTCAGGAATGAAGGGCCTGCCCGGTCTTGTTCCCAGAGACACGGTGAGGAACCAGCCAAGATAAGGATGGCCACCTTCTTGTAGGGAGGGGTAGACCTAAGCATGGGAGGGAGACAGGGCTAAAACTCCAACCCGGTATGTATTTTAGGAATTAGACAGTTGAACAAACACAAGGTGTGGGGAGAGTGATTGGCTCCATCCCATTTGGGAAAGCACTGTTCTGAGAATCTACCTGAGCAGAGAGCTGAGGCTCCTTTCCTCCACACTTGGTTCAACGTTACAGCGGACCCTACAGTCAGGGTCAAATGGTGAGCTCAAGGCCACAGCTCTGCTTCTCCAGGAAAAGGGAAAGTCTGAAAACTTCACCCAAACTGGCAGACAGTATAAAAAGAGATTCAATTACTGGGCCGTGAACTCAGCGGGCTGAAAAGCTATTAGGGGCTTGACTGGAATAGAAGGTCCCTGCTTCAAGTCACCCTGGGCCTATGCAGTTGTTGCATGGAGTGGGGAACCTAAGTGCCTTAGGTTTCGATCCTACACTGCCTCTTCAGTGTAGCTCTTGTTGCTCGGGTCTGCCATGTTTGCACCCTTCCCATCCTCTGTCTACTTCTTACACTTCCCCTTCAGTTTAAGTATTTGCTGTATCACATGTTTCTTAAAGTGTCCAGAGAGTTTTCTGCCTTTCCTACTTGGATGTCAACTGACATCCTTGGGGGAGTCTTAGATAGGAGACTCAAACATGAGGCTTATTTATTTATTTTAAATATATTTATTTATTTTATATATGCGAGTACACTGTACCCACTCCAGAAGAGGGTATTGGATCTCATTACAGATGGCTGTGAGCTACCATGCTTGCTAGGAAATGAACTCAGGAGCTCTGGAAGAACCTCTGGTTCTTAACCACTGAGGTATCTCTCCAGCCCGCTATGTGACTTATTTAAAGTGACTTAGTATGAGAAGAGCTACAGGGCAAAAACCAGGCAAAGAGATACCATCAGTGTCCATTGAAGATATACCCAAGATAGGGTGGAGGCATTCGATGGGGGCATCTGAGACGAGAGATGTCTAAACATGTTGCCTTGATTGAGCTGCATGCAGCCATAGAGTATGAGGCTGGATGGACGTCCCGAAGATGAGCATATATTTCAGCAGCAGGAAAGATGAGCTGAAGTTCAGAAGACACGCGTGTCTCACTCGGCTGCTTGGAGGAAGCCTGGGAACCGGTAAGGATGCAGTCAGGAAACTGCAGGGGTTAGGGAAAGAAGAAGATAGGCACCCAAATCACCGAGGAGAGGGGACAAGAGACTCCTGTGTGGGTGTCGCAAATTCCGATGCGGCTGTACTGTGAGGTAACAGAATCAGATGAGATAGATCACTGTGGCGTGTCCTAATCCAGCATGACGTGTCCTCGTAAGAAGAGGGACTGAAACATGCCCCGAGGGAAGCACAAAGAAACAGGAAGAGACAGCCGTCTGTGATGGAAAGAGAGAAGCTGTAGGGAGCACCGACACGGGTACACCCACTGGGACCTTGATGGCATTTGTGGCCTACAGAATGATAGGAAAGTTAACTTCTGTCATTACATTCTCTATCTGCGCCAGCGGTCGCAGCAGCTCAAGCAGGCCCGTGCAGTCGAGTCTTTTGCTCCAGACATAATTTTCTTCTTTAATCTCTGTTTCCTTTCCTTTTTTTTTTTCTACTAAACCCTAAGAAAAACTTTTAAGTGCATGAAGGTATGAAGACTATTAAATAAATACATCCTTTAAAAAAGTTCCCATTTGAGTCTAGCACCTTTAATTAAATAAGTAAGTCATTGCTAAGCTGACGATGCCTCTCTGACCACAGCACCCAGCCCGCTCACTCCTCCTCAGAGGCTGCGGCTGTGGAACAACTGGTATGCATTCTTTTAGTCCGTGTGTCTGCAGATAGTATTTCTGACCGGCTTGTTTGGGCTTTAAATATTTTGCAGTCCTGGTACATGAGCACAGATCTTGGCTCTCTCCCATTTCTTAGCCTCCTCTTTGGTAGTTCTCAAAGTATGACAAACAGACCAGGGTACTAGAGGTACATTCGCTGATACACAGACCAGCAGACCAGGGTACAAGAGATGACATTAGCTGATACACGGACCAGCAGGGGATTAAACAGCATGGACTGGAATGTGAACTGTGACAGAACTATTCCTTGAAGATTAAATCAAAGAGAAGTAGGAGGTGCGTGGGGGTGGGGGTGGGGGCGACTGTTGAATGCTCGCTAATTCCCTTCTTGAATAAAGAGAGAGCTCACGCTGTGTGCTTCCAGAAAGCTAAGTATCTGGTTAGATTTCCATGCAGCTGTCATTTCCTATGTATTTTTACGATTGTTTTCTATAAGGTGAGCGATCTTGGTCTCTAGTTTATGCCATCAGAATAGGATTGTTCTTATTTAAATTTATGTAAGTGGAAAAAAACAAGGATGCTTTAAGCTAACATGGGCTAATAATCATACAGGTAAGAGGTTGTTTATGCACAAGATACTCGCCTGTCACAGCTCACTTACTGAGCGCTCTGCCTCTAGATCAGAACGTGATCTATCTGTTATGAGCTGTAGCCCTGAAGAAGCAAGAAGAGATGACTGAGCAAGAAAGTCACAGCAGCCTGTATTGGAAACACCAGCTGTGAGGAGTGGGAATAAGGCAGAGGTAAGCTTCAGGTGCCAGCCGAGCTGGGCGGCTTAGAGGGTCTTTTGGGAGAAACAAAGCTAATGCCTTTAAGGAGTTTGCAGTTGACATTGCTTTTCATTTTTCTCTGGACCTTCCAAAGCCCAGAGCCAGGCCTGAGTCCCACACATGCAAAGAATACATGAACATAGATAGGGCTGGTTCACAAAATTCTGGTCTTCAACTTGGTGCTCTGCTTTGCCATTTTGATATCTTCTTTCCTTCCTTCCTTCCTTCCTTCCTTCCTTCCTTCCTTCCTTCCTTCCTTCCTTCCTCCCTCCCTCCCTCCCTGTTCTCCCCCACCCCCACTCTCTCTTTTCCTTCAACAGGATCGTGGCTAGCCCTATAACTTGCTATGTAGATCAGGCTGGCCTCAGACACACAGCTATCCACCTGCTTATGCCTCCAAGTGCTCGGATCAAAGGCATGTGCCACCATGCCCGGCTCATCTTGAGATTCCTAATATATGATTGCATTTGTGAATCAAGTCAGATGGGCATTCGCAGGGCGCTTGATGTGGTTGGTCTACTCCCGTCGCCTCCCTGGCATGGCTCTTGTATGTTTGTCTTTGATCCCGGCCCCTGGTCTCCCATCCTATCCCCAGCTGCTCCCTCACATATTAGTGCACCGTGTTCTGCTACTAATCTGCTCTGACACGGATGCAAGCACAGACAGGGCCAGAGCTGGGTGTGTTCCCCAGGATGGGGCAAGGTGTGGCTGTCCCTCCTCAACTTGTGGTGCCATGGCTTGTTTGGTGGGTAACTGAGCAAGGGCCTCTGACCTACACTCCACCCAGTGACCCAGGGCTTCTACACCACGGTTGGAATTTCCTGGGAAATCACCTGCCCACGGTGGGTCCAGACAGCAGCATGTTCATGGGAACACCCTCCGCTGAACCCACTTCTCACTTTGCTCTGCACCCTATAAATTCCAGACTTGGCCTGAGTGTGGTAGTTAGTGGGTGTCTGTGTGCATCCAGTATGCATCCATTTGGAAAAGCAAGAATACTCAGGAGATAGGACATGTTTTTGGAGCCTGGGGTGGAGGTCAGGATGACCCAGCACAGTGACCAAACCTCAGACATTTGTTTTCTTTCAGTGCATCATCTTGTCATGGGGTCTGTTTACCCACCTATAAAATGTAGCCGTTAGACCAATGCATGGTCCGGGATTAAAATGGGGATGGGAACCTATGGTCAGGTGCCCAAATTCTTGGCACAACTTCTAGCCTCAGAAGCTTCCCCACAAACTCAATGCTGGACCCCAGGGCCTCTGAGTCAGGAATCTCATAACCAGAAGTGTTCTAAACTCACCTCTTCGTTCATCCTAGAGCGAAAGCAAATGGGTTCAGAAGGCCAATCCAGTGGACCTGAAGCTAAACAAATGAGCCTCCATGGCAGAGTTAAAATTACAGCAGTGGTGTCAGCTGTGGCTTGAAAAACTGCCTGAAAAATCAGGTACCCTCGTCACCACCACCACCCCCCAAAAGGAAAAGAAAAAGGAAAAAAGAAAGTCACACCCAGAAAGCAGAAATAAACGGGTTAGCCATAAAGACCAGAGTCTTTGGTGAGGCCGAGCTGACTCGTGAAATGTGTGTACTGTGGTCTCGGGAGCTCAAATCTCACAGTGAGAGCAGCAGCTGCCGGGCTGCTCTCTGATGGGAAACTGGGATGAGGTAGGAGGGAGGCAGCTGGCCAAAGCCCTGGACAGATGTGAGGGGGGCGGTGGACACCGGCCTCAAAGAAAGCAACTCGGGTCCTGGGGGGAAGCGAAGAGGAAGGAAGAGAACAGAGACACAGCAAGGTGGGAAACCAGAAAAGGATGGGAAAGTGCAAAATGTAGACACAGATTTCTGATGTAAGAGATGAGACAAATGCCGTTTTTGTGGGAGAAGACATATTTGTGCTTCATAATGTAATTATGTAATTCATAATATAATTGCATAATTTGCATGAAATTAAAGCCCAATGCAAAAACAAGGCTGAGTGCTAATCATAGGCAAGTGGATTGAAAGAAGCCGCACTGAGGAGTGGACCAGGTTGCAAATGTAGGTAGAAGGCACCCCTTCCCCTCCCCCTCCCCCTCCCTCCCTCTCCCTCCCTCTCCCCAACACAGTGAGTGGCAAGGCTGGGAGCATGCTGGGTCAAATCCGTGTTCCCTGACTCTAAGCTATGTGACTAGTGGTTCCAGTTATTTAAATTACGGTTCCATTATTCGGCAAAAGGAGAAAGTGGGATTAATCCTGCCTGTGTGGCAAGGTGTTTATAGGCTGCTCTGAGTAACAGCCTCGTAACTATAAGTCATGAACCCAGAGAAGTCTCTTCATTCTTTATTTGTTTATGACCAAGTCACATACTCCCTTGAGCCCAGCTAAACAGCTGTCATCCCAAAGCTAAACAAAGCCACAATGGTATATAACCCCGGGCCGCTTTACCCTTTGTTTTGTTCTGGTTATCAGCAGAGCCGAGCTGGGATGGGGTTTAGCTGCTTCTTTCCCTTCTGTGTCCTTTTACTGGATTATCATTCAGGTGATGGTGGAGATCCTGTGGAGGGCCCGAATCCCACAGCTGAGGTGGAGCACAAGAAAGTGTAACCCTGAGAGAGGTTGGGTCATGGGTACTGCCCAGAAGGCCTGCCACCAGCCACATACTGTGTGTATTAGTCACTTTCTTGTTGCTTGTGACCCAGTGCCCAAGAAGAAGCAGCTAAGGGAGGGAAGATTTGTTTTAGCTCATGGCGGAGAAGACACGGTAGCAGGAGCAGTTCATTGCTGTGTGCCCGGAGCAGGAAGCCCATGCACATCACATGGTACAAACCAGGAAGCAGAAAGAACGAGGGCACGAGTGTGCCTGGGCTTCCACCCTCAAGGCCTGCATGCTGTCAATCCATTTTCCTTCCCCCCTATTTATTCAACAGGGCGGGGTGGCCATTGTTTTTATGGGTCCTGGTTCAGTACGCTCCCCCACATGGTTAACCTACGAAGTCATCAAACCTGATGTTACAAAGCTGTTTCCTTCTTGTTTTCTTCCCAAATGCTTTCTTCTAAGGGTTCTATAGGTTTAGCTTTTATGCTCAGGTTTGTGGTGCATTTTAAGCCTTATATACGATAGAAGGTGAAAGTCTACTTTGTTCTTTTACACGTAGCCGCCCAGTTTCTCCTGGACGTGACTATCCTTTCCCCACTAAACAGCCTTGCAAACTTGACTGAAATCAGTTGTTTGTGATAGGGACCCTTCATTCTCCTGAAGTCTTCTCATCCGTTTTCCCTGCTCTTCCTGCACCCACACACCAGCATTAGCTCCTACTCTTTTGTCAGAAGATGTTCTGAAGGGCAGGGCTCTAGGCTGCTGCTGTCTTCTTCGTACTCCATCTCTAGTGCTGGCCACCCCCAATCTTGACCACCCCCGACTGTGCCTTCTAACGATTATGACCCAAGTGTGGACCCAAACAGGTTTTAAAAAGGTGGCAGTGATCTTGCACTTTGGTTAGTGGCTTTTCCACTCCACACATTTCACAGTGCGTGTCCAGTCCAACAGCACGGGACCAGACTGAGGCCTTCCTCCTTCTGTGTAGGGGTTGAGTCAACCGGGCCTTACAGGAGCTCAGTTTATCCTGAACACAGCCATCTTGGTTGTGACTGGCGTCTTGCCTGCCTAGTGACCCTAGCACACACTCTTTTAAAGCCTATAGAATAAACATGGTTGTTAAGACAGCCCAGTGTGCAGTGCTATGCCTGTGTGGGTCTGGAATCACAGTTTGATACGTTAATGGTTTTTGGTTTTTGGTTTGTTTGTTTGTTTGTTTAAGAAAGTGCTGATACGGGTTGGGGATTTAGCTCAGTGGTAGAGTGCTTGCCTAGCAAGCGCAAGGCCCTGGGTTCAGTCCCCAGCTCTGAAAAAAAAAAAAAAAAAAAAAAAAAAAAAGAAAAAAAAAAAAAAAAGTGCAGATACATTCTGGCAACCTTTGAATTTCTCTGTATAAACCCCTGCCTTCCGCTTTGGGGTGTAGAATCCTATGTCTTACTGTTGCTAAGGAAATACTTCTGTCCCCAAGCCCCATATGCTACATTCTTATTGATCTTGACAATAATTTTCGCCTTTGATCTTTGGTGTTTTTCCTTCAAAGCACTCCATTTTTGATCAGGAATGGCATGTAATTCTGTCTTCTCTCTGCTCCAACCCCAGACTCCTTCCCTCCTCTAAACAACGGACAGTCTATCAGAGAGTTAGACTCCTATCGCTTACAATATGTCCTAATAGCACAGAAAGAGGTGGGTTTCTGAGTTTGGGGAAGCTAAGCTAGTCAGCTTTCAGGATGCTGGAATTTACTCAGAGTTGTCCTCAAAACAACTGGAGGACTGTATGGAGGCTGGAGAGACGACTCAGAGGGTAAAGGCGCTTGCTGCCAAGCCTGAAGACCCAAGCGTGATCCCCAGAACCCTCATGGTGGGAACAAGACATTGATACCCACCAGTTGTCCTCTGATTTCTACATATGTTCCAAGCACCCCCATAAGATGAATAAATAAAAATTAAAAAGTATAACCAGCATCTTCATTATGCCTAATCAAGTTCCTTAGGGATAAACGATTAAAGCCAAAGATCTCCTCCAAATGCATCTGTGACACCCATGATAACGATCCATTTATTGCTTTGATCTCAAGGTTGTATTGTTGATGACCTGCAACCTTGGGTCGCTCCTGAGGGCTTTAACGATGGCATTTGCTGAACCGGCTCCCCAGTCTAAGAAGAACCCACTGTCTATTTTGCAAGTACAACTTCAAGTTCCAGCCACAGGGGCTCATCCCCTCTGACTGTCCCACACCCTGATAAGCATGCTGGGTTCCCTGCTACCCAGACAGCATGACCACACTACTGCACACCTTCTGCCTAAGGGGAATGGGGAGAGAAGGGACAGAGGGAGAAGAGGGTACGAAAGCAAGAGAGCAAGAGAGTGAAGAGGGGGCTCGCAAGCAGCCCCAGTCAGGCATACCTGGCTGTTGCTAGGTAACTGTGGGGCGGATCCTAGAAGCGATGCTAACATAGGATGCCAACAGCCGGGGCATGGAACCAGAAGCTGGTGGGAGGATGAAACGCCCTGGCTCCTTCACCTTCTCGGGAAGCACAATTTTGAGAGATGAGACCTCACTGGTTCTCAGGGGGCTCCAGTGTGTCAACTGCCTTCCCTTCAATGCCTTCCTATTGCTGCTTCCTCAGATCAATCCGCAAGTCAACCACTGGCCTCTGATCCCTGTTACAGTGTCCGCTTCAAGGGGACCCAACCCAAACTCCCTCCCTACTCCAGTTCCCTCCCAGAGACAATTTCATATCCTGTTATCTGGAGGAGAAGGAAGGCCAACTATACTGGTGTGAAGAAATGTAGAGTCCAGCTTGTCTCTGCATCCAGTCCTTAAAGCATCTAAACACAGCCATATATCTCAGCTCCAGGAGGGAAAGCCTGGGCAAACTCATGAATGCCTTCCCTTGGGAGTCCTCTATGCACAGTAGGGTCTTGTTTGAGCACTATTCTCCTTTCCAAAGCACCCTTCTTTCTCAACATCTTTTCTTTCATTTGTTTTAATTTTTTGGTGCCCTGGAGAGGTGTACTTGGAGGGATATGAGTGTGTGTGTGTACATGTTCCTACATTTGTGTGATGGAACACACATGCACGAATCCCTTAACTGCTCCTTGCCTTTGTCTTACTTTTGTAGTATTGTTTTGTATGTTATGTATGTGAGTATTTTGTCTGCATGCATGCATGTGTGTCATATGTATACCTGGTGCCTGTGGAGGCCAGAAAAGGGTATTGGATTCCTGGGAACTGGAGTCACAGCACTTGTAAGCTGCTGAGAATTGAATCCTGTGTCTTTGAGAGAGCAGCCAATGCTTTTAACTGCTAAGGCACCTCATTAGTCTCACCACTTTATTTATTTATTTTTACACTAATTTTCGGTTTTGTTTGTCTCTCTGTGTATTTCCCAAGTGTGCTGTGTGTCTCTCTTTGTATATGCACCACAAGTGTTGTGTTTCTCCGTGTGTGCATATTCCATGTATGCTGTGTGCCTCTCTGTATATGCCATGTGGGTTGTATGTCTGTGTGTATATATGTCGTGGGTGCCGTGGGTGTCTTTGGAGGATTGAAGAGAGCGTTGGATCCCCTTGGAGTTGGAATTACAAACAGATGTGAGCCATCTCTCCAGCCCTCCCCATCTTATTTCTCTGAGACAGGCTTCCTCACTGAAATGAGAGGTGATCTGCTTGGTAGACTGGCTGGCCAGTAAGTCTCAAGGGTCCTCCTGCCTCTGCTACTCTGGCACTGGGATTTCAGGTGAGCACCTCCGTGCTAGCACTTTACATGGGAGCTGGGGGACATGTTTGTATGCATGAGGATCACTCCACCAACTGAGACATTTCCTCAGTTCATCTTACTGACATTTTCCTGTCTTTAACCTACAGGGGAGGTGGGGGGGGAAGCTCACACGTTTTCTTGAAGTCATCTCACAACACTGCCTTCCTTCACACCTAAGCTTCGGCTCAGAACTCTGGTTTTCATTTTCACCTGGCCACGCTCCCCTCCTTTCTCTTTTCTCCACCCTGGTTTCTACCTGAGTCACTCTGGGAATGTCAAGGAAAAGCATCCTCGGTGCTGGGCCTCGTTCGATAAGCCCATTCTTCCCCTTCTTCAGCAGTTGGTCATGCTGGGCTCCAGGTAATTCTGTAACGTGTTAAGACGGCTTATTCTCCCATTGGATTTATTTTTGCGAGCTCTTACTGTAAAAGGAGTTAGCCCCTTTCCTAATTCACTGATTTCACATGCTCCACATACAGCTTCCAGCTTTCTAACTCATCTCGCCACCCTCTGCTCCAGAATGACCTGTCTGTTAGCCTCAGAAAAATCCCAAACACAGGGGCACCTCTTCCAGAAGGCTTTTCTGGGGGGGGGAGCGCTCTCCTGTGCTCTCCCAGCCCTCCTCCCAGGTCCTCCCTTCCGTGTGCATGCACCACCCGGCTCTGCCCTTTGTTCTATTTCTGACTCTTTCTTCACACTGTGTCCTCTCCCTGTGGGGAGACAGAGACTGTAGGTGACACTTTAGCCAGTACACGGCACTCCAGGTAGTTTGCTGACACTGGCAAAGATTTGCCTTTCTTGGCAGAGGTTGCTGACAGGATTGAGGGCTTCCTGTCTACGTAGCCTCTGCCCTCCTCACTGTTTGGGCACCTCTCCAGCTTCCTACTCTTCGTTTATTGTGTATACCATGTCTGGGGACTGCAGGAAGCATGAGCCCCAAATTATCTTTGATGAATGAGTGCCCCTAAGCCCAAAGAGGGAGAGCACATTGTCCAAGGCCACTGTACTAATGAATGGCAGACTCAGGTCTAGTGTTCATGCCTCCTAACTTACAATCCAGGTCGCCTTTCTGTGGGCCTGTGAGAGCACTCACGATTGCCTCTGTGGGAGGGAATGGGAAACGAGCATCTAGGCTGGGATCACAGCTTCAGAGGCAGCTGGTCCTGAAGCTCACTAGCTCTTTGACTTTAAGCAACATCGCTTACATTTTGAGCATCAGTTCCTCCATGTGCAAAAACAGGGATAACGCCTAAGCACTGAATTCGGTGCTTGTAGAATATTATTCCAGAGACAAGGAGGTGTCATGGGAGGAATAAGACCTTGGCTTTGAGCCTTATTTCGGGAAACTTTCTTGTGGCACAACCTAGGAAGAGTTATCTGACTTTGCCACCAAGGACCATGTAAACAGAGAATAGCAGCTGTGAGCTCTTCGTGAGAGCAAAGGTGGTAACGGTGCCGGCTTGTAGTGCCGTGTCTGCCATTGTAGGTGACTGCCTGTATCCGGTGTCTCCAGACTCCCAGGAATATTTGATTCCTTCTTTCCCTGTGAAAAAAATACTATAAACACAATAATGGGAACCACATTGAGAGATCGAAGAGTGAAAGTGTTTTCTGGAACTTTAGAGCATTTTAGGACATCGCTGTTACTAATTACCAGCTCGTTCTGTTATTGTGTTTGTGTTTCTCTCACGCACTAACCTGCAAACAGCCCCAGGGAGGGTCATGTCAGTTCATCTTTGCTTTCCCAAGTAAGGCAGTGTTGGAGCCATAGCAGAGGATTAAAAATGTTTGTTGGAGAGCCAGGCCTAGTGACATTTACTTGCGCTCTCATGATTTAAGAGTTTGAAGTGAGAGGATCAGGGAAGTTCAAGGCTAGCCTCAGCTACACAGCAAGTTCAAGGCTAGCCTGGACTACATGACGCCCTGTCAACAAAACAAAACACCATTTGCTGAGTAATTATCATGCATTGGATGGTTAGGAGAAAGTCTGACATGTTGCAGAGAGAGGGAAATGTAAAGGGACTTGAAATATCTACTTAGTGGCATAGGAACAGAAAACAGTAATTTATATATTGCCTTTTTATTTGTCAAATACTGCCCGGTGTCTTGACCACAGATTCTTCCGGCTTTGTGCTGCTCTGATCCCCTTCACATGGATGAAGAAATAAGGCTCAAAGGTCAAGACCTCGGCTGCAGGTTGCATAATTAGGGACCAACAGAACAGATAAAAGAGCAGGTGGCCGCTGAGGAGCCCGGCTGTCTCCTCACCATTCTGTGTCCTCTGTGTCTCCCAGTTAAGCCCCCAGTCAGTCTCCAGGCATCATGGGGATTAGAGGAAAACAAAACCCAGTGCTCAGCACACAGAGGCTCCTGGTAGATTCTTGAAGACGATTAGCTCCTTACAAAAAAGCCCACTCACAACACAGCCCAGACCACTGGAGAACTGTGCTTAGCAAGCTGGTGAGGCCAAAGAGATTACGTCTGCCGGAAAGGCCTGCAGAAACTGAGCCTTCTTTAAAGGCATCATTGTTGACTGAGGGCCCCTGCACCTCGCCCTTCTAGCTTTGTCCCCATGTTCCGTGCAAGCCTCCCTCATCTTTCTGATCCTGTCAAGCCCACAGAAATGTTTAATATAATAGTGTCCCAAGAATTGGGAAACTTTGTCCCTTTTTTCATTTTCATGTGTAGATCATGTGTGCGCGCGCGCGCGCGCGCACGCGTGTGTGTGTGTGTATGTGTGTGTGTGCCTGTGGAAGTCTGAGGTTGTTGCAAGAAATCAACCTCTGCCTTATTCATTAAGGCAAGGTCTCTCAATCAAACCCAGAGCTCCACGATCTGACTAATCTAGTTAGTCAATTTGTCTGGAGGATTTCTCTGTCTCTATTGGCTACCACTCTCACCCAGCACTTATGTAGGCTCTTGAGGGTCAGTACTCCAGTTCTCACACTTATGTGGCAAGCACTTTAACTACTGAACCATCTTCACAGCCCCAAACTTTTGAACTAAATTAAACCTTCATAGCGGATTGTGGAGAGCTCTCAGGGTCACTTCAAGGAATTTGGCAGGAATTTGATGTTGTACTAGGACATGGAAGTAGGTTCAAACAGGAATTTGACATTGGGCTAGGACTGGGAAGTAGGCTCCAGATGAGTACAGCTGAGGACTGTGTTCTTTGTATCTTGATGGTCTGGTTAAGACTCTGAATACAGTAATCATGGGACCTTTTTTTGTGCTTTGCTTGTTCCTTAACTACTTTGTTTATGCCTTAGGACTGACCATATTTTTTTCATGTACTTAGAATGATATAAAAGCAGATTGGGGTGGGGGTATTAAACCCACTTGAGCTTTGGAACTGGCTGGGGTCATGTTATAGTATTGTCTAATTGATAATTGATTTTTTTCGTTTCAATCCTCGCTCCCTCCCTTGAGACCCTGTTGACTGACTGAGCTGGCTTGCTCAGAGGATAATAAATGAAATAGTACATAAAACACACACACACACACACACACACACACACACACACACTGTGGAGCTAATGATTCATCAGATCACACATTGCCCGCTCATGAGGTTGATAACATACATGTTCACAGTAGAAGCCTGAGCAAGCAGAAAAAAAGCCAAAACATTTTGAAATGGCCAGTGAGTCCATTCTTCCTAATTTAGCTTGTTTCCTTTTTCTTTTCATGTGGGATCACAATTTATCATGGCTGTCATAATTAGCTTCAGTTGCCAACTTGACTCAAACTTAGAGTCGCCTGGGAAGAGAGAACTGCTCAGGTTGGCCTGTGGTATGTCAGTGACATTTTCTGGATTACTAATTGATATAGGAGGGCCAAGCCCACTGTGGGTGGTACCATCCCTAGGCTGGTAGGCCTGGGCTGTGAAAGAAAGGAACCTGAGCAAGCTAGGAGGAGCAAGCCAGTAAGCAGCATTCCCGTATGGTTTCAAACTTCTCTGCCATTTAGACACCAGCTCCATTTCATGTACTTTGTTCTCCCCGAAGTCAACTTGTCACTGGGCAAGCACAGGAAAGCTGTCCCAGTCCCAACCAGGGCTTGTCACTCCTCTGCTTAGAGCCTTCCTTGGATTCTTAGTGTGTATTGGCATGGTCTTTAAAGATATCCTCTTGGCTCTCCAGCCTCATTCTCCACACGCCTTTGTCTGCTCACTCTTCTCAGCCAAAGAGCTTGAGAAGATGTGAGAACATCTCACACTGCTTCCATTTCTGTGTGTTGTCCTCATTTCCTCATTTCTTTACACCCTCATTTCATTTGGTTTTGGTAAAAATGTCATCTCAAAAAGACTTGCCCTGGCTGCTTAGGATGCACAATATGCTTGGCTTTAACATGACCCCAGGAGCTGCTCAACCCTCCCAGTCATCCATGGTGAGAGCTGGCCACAGAAGGATTCTCTGATATACCCCCCCTTGTATAGCAGGCCATAGGAACTTCATGTGCCTGGGAAGCCAGTTCTCTGTTTTCCCCCTCTCAACAAAGTGAAGGTCAGTGAGGAGGAGACACGATGAAGCACTGCAAGGCTAGCTATGCAAGCTTCCCATCACTGTCCGTTGAGTCCTATTTATACTCTCTCCAAATATCACATGTCCTCCCATGGGTCTTACCTCAGCAAAACGTCACGTGAGTCTGCATGACGTGACACAACTGAAACGTCCACTTCAGGGTCCTCCCTCTGTCACTCTCATCCTTCTCCCTGGATCTCTCTGTTCCTCTTTGCAGCACAGTCTGCAGTTGCTGCTTGAGCACAAACCTCACTCAGTGAAGATGGACTGACTCACGGTGAGCTTTGATGCCTCTGGGTACGGAGACATAGCCAGAGAAAGTGTGACGCAGAGGGTATGTGTGGGTGAGAATGATTGGAAGATAGTGTCCCTTCCAAAACTCATTCAGTGTCCCGATAGAGTGCTTGACACGAGCAGTTTCAGAGAAGAATGATTTATGTTGGCTCACAGCATCGGAGACTCCAGTCCATGGTCGCTTGACTCCATATTTTGGGGTCTGTGATGTTATGATGATAGGCACATGTGTGGGACAATGTTCAACTCATAGTAGAAAGGAAGCAGAGGAATGAAAGGAGCCTGGGAAACTGGCGTCCTCTAGAGAAGCTTCCTTCCCAGATCTTCCTCTCAATAGGACTCTCCTCCCAAGGTTCCACACCTTCCAAAATGGCTTGGCCCGCTGAGGCCAAGCATTGGAAACACACGCCTGTATTGGATTTAATACCAAACCCATAGCATTCCATAAAGCAATAGTAGCAAGAGGTGCAGCCCCCAGATAAAAGGGATCTGGGCAAGTCTGTAATCCTAGTGTGTGTGAGACAGGAAGTTGCTTGCTTGAGGCCAGCCTGGGTTACATAGTAAAACCCTTTGTCAAAGATGAAAAAGGAGGCAGAGATAGCGGAGGAGAGGGATGAAGAGGGAAAGAGATGGGGTCTTTAGGAGGTGAAGGGTGATACGGGATCCATCACTAGTGCTCCACAACAGCCTTGAGGGATGAGCTCACTCCTTCAGGTCCTCCCATGGGGCTGGTTCCTACCCTCTGGGGCTTGCGGTCACAGCCATCTCAGTAGAAGACCAGGTTCTCTGGGTCTGCCAGTGACTTGGATCTTATGATTCCCGAAGGCAGGAGAGACAACTGTCAGTCTTGCTGTGTTATTGTCTGGGTGGTTTCACTGTAGCAGTTCTATGGAGTAGTACGGATGCAGAAGGCAAGAAGACCGCGGTGAGTCCCATGATCTGTGCTGTCTGCCTGTTTTTGGCTCCATCACCTAAGAACTATTTTCCTCTCAGACTAGGGGCTGTTCGCACTGGCTGCCTCCTGGAGCCTCTGTAAAGGGTCAGGGCCCCAACCGGCATTATCAGTATCATTCTAATGGTCAAATTAGGCGCCTGGAATTCTGATAATGCTTATGAGAAGCTGCTTATGCAAGGGGATCCGTGGGGGTTGAGATGGTTTTCTGGAGTGCAGAGCAGTGGTTCTCCAAGTCAGTTTCTTTCCCTAGGCCAGCAGCAAGGGCAGCAGCTGGGAGTTATGAGAGGCTCTAAGCAGCAGGTCTCAACTTGCCTAAGGCTGCGCCTCTTTACTGCAGTGCTTCATGTTGTGGTGACCTCCAAAATTAGTTCGTTGTTACTTCATAACTGTAATTTTGCTACTGTTATGAATGGTAATGTAAATATTTGCTATAATGGTAATATAAATATTTGATATACAGGATGTTTAATATGGGACTCCCAAAGAGGCTGGGACCCACAGGTTGAGAAACTGCTATCCTGTAGCATCAGAAACAGGTGGGGCCAGCAATCTGTGCTTTTTGACTCATGGGCATTTGTTGTTACTGTTTGTTTGTTTTGAAGCGATTTCTCTGTGAAGCTCAGGCTGCCCTGGGTTTTGCGTTCTAGGCATGTGCTACCACACCTGACTCATGTTTGTGGTGGTTTGAGTGAAAATGGTCCCCATAGACTCACAGGGAGTGGCATTAGGAGGTGAGGCCTTGTCAGAGTAGCTGTGGCCTTGTCAGGGTAGGTGTCTCACTAGGGGTGGGCTTTGAGATTTCAAATGCTCAAGCCAGGCCCAGTGGCTTGACCTTCCTGCTGCCTCCTGATCCGTATGTTAAGTCTCTCAGCTACCTCTCCAGCACCAGGTCTGCCTGCGTGCCACCATGTTTCTGCCAAGACGATAATGGACTAAACTGCTGTACTATATAAAAGCCAACCCCAATTCAATGTTTTCCTTTATAAGAGTTGCCATGGTCATGGTGTCTCTTCACAGCAATAGAAACCCCAAGATAATGTTTCATTTTATTTTTTAATGCTGGGGATTGAAGCAGGCTCTTACGCATGAATGCTAGGCAAGTGCTTTAGCCCTGAACTACACCCCAAGGCTGAGATCTTTTTTAGTAAAGTCATTCTGAAATCCACTCTCATTTCACAACCCCCTGGATGAGTCAGACGCCTGGTACCCAGAGCCCGAGGTATAGCTTTGCCTGTGTGGTAGTTAGAAATCTGACATTAGGCCAACAGCAATAAAGCTTGGGAGATCTTGGCTGTCTAGGGGCTTGCCAACTGCAGTAGACTAGGAGCTGATCCTTGAGACTCAGAGAGGAATCTCCAGTTGCCATACCCAGTTGCTTCCTGTTGTGTTATAACTGATATGCCTCACTTCCCCTTATCCAGCTTGGCCTAGCTTTAGCTGTTATAGTACAGGTTTTCAACACTGGCTGCGAGCAATCATCCAATAGGAACCCTTCCTGGCCCAGACAAGTGTAGAGCATCCTTAGAGAGGAGGTGGCTTGATGGCCTAACATGTCTCAGTCCTCAAAGAATCTAAGGTGATGCGACCCCATGGTCTGCTCTTGGGGGAGTTGAGGTGGAGAAATGGACTCATAGAATTAGAACCACTTGGTGTCTTCACATTGCCATATCTGTACAGGACTCCAGTAATCAATGACTGAGATGCTGTCCAGGGCGGCTTAAGACAACATTCCTTTGTCCTTGGTGTTTTAGCTTGAGGAGAAGGCTGGCAAGTTAGTGGGGGGTGGATCTGTTGGTTATCAAGGAGCTACACAAACAACGGGTCCTGAGGTCAGGCTTCACAAACACCTAGAGAAGAATGAAAGATTAAAACTACTGGGTGACTAATGGTCACTGCTAAGTGTATTTGAATTTGAGCCATCCCAGCTGTCTAGTTAAGGGTGCTTCCTAGGGCTCAGGGAAGAGGAGGGAGTGGGAAGATGGAGCAGAGAGGGGATGGATGGATGATTAAATGGAAGGAGTAAGGGAAGAGGAGCAGGAGGTGGTGGAGGCCTCTTCAAGGTGAGAGGCCGGCCCCAGAAGATGAGCCCCAGGACAGCTTCCCTCTGCAGACTGTGGTCAGCTGACAGCCCCCTGCCACCCAGACATTCCCAACTCTCCTGTCATCTACCTGCCCTTCTAGTCACTTTTCTGCACCGATATTTCCCACAGTCTTCTCTCTCCCCTTTATCCTCCTGACACGCTGCTCAGGAAAGTCTTCGGGATTAACCACAGGCGTCCGCCTTTACATTCTCATTTCCCTGGAGGCGTGCTCCCTTCCGGTTCCTCTCCATGCTCTCTTGCTAAAATGTCAAGCCTTCCCTTGTGGCTCCTTCTTTACCACACTGGAGGGAACACCAGCACTTGGAGACAATGTCGAAGCACCTCTGTGGTATTCTGTAGTTGGGGGTAGGGATAGAGAGGACTGGATCCATGGGCATCAGGGAAGTAGAGGGAGAGGGAACTCTGCAGTGCAGAGGGAGGAGGGAGGGGAGGAGGAAGGGGTAATTACAGACTGGGGCACATGGGAGGGAGAGGACAGAAACAATGTTTGCTTGAGGTCAGACAGAACCAGAGTTTTCGGAAGTATAAAGGGTAGAGCTGGAGAGATGGTTCAGTGGCTAAGAGCACTGACTGCTCTTGCAAAGGACCTCGTCTCATAGCTCACAATCACCTGTATCACCAGGGGATCTGATGCCCTCTTCTGACCTCCCTGGGCACCAGGCATGCACACAGTACATAGACATCCATGCAGGCAAGACATCCTTACTCAAAAAAAACTTAATATATTTTAAATATAAAAAGCAGAGTTGCGGATGTTAAAGAAAAACAGTTATTTTAAGACACTTGTCTAAACACTGTTCTGGACTGCCCACTGCTATGAGGAGACCCCTGAGAGAAACAATTCGGAGGAGGAAGGGTTTATGTTGGCTCGGAGTTTCAGAGGGTTCGGTTCTTGCTCAGCTGGACTCTGCTTTCGGCTCAAGTGAAGACAGATAATCATGGTGGAGCATGTGGCAAGATCTGTTCTTCTCATGATGGCCAGGGCACAGAGAAAGCCACAGGAGGGGACCAAGGCCTAGATTTACCTTTTAAAGGCGTGATTCCTGGAAGTTAATTTCTTTTTTTTTTTTTTTTTTTTTGGTTTTTTTTTTTTTTTCGGAGCTGGGGATCGAACCCAGGGCCTTGCGCTTCCTAGGCAAGCGCTCTACCACTGAGCTAAATCCCCAACCCCTGGAAGTTAATTTCTTGAACTATGGTCTGCCCTCCATAGTTCTATTACCTGCTGGTAGATTATTAAAATTTCATTTCATCATTGAGCGAAACCATGGTGTAGAGCAGAAGCCCCTGATGTACTTGTCTCTAGAGTACCCTCATAGTTACATCTAATCAACCAATAAGATTTCCCACCGCACAGCAAGGACTTTATTCAGAACTCGTATGAGAGTTAGGGGGATTACCACAGCGGGGACCTTTACTTGGGAGAGAGATTGGGCTCAAATCTTTGCCCATACTTTGAGGTAACCAGGGAGCAGGGTCAGGGTCAGGGGATGGGAAACCACTAAGAACCCTCAGGGGCTGGGAAGGATTCTGGCTAAGCAAACCCAACAGGAATTTTACCAAAGACAAGCCAGGGGGATGAGGCACCACTGAAGGAGAGTGGAGGGCATGAGCTGTGGAGAGGCACGGATTCCTAGTGAAAGGCTGGCACGTAGGACTCTTTGCTACATAGAATGTGACACAGAAGGGTCTAGAAGATGACTCAGGAATCAGACTACAGTCTGGCCACACCAAGAATCTCTGTCATAGGCAGAGAGATTTAATGTAAAGCAAGGTCATCCAGGAGTTTGGATCCCAGTAAGAACTGCATTTTACATTACAGGTCAATAGATTGCACTCGACCTGGACAGATGAATGGACACACACACACACACACACACACACACACACACACACACACACACACACACCCCACTACAGGTGTGGGAACTTTTTTCCTAGTAGTAATAGAAACAAAAACTGGGCTGTGGGGAATGAGCTCACCCAAAGGTTTAATGGAGACAGTTTCTTAAGACATGAAGACGTGGGGCCTGGGTGGTAACAGGGAAAGAGATACCAGTCCGTCACAAGTCAGAGAGGAATAGGCCTTTTTACCACATTGCTAGAGTGATCCAGGGTCTGGAAACCTGACAGTAATCAGGAGTACATCATTGTGCATGTGTAAGTGTGTGAATGAGAGACAGAGAGAATGTGGCGTGTGGGTGTGTGTGTGTGTGTGTGTGTGTGTGTGTGTGTGTGTGAGCCAGTGTGTGCACGCTACAGTAAATGTAGGGGGGACCGAAGACAACCTTCCATGTCAGCTTCCTCATAGTTTTTCTGTGTATTCAGAGTGAGCTCGCCTGTGGGCTTTTGGGGTTCGCCTGTTGTTGCTGGGATTATAGACACTCATACTCCATATCCAACGATTAGGTGAGTTCCGGAGATTTGAACTCACGTTTGTGCAGTAAGTGTTTTTACCCACTGAACCATCTTCCTAGCTCAAGGACAGAACTTTACAGAAATCTTCCCCTCACAGTTTAAGGAGATTTTCTTATTGAAAAGTACAAACCAGTAGTTCATCTTTGGGGACGTCTTAATGTCACCCCACATCTGATGAGAGTTTTGTCCCTGGGATAAAAACAGGATAATGAAGGCACATTTCTGGTGTTGGCGGGGCATGCAGGGAGGTGGGGAGGCATGGTTTTACCCTTCTGTGGTATTAGTTAAGGGTGTGATAATCTATGTCTTTTCCCCATAAGGCCTCTTCTTCAGGTGTTGCCTACTTTGCACATACTCTCTGGCTTGTGCAATGCTATGCTTTCGCCTCATCTTTTTCTTTTTCTTTCTTTCTTTCTCTCTCTCTCTTTCTTTCTTTCTTTCTTTCTTTCTTTCTTTCTTTCTTTCTTTCTCTTCTTCTTCTTCTTCTTCTTCTTCTTCTTCTTCTTCTTCTTCTTCTTCTTCTTCTCCTTCTCCTCCTCCTCCTCCTCCTCCTCCTCCTCCTTCTCCTCCTCCTCCTCCTTCTTTTTTGCTTGCCATTTTGCTGCAGATCGTAACTGCTACTGAATATGTATAATATTACACATGCCAAAGTGATTCAACGGCCCTCTTGTGGGCCATAACTCAGACTGAAAAGCAACCACTTGAATGTTGGCGATCGGGAGTGAATTGATGATTATTGTTCTCTAAACCTAAGGAGGATGAATGATAAATGATAAATAATGCCAGGGCCCAGCACAGCGTTATGCACTTTTACATTCACTGTTTTGAGACTCACACGTCTATGAGATACTGTTTCTAGTTGCATTTTTCACAGGATGCAAAGGAAGCTCTCAGATTTTCTACACTTCTTCTGAAGCTGGTGAGTGGCAGAGCTGGGTCACCACGCTGGCCACCATGGTCCGGTATTTGGATGCTTCTCCCCAAGGTCACCCACACTTCTTGCATTCAGTTATGCATTCAGAACCTTGAATTTAGTGCACCTGACATACAGGTGACCAGATGAAGCACCATCCCTTCTTGGATGGCTGACAGAAGTGACAAAGGAGAAACCATGGACCAGAGCATTGTAGCTCTGCCAGGTCCTGAGGTGGTGACCAGGTGGAGGTCACCAGAGGCTGCTCTGCACTTTCTGACAGGACACTGAAGCCCCCACACCCACAGGGCTAGAGGCCAAGCTTGGCGGAAACCCAAGCTCTCTGGGTAACTGGGTCTATTCTCCTCTCCAAGGGTCTCTATGGGAGTGCAAGGAGCTAAGTTGGCCGGGCAAATATTTGCCATTACTTTCTGGAAATTCCTCTGAGCGGCACTGTGAGCTCCTGGTAAGAGAAGGGACCACATGCCCAGCTCCTATCCACCAGCATCTGGTACCAGAGGGTATTTGGTACAAACTGTAGGCGTCATTAGCCCTGTCTCTTTGTCATTACCACCTCTCTGCTTTGGTCATTTCTCTGCTCATATTTTTCTTGGATTTGCCATTTGCTTCTTGCATTTGAGACAATATTCACGAGATTCGGTATCTTTCCAACCAATTAGGTCCACAGGCATGTGGATGGAGTGTGGTGAGTATGGGGTGCCTATTGTATTTTTTATGATATTCTCCATTGCCATGGAGCAGGATCATCTAATAAATAGACACTGAGTGAGTGAATGACCAGACTTGGAGATGATGGCCTAACCTGCCCAGCACATACTCCTCCTGACTTCCTACCTCTGGAAGCCTTGTGTATAGACTCTGTCCTCAAATGTGTTTCTCTGTCTGCTTCCTTTGCAGCAGGTAGTAACTGGAACAGGGAGCGGACGGACTTCAGAAGACTGCTTGGGTCATTAACCAGGACTGCACCTGGGGTTGGAAGTGGGTCACGAACTCTTTCCCTTGTCCTGATCCTGCATTTCTGGGGTTGCCCTGCGCTCTGGTTTCTAGGCGATGCTGTCTGGATAGACGATTGGAAAGCTTCAGCAGAAAGAAAGAACCATGTGGTTTCTCCCCAGATCCTTCTACTTCCTATGTCTGGGACAGCAGATGTGACTCCTGTGGCCCCACCTCATTTTCAGCAGCCGCCTCCTTCCTGCTGGGTGGACAGTGGCCAGACTGAATAGCTCAAGGACAGAGCACACGTTAAATTGGAACTATAGATAAACTAACAATTTTTTTAAATACATTAAAAATTGATCGTGGTTAGACAACATAAACTTAAGATAAATCTTACCAACTACTTCCAGAAAGAAAATTTTGTGTCATTTACTACATTCTGCCTTTTTGTTTGTTTGTTTAACTCTGTGGTGCTGGGCCTTGTTCTTGTTAAGTGAGCACTTTCCCACTGAGCCGGGTAGCTCTGTGGTGCTGGGCCTTGTTCTTGTTAAGTGAGCACTTTCCCACTGAGCCGGGTAGCCAGCCCTGCGCTGTAGAGAGTGCTATGCATTTGGGATTCCTATTTAACTAGCTCGCTGTACACGCTGTACACGAGGCAGCAGCCTCCCTTGGAAGCCCCAGGTCTGTAGCTGTGGCTTTTTCTTCCAGCAGAGGACACTTTGGTAAGACCTCTATGACCAAATTCCTTCCGTTTTAGTCTCTGAGTAAGAGATCTGTGGCCAGGGGTTCAGCTCAGCGGGAAAGTGCTTATCACAGGAGTGGCCCTGGGATTGACCAAAAAAGACCTACAAGTCTTTCACTGACTTGCGTGACTGGACCTTGGATGAGGACTGACGCAGACAATGAAAAAAAAAAATCCTCTTCAGTTACCAAGAGACCAGAAATCAAAGCCCCGGGGGTTGGCTCCCAATTCACTGGACGCCTGCCCTGTCATCAGCCCTTAATCCTCCCTGTTCCAGAAAGCAGGCCAGGTGTCTCCTTTATTCTCAGGTGTAGCCCCCCCAACCCCCATCTTTGCCTCAGGATTGGTTCCACATGTCAGTCTGCCCCTCTGGTCATAGGTCCCCTCCACTCACGCCACCCCTCCCCTCCACCCACCTGCTTTCCCTCCTCACAGCTCCTCCTCTTGCAAAGCCCTTCCTGCGGCACGTCTGGCACGTCCCCTATGTCTGCTGGGGCTCTCCTGCCCCCTCCGTGTCCTCTTTTAGACAACAAAAGAAAGAAAGCGGTGGCTCGCGCCGCATTCAGTACTTTTATTAATGAATGTATGAACTAAAACAGCTGGCCCTGCAAACATTCCTGCTGAGTTGGGCCACCGTCAAGATGAAGCGGGAGCTTAGTTTGTTGGGGTGGGGGTTGGGGGTGGTGTAGGAGCTAACTAATATTTTGCCGTGTCCTGATACTGTGCTGCAGCACAGAATCGTCTCTCTCCCTAAACCAACCAAGCCAGTAACAGTGCCAGAGGCTGTCATGAATCCTTAAGGCCGCCCCAGAGGTGAGCTTAACAGTTCAGCTGCTGAAATCTAAGCTAGAGAGTTCTTTTAAAAGCAGGGAACTCGATGGTTCCATTCTGTCCTCAGAACCTGAATCGGGTCTTGTACGCTAGGGCTCTATCAATAAGTATGGAGGAGGAGCACGCACTCAGAAGCTTCTAGGCCAGTTTGACATTCCTGTATCTCCCAAAGCTGGATGTTCCAATCATTTGTTTTAAAGGCTGTATTTTACAAAAGCTCGGGCCTGTGATGAGTTAGGAGAAAGTTGGCCCCTTGCCAGAAGCTATTTTAAAAGCAGTGTTTTAGAACCCATATCCTCCAGCTGGTTCGAAAAGAGAAATGTCCTATGGCAGGAGAAATGTCCGCTTTAAAGTGGGTGTAATTAAGCCAGGCAGTTGATGAATGCCTTCAGTCCCGCACTCGGGAGGCAGAGGCAAGCAGATCTTTGAGTTTGAGGCCAGCCTGATCTACAGTTTCCCCACAGCCAAGAAACCCTGTCTGGGGGTGGGGGGGGTAGGAGGGGTAGGGAGCATAATTGTGGCCCCTGTGTAATGGTATTATTAAACACGAGAGACTGCCATGTCTTTGCACCAGGCATGGAACATGTAGAACAGCAGTGGCCAATCATGGATCCTTCTTGATCCCAGGTGACTTTAGTCCAGCCTCTAGAGTAACCTTCAGTCTAACCTTGTCTCTAAGTCTAGTCTTGATCTCTAAGGTCACTGTCCACTGACTCGTGGCCGACCTTGCTGGCCCTCACTTCATTTAGGAGGATCTCTGAGGTCATAGCTTCTCCTCATAGTTAGTCCATGTTTGGTAGCACAGCAACTGGTCTTCAAATTCCTCCCTTGGGCACAGTGGAGTGTACTGAGTTAGAATTGACGGGGAGGCTATTGTCTTGAGTTTAGCTCTTAGATGAGGTTTTAACAGACTACATCCTAACTAAAGGGGAATTGTTTTTTTGCTAGGTGCCAAGGAACCAAACTGAACCTTCAAGCAAATTTTTTCCTCCTAAAATCAAAGGTTTGTAGCAGTTAATCAAAATGGCATGATCTAAATGAGCATAAGGAAGTCTTACTTGCTTTAATCTTATGAAGTAACTCAGAAGTAGGGACAAGCATCTCACAGTATTTGCCTAGCACATGCACGGCTCTGAATTTGGTTTCTATGATTGCATATAGAATAATATATTTTATTCATAATAAATATATATCATATATATATATATATATCAAAAAACAGCTAAAGAAAAATAAAATAACAAACATGGGAGTAGGCTAGATGGCCTAGAGCAGTGGTTTTGAACTTGTGGGTCGTGGCTCCCTTAGGGTCGCATGAATATCATACCTATCAGATATTTACATTATAATTCCTAGCAGTAGCAATTTCCTACGGTTATGAAATGGTGATGGAATAATTTTACACAGCACTGTGACAGAGGAACTGTATTAAAGGGTCACAGCATTAAGAAGGTTGAGAACCTAGGTCACTAGCCTAGAGAGACGATGGAGGTCGGGTGGCAGGGTGACTGAAGGCTAATACAAAAGCAGGGCTGTTTTATGTTGGGACATCATGTGACCATTCAAACACTAAAGATACAGGACCATCCAAATCTGGGTCAATGAGGCTCACAGAAAATGAATAAATAAGTCAATAAAATTAATAAGAGTAAACTAAAATAAGAACCACTAGCTATCTTTTGCTTCAGCCTTGTGTTCTTTTTTTATAATTTGCCCTGCAGAATGAGTTATTTCCCTTGTGTCTAAAGCGATGACACAAATGCAAATCCCATAAAAGGACAAAAATAGGAAGCAGACCCTATCTGCAAACCCTATCTGGAAAACTCTGGACCCATCCCTGCAGCTCCCGGCCTTCTTCCCTTAGCTCCAGAAGACTCCTCCCATCCATTCGGGTTTGCCTTTCACAAGCTATCCTGTCTTGGGTCATGGCGTTCTCTTGAGGAGTCTACACTCACAGTTTCAGTGTCTACTTTTTGCCCTGGAACAAACTTCCTTCAAATTCTTTACGTTGTCTCATCTCTGAGTTCTTTCTTTGATAGTGATAAAAATCTGGAAACACTGGGTAGATGTCCCCATAAATCTTTCTGGCTTTGAGACCTCCTCTGTATTTGCCAGCTGGCAACAAAAGAGCAGTCTGATTTGTGCTCCTCATTGATGCCTTTTTTAAAAAAAAATATTTATTTTATGTATGTGAGTACACTGTCTCTGTCTTCAGACACACCAGAAGAGGGCATCTGATCCCATTACAGATGGTTGTGAGCCACCATGTGGTTGCTGGGAATTGGACTCATGACCCCTGGAAGAACAGTCAGTGTTCTAACTACTGAGCCATCTCTCCAGCCCAACCCACGTATTTGTATGAGAAGTGAAAACAGGACGTTAATTATCACTGCTGCTGTTGTCATCACAGAGGAAGACCTTCTGAGCCATTCTATTTAATAGGGAAGAGTCACTGGGAAGGCCTGGGAGTGGGGATAGAAGTCCAGGCTGCCAATTCCATTGGAAGACCATGGTAACTTCTGACTGGCATTGAGAGTGGCATTGAGAACTTAGCCCTACAAGTCAGGAGCTGGCTGACCCAGCCCTCTACCACACACAGTGCTCCACGGCAAACTGGATGAGTATCATGACCTTCTGTTAAAACACACCCACTCACCTCACTCTTTGGCCGGAAAGAGACCAGATAGCAATGGATGGGGTCAGAGTCATAAGCAAACCCCAGTGTGTGACTTCATCACACCGAGCTTATCTCTGCAAATATTGACTCCAGAGGATCAAACAAGTAGTAAGAAAAACAACAATATTTTCCCCTGAGAGAAGGTTCTGTTCCAGGGAGCTGGGACCAAACTGGATGGCAGGTAGTGATGGAACACACGCCTGGAGTATGAAGCCCTCTGCCCATGGATGCTGCTTTGGCTTGGCGTGCTCCCTAGGATTTGTTAGTCAGAACAGGATTAAGGTGCTACGAAGAGGTCTTAGAGAATGCCGGAGGAACCATAGTCTGGACCATAGTTTTCAAAATCAGATGATTGCTCCAAGATGCCCGTGTCCTACCTTAAGGCCCCATCATCATGTCTAACGTGCACTGAAGTGATCCCCCTTTTGGACTAGACACTTCAAAAATGTCTGACAGAAGTATTCAGAGTCAGTCAGGTGTTTTGTAGACAAGGAAACCGGGGCTCTAAGCAATTTGGTGACTTGCAAAGAAAAGTCATATTGTGAATTACTTGAGACAGTTGGGGTTGGGACCCTCCACCAACCGCCTCTGAAGTGCCTGAAGTGCGTGATGTTTTTTCAGGTCATTGCAAGCTCAGAGCTCTTTTGTGTTACGGCCCATTACACACTGAAAGTTCAAAGATCAGGATTCTGGACAAAGGCTGAGGCCATTGACTTGGCTGAGCCTTCGGTTGGTTATTATTTTGTGAAAGGTATGGATGGAAATAATTATTGATTCTCCTTTCTGGATCTTGGTCAGGAAGCACAATTTGGAAGTGTTGGTCCAGGACCCTAACCATGTGGGGGTGGGGGGTGGAGGATAGGGGTGGGGGATGAGGGGATAATAGTGGTAGATTTCCCTTCTGCCCACAATGACAGCTTCCCAGGAGTCTCTCAGCCAATGAGGACCAATCCAATTCAGCAGAGTTAAGTCTCTCCTTTACTGATAACAAGGGCTAGAGAAAGCCTTTAGTCAGGAGCAGGAAAGAGAAGCAGGGAGGTAGTTGTGGAGGAGTGGGGGTGGGATAAAAGGAGTCATCGATGATTGTGGAAAGGCAGAACATGAGAGAGAAAGTGCGGCGACCTTCTCTGAGTGAGCACAGTGTGACAAAGATCAGCAAAGTAAACCGGGCATGGTAGTGTAGACTGTAGTCTCAGGACACAGGAGACTAAGGCTTGAGGACTGCTGTGAGTTTAAGGTCAACCTGGACAGTACAGAAAAACCACAAAAATACCAAACAAAACAAGTTAAGTATTAATAGTTTGTGCTGTGAGCTGGTGTAGACAGAACAGTTTACACAGAGGAAAAGAAGGTTTTACGGAGTGACATCAGAGGGAACTCAAGGGTGAAGATGTCATACACCCAGAGAGTATGGGTGAAAGAAGGTAGGTTGTCACATGTTGGTCTTAGGATATAACAAAAAAAAAAGTCAAACTGGAATTAACTTGAAGTTTTCCTCCCTGCTGTCTAGTTTCCATAGTGCCTGAGGTACTATGTAGAATACTCGGGGGTGGGGTGTGAGGAGAGAAAAGATATCAATGTTATCAGTCTGAATGCTACAGTACCAACCTGATAGGCAAGATGTGCCCTCCCTAGCAATAGTGGCATAAAGGTTTGGGTGTAACCAACTGCTCCTGTATTACATTTGAAACCTGTTCCACAGGAAGAAGTTACAGGCCTGGTGAGGTAAACCTGGTCATGCTCATGACTTACAAGGTCACAGGGCCTTGGGAGAGGAAACCTACTCCTGTTGTTTTACTTACTGACGTATTGTTACACCGCCTTCTAAATACTCATGGGTATACTCTGTCCTTGATCTCTGTCAGCAATTGATGCAGAGACTCGTGAATGGCAACAGTGCTGAGAATAGGTATCTATTGAGCACTCAGCCCTAAATAGGACATCTTATAGCAACATTCATTCTACCAAGCCTCCTCCGGGAGCCTTTATGGGGGGCTGGGGTGGGAGAGGTAGGGGGTAGAGACAAGAAGAGCCAAAGGATAGGGAGGGGTGCTGTGAAGTGTTGTCTTTGGGATATGACATAGTGATTACAACCATGAGCCCATGGTAGCTATGATTACCTGCACAAGATCAAGTCAGTTCAATCAATCGACATCCTAATAGGAGCACTAACTGAACTCTGTGTATTGACTGAAGGGAGAGTAGAATAGTTGGGAGTGATTGGGGGAGTGGAATGGAGGAAGTAGGATGCCTGGGAAAGTAGGAGGGAGAAATTGGGGTGCCAAGGAGGAGTGGGAGGAGGGAGATGGGGTTTGTGGGGAGGAGGAGGAGGAAGAGGGAGGAATTAGAGCTGATGTGATCCAAATGTCTTATTTAAATGTATGAAATTTGTAAAGAATAAATAAAAGATATTCTATTAAAAAAAACAAAACAAAACAAAAGAAGAGGAGTTGGAGAGATGACTCAGCGGTTAAGAGCACTGACTGTTCTTCCAGAGGTCCTGAGTTCAATTCCCAGCAACCACATGGTGGCTCACAACCCTCTGTAATGGGATCTGATGCCCTCTTCTGGTGTGTCTGAAGACAGCGATAGTGTACTCATATACATCAAATAAAGAAATAAATCATAAACCAGGACGAGGAGGGGATAGAGGCCTCACTGCTGGGTGACTCCTCAGAGACAGGGCTCAGCTGCTTCCCATAACCTTGTTCCCTTGCGAACAACCACTAGTAACTTTAGAACAATGGTTTCTCGTGGCATTTGTGGTACATGGTGGAAACCAAGGGGAAAGTGGAATTGAGATGTGGGAGAGAACAGAGTCTAGAACTTCCCTCCCAACTAAAGAGAAGAAACTTGTTCCTTTACAAACACTGAGAAGAGAGAGGAGCCCTTGCTCTGTGTGTGAGCAGAATTGGGCTGAAGGCTTGTGGGGTAGAAGCTGAGGGGACGGGGCAGAGAAAAATCAGAAATACCTACTTTCGGTGTTATTGAGAGGAAGGTGGATGGAGGTAGAGCAGGGCAGGAAATACAAAATGAAAGCATAGGCTTTAGAACAGCTTCAGGAGGGTCTCTAATTCTGGTGAAGCAAAGTGGACTAAGAAGAGATTCATCTCCTGTTCAAGGACATAGTCTGCTAAGGGCTGAATCCAAGGACACAAATGTCCCACAGAGAACATCCCTGATCCTCAAAGTGGCCTAGAAATCTCCAAATTGAGGGTGTTTCTTTTCTTCTAGGGGACAATTCCTTGCTATCCCCACTCCCACTTGATAGGTTATTGCTCTGCTGGTGAAATAAGCCAATTCAAGCCAGATTACATACAAGGAAGGCTTATTGGGAATCTGCACTTGGGTGAGTTCACTGTCCCCAAGGATTGAGGCCAGGGGAGTTGCCACAGAGTAGAGGGAGAGAGAGGGCAGGATTGTGCTCACAGAGAGAGAAGATGAGAGGAATCAGGAGAGAAGAAGAGAGGAAAGGGGGGAGAAGGGAGAGGGAAGGGGAGGGGAGGGGGGGGGGAGAGGGGAGAGAGGAGAGAGAGAGAGAGAGAGAGAGAGAGAGAGAGAGAGAGAGAGACTATATAGGGAAGGGCCTCTGGGAAGCCAGGCCCTGGGCTGGAAAGTTCAAGGTTGGAGGCAGGGTGTGCCAAGTAGGAACTGGGGGATTCTAGGAGAACTTGGCGGCCAGGTCTGCTTTGATGTGTAAACTATGCACCTCAGTCCCTTGTCCTGTGGTCTGAAACCAAACACCACTTACCCACCCCCACCCTCCACAGTTTAATTCCTAGCTAGACGAATCCACCTTTTCCTTTGGTCACTCAGTCTCCTCGCTTTCTCCCCCACTCCTGGTGGACGGAGCAATGGGAGTCTCACTGGCTGACTCCTGATTGGAGGAGACAGTCTCTAGGTTAATCACCGAGTGATTGTTGAGTAAAACTGTAACGCATACTCACATGATGCATCCTTCCAGGCAGGGCTGTGGAAGGGTGAACTCAAACTCATTTTTCATCATTACCAAGTAGAAATGAAGTCAGATCAAAGGTGCCCGTGGCAGCCTTTTGCTTCTTGGCAAGTGATTGGCCTGGAAAGGAGCCTCAGGGCTAAGAGTATCTGCTCTGTTGAGGAAAGTGGAGCAGTGTGCACTTGCAGCTGGGTACACAGATGCCCTGCCTGCCTTGTAGCAAGTTTAGGTTCCAGCTGTAGAGGGGCTCAGCAGTGTGTGTGTGTGTGTGTGTGTGTGTGTGTGTGTGTGTGTGTGTGTGTGTGTGTGTGAGAGACAGAGACAGAGACAGAGACAGAGAGACAGAGACAGAGAGAGACAGAGACAGAGAGAGAGAAAGATAGAGACAGAGGGACAGACAGAAAGAGTGAGTCAGAGAGAGAGAGGAGAAAGAGAGACAGACAGACAGACAGAGACAGACAGAAAGAGTGAATCAGAGAGACAGACAGACAGAGGGACAGACAGAGAGAGAGAGAGAGAGAGAGAGAGAGAGAGAGAGAGAGAGAGAGAGAATGGGGGAGGCCAGCTCTGTGGGGAGCCCAAGGCCAGCTGAGCTGCAAGCTTGCAATTTCCCATTGCCAGGGCCTTAGAATGCCTGGGCTGCATCCCGTTCTTTATTTGTTTAGCTTTGCCTTCTAGTGGCCTCAGAAACGGGGGTGGGGATGTGGATGGGGGTGGGGGGTGGGGTGGAGGGATAACAGGGAGATGAGATAATTGTAGGGGCCTGAACAAGTTTGCTCAGACAGTTCTGTGTGGCTGAGACTCTTTGAGCAAGGCAGGAAGGAGAGATAGAGAACCCCCACCCCCACCCCCACCCCACTAAGAAGAAAGGGACAGAGAAAGAAAACACGCCCAATGCTCAAAGCAAACGTGAAGACTGAAACCCAGGTCTTTGGGAGTGAACAGCCTCGAGGTGTCAAGCTCTGGGTTAAGGGTCAGGGATTCCAGAAGCAGGGAGGAGGATGAGGGACCAGCAGACAGATTTTGGATTAAGAAATCCATGGTTACAGGAGCTCCCCCACTGGAATAAGATTGGCTTTTGTTTGTATGGTCTGAAAGGTTTCGTTAGTGCTTAGCAGATAGTGTCCTCAAACAGATGTAGACTTGTTTCTTTAAAGAAAGGCCTGCGGACTGGGGGAACAGCAGGCTTGGTTCTCACAGGCTGCTACCCTGCTGTCTTTACCGATGTTCTGTCCTACAAGCCTGACCTGGAAGCTGGTTCTTTCTGGCTCTGATCTAGGCATTTGCCTTGCCTTCTTTCTCTCCAGATGTTACAGGGAGACATCTTGGTTTTCCTTGAGCTTCCATCCTGTGTGTTTGATAAGCACACAGGATCCTCCGGGGCCTGGCCAGCTCTCTGGTTTGGTTAAGATTTTTCTGTTGTGAGACTGGGGACTCAACACCTCACTGCGGAATTCTGGGAGGGAATAAGGATCAAAAGTGGGAACCCCATAAAGAAGTAGTTATTGGGCTGGAGAGATGGCTCAGTGGTTAAGAGCACTGACTGCTCTTCCAGAGGTCCTGAGTTCAATTCCCAGCAACCACATGGTGGCTCACAACCATCTGTAAGGAGATCCAATCCCCTCTTCTGGTGTGTCTGAAGACAGCTACAGTGTACTTATATATAATAAATGGATAAAAAAAAAAAAGAAGTAGTTATGGACTGACTGGGTTGCCTCTCCTACATATCGATACTCTTGATCCCCTGAGGCTAGGTTGGATGCAGGCAGGGAAAGGATACTTCAGGCACCGCATAATTCTCCTAGACACAGGCGTCCTCGAAGTCAGCTCTCTAGAGCTGAGGCGGCCTCAGAGCAGGGGTCGGCACATTATAGTCCATGGGCCAATTCTGACCTCCATCTGCTCTTGTAAATAGAATTTTATTGGAACATAGCCATACTCATTTGTCAGAATATTGTACTTGGCCGCCTCTGCAGTACAATGGCAGAGCTGAGTGGCTGCAACAGGGACCCCATGAAGCCTTGTGAAGCTTGCAATACTTATCAGGGCCCTTCACAGAAAAAGTTTGCCAACTTTTGTCTAGAGGATTCTGGCTGAGACGGGTTTACTCAGACGTGCTTTAACGAAATGAAATGGCCCTGTGGCCCTAACACTACAGAGAATCTCCATCTCTTTGATGGTAACGACCTTCCAAGTGGGAAGGAAAAACTAATCAGCTCCACGGGTTAGCATTCTACCTTAGACCTGAAGCTCTGAACTCATTTCTGAAGACTGTAAGTCCTGGAGCTGGAAGGGAGTGGTGGGCCTGGAGGGGCCTGACTCATCGTTCAGAGCAGCGGTTGCTCCTGGCGCCTCAGGGTATGGGACAGCAGTTTGAACAACAGACAGGACAGCTCCTCAGGACAAGACCTGGCCTGTGTACAAATGTTCTCTTCAGTTAGGAGGGCTTTCGGGGACACCTTCACAGCGTCTCCAGTACTACATGTATTTCTTCACCCCCTTTAACACGGGCAGTTCTTGTGACTGAGCAGTAGGATGCAAGACAATCTCTGAATGCTAAGATGTCTTGTAACGTCTGTTACTTTTAGCGCACTGCTGTTCAGCACCCAGCTGCCATGCTTTGAGAAGCCCAAGTCACACGGAGAAGCCACAAGGAGGATCCTCTGTTGAACACTCAGCTCAACTCACAGCCAGAAGTCTGTACTAACTGCCAGCCAAGAGGGTGAGCCACTCTCTTATGGGATGTCTCAGTAGGTCTCTCCCATGAGCCTAGGCCTAGACACTGTCTACTATAGTAGTGTGACAACTACCTTGATGGTCTCACTCAATCCCAGAGTCACAAAGTAGCAGTGGTTGTTTAAAACATAAACTTCAATGTAGCTCAGCTGGGGAAATGCTAGTCTAGGATGAGCGAAGTGCTGAGTTCCGTCCTCCGCTGGCAGAGGTGAGAGGGTCAGGAGTTCAAGTTCAAGGTTGGCTATAGAGTGTGTTTGAGACCAGGGTGGTCTACATAGTGAGATCTTGCCTCAAGGGAGAAAAAAATGAGTGAGTCACATCCATACATCCATCAGTCTAGTTTAGCATCCAGTGAGACATGACCAGAAGAACACAGGTAATGGCAGTATGGCTGTGACCAGTGAGTGAATGACAGTGGTCATTTTGTCACATCTAGATAAGCCCCATTGCCCTTGAATACTTCTTTTAGGTGGGATTTGTGGGTTTTCCTTCTGTGTTCTTGTATCTCCTATTTTGGGAGAGAACCATCTCTACTCCCTACCTACAAAATGTCAATCAAGAAGGGATCTTTCCCGAGCCCTATACATTTAAGTGTTTAAGAATCCTCACACTGCCCCATGAGATTAACACGTGTCCACATTAAAGATAAGAAAGAACAGGCTCTATGGAGTTGGAGAGACCGTGTCAGCATTATCTAAGAAGCAGATGACAAGATCAGTGAATAAACCAGTGGTTCTCAGCCTTCCTAATGCTACAGTTCTTTAATGTAGTCCCTCATGTTGTGGTGCCTCTCCCCAACCATAAAATTATTTCTCTTTCTACTTCATAACTACAATTTAACTACTGTTAAGAGTTGTAAGCATTTGATCTGCAAGATATCTGATATGTGACCCCAAAGCGGCTGTGACCCACAGACTGAGAAGCACTGGCATAAACTAAGAGCTCTGATACACGTGAATTTTAATTGAAATGGACAGTTCCTACCTCACCTTCCCTGTCACCAGCTGCCACGTGCAGTGCATTTCCAGTCCCTACATGTTGCATTCTTTCTGTCCTCTTCCTTCTCTGTGTTTCCCCGTCTCTCTGTCTGTTGCTATCTCTCTTCACGTCCTAAGATGGCCTTTCACTTTCCCCTTATCCCAATAAATCCTTTGTGTTAGATGTGTTGCATGGCAAGGCCATCTTAGCAGCACATCTTGGCCCCTAGCCCACCAAAGGTACCTGTACCTTCCTCCATTTTATCCTAACAACTGGGAACATAATACTTCAGAATATGATGCCTAAGTAATTCATAGACTTTCAGAGTTTAGGTATGGGTGTGTGTGTGTGTGTGTGTGTGTGTGTGTGTGTGTGTGTGTGTGCATGTGCATGTGCATGTATGTGTAACATACACATGAAGGCCAGAAGACAGTGCCTGATCCCTAGGAACTGAGGTTTCAGATGGGTGTGAAATTCTATGTGGGTGATGGAAACCAAACTCCAGATCTTTTGCCAGAATAGCAAGTATTTGTAACCGCAGAACCAGCCCCTGTATTTAGATTTTAAGTGCCTAAAATCCCAAGAACTCATAACAACCCTATAAGGTTGTGTATCTCCATTCTGTAGACAGGAAAACTGAGGCGTTCTGAGGTTAAGTAACTCGTCCAAAGTTCACACCGCTCAGAACTTGTCACATCAATCAGGACAGGCTGGTCTACCGTACAAAAGCAAATATCATTTTTAAATCTCAGTAACTTACAACAGTTTTATTTCATACTCATTATTTGTACAAAGCGTTTGGCAAGAAGGCCAGTTCTCTTTTTCATGCAGTCCCCGGGAATCCAGGCTGATGGAAATACCTATCGCAGCTTCACTCTTCAGGCTTAGAGTGTCACATCTGCAGGTCAGAGCCTAGCGGTCATGTAGGGTATGACTTCAGAATCTGTGTCCTTCATCCCACAAGCTGCCTCTGTAACGATCCTTTCCTTGATCTGGAGCCTGAAAACACCAGAGCAATCTTCTCCTTCTTCAGAAGGATTCTGGTGAACTCTTTCTACTGGGGCACATGGGATGCCCATGGGTGCACGCCTTGAAATATTGTTCCTTCCGTTCACAGGGGTAGTAGGCATGTCAGGTTCTGATACGCTTATTGGGTGACCACAGGCAGGTCACTGACCTTCTCTGAGCCTCCTCTGACACGTAGGAGAATATGTGCTTGAAAGAGTGTCTGCACAGCGGTGGTACTATTTGTCTTTTTCACCCCACTTTCATCATTACACTTCATTATTACTCTGGGTACAGATCAACCAGGTCTTCAACTTAGCCTAGACAGAAGGCTTTAACAGTCCAGCTTCCTTGCACAGGATCACTGTGCATTGTCTGCTTGCTTGCTTGCTTGCTTGCTTGCTTGCTTGCTTGCTTGCTTGCTTGCTTGCTTCCTTCCTTCCTTCCTTCCTTCCTTCCTTCCTTCCTTCCTTTCTTTTCTTTCTTATATTGATATAAGCATTTTATTTTTCTATTACTCATTTTATTCATTTAAATTTCAAATGATATTCCCCTTCCAGGTTACCCTTCCAACCCCCCTATCCTCCCCTACCCCTGCTTCTATGAGGGTGCTCCCCCACGCACCCATCCACTCCTGCCTCACTGCCCTAGTATTCCTGTCAGCAAGCACTTCTTGGCATCAAGCCTCCATAGGACCAAGGACCCCCGCCCCACTGATGTCAGATATGGCTATCCTCTGCTACATATGTGTCTGAAGCCATGTATACTCATTGGTTGGTGGTTTAGTCCCTGGGAGCTCTGGGTGGTCTAGTTAGTTGATGTTGTTCTTCCTATGGGGTTGTAATCACCTTCAGCTCCTTTAGTCCTTCCTCTAACTTTTCCATTGGGGTTCCTGGGCTCAGTCTGATGGCTGGCTGTGTCTGCATCTGTATTGGTCAGGTGCTGTAAGATCCTTTCAGGGAACAGCTATACCAGGCTCCTGTCAGCAAGCACTTCTTGGCATCAGCAATAGTGTGGGGGTTTGGTGTCCACAGATGGAATGGATCCCCAGGTGGGGCGGTCTCTGGATGGCCTTTCCTTCAGTCTCTGCTCCATTTTTTGTCCTTACTGTCTGCTTTCTAATCATCCTTTACTCATCTTCTGGAAGTTCTATGCCTCTGTTCATCCTATTTCTGTCTCCCAACACAGTGGACGACAAATTTTACCCTCTTAGTGGGCAGTGCCCTTAACTCCTGATGCCTTTGCAAACCTCTCCCCAGCTTTATGAAAGAAAGAGAGTAGAGTGATGGTAGTCTTTTTAAAATCTCACTCGGGGGAACTACCAAACTCATACTCCACTCTTGCTTGTGTTTGAAGGGTTCTGGTCTTTTCTCACATGCACAAAATGATAAGGGTTGCACTTATCCTCAGTTAGAACAGTGGTTCTCAACCTGTGGGTTGGGTCCTGACCCCCCCAGAGGGGCCACATATCAGATATGCTGTATACGAGATATTTAGATTATGATTCATGATAGTACCAAAATTACAGTTGTGGAGTAGCAATAGAAATAATTTTATGGTTGGGGGTCACCACAAGGTGAAGAGCTGTATTAAAGGGTTGCAGCACTGGGAAGGTTGAGAACCACTGAGTTAGAGGCTACATGCTTGCTTTATCTTGTTTGTCTCGTTTATTCTTTGCAGTAATCCTTGGAAACAAGTCATAAAATTATCACCCTGATCACAGAGGAGGAAACTGAGGCTTGAAGTTGAATATGAAAGACCGGACTTGAGCCTACACAGTGTGGCTCCAGAACCTAGGGTTCACGTTACCCCTCCCCCTCTTTTCCTCTTCATCGTTCTAGCTAGTCCTTTCAGGAGCATTCACCCTGACTCCGGAGCTCCTAGAGCCACACCAGAATCTGTTGTAGCATCTGGGAAGATTTTCAAGAATGATGAGGATGGTCCCCAGATCAAGGGGTTGGCCGGGCACTGGAAGCTTGTTCATAAAATTCCCATCAAGAATGCGGCCCTGGCCTTAGCGCAGTTTTCCTTCCCAGGCTTTCCCACATGATGCTCTACGTCTTTTATGGAATGCTCAAACAAATAGCGCATCGTTCATGAGTTCTAGTGGCCATGAAAGGAGGTGGCACTAATCTGTGACTAACTCCACAGGATGGTAGAGGGGACGCGGGACCCTTCTCATTCAGGGCATGCCCCTTATCCTTTGCGTCTCCTCCCCTGAGATAGTAACACTCAGGTTAGAACGACTCCATGTAGAAAGAGCCAGCGTGCAACTTGCATGCTAGGTAATTTCATATGCTCTCAAAGATAGATTTCCCCCGTACAATCCCTCCCTAGTCTAATTCTATCAAATAAAAGAAAGGAGGCTCAGCTCCTGCATTAACCATCGGAATAATCCCCTAAATGAGATACAATTGTGCATTCAGCAGAACAGGGGAGGAGAGAGGTGACATGCAGAACTGGTGCCAAGGATGGGAACATTTAATGTATTGCCGGCAAGTGTATGCACTCACGTGCTGACTTGGCGAATCTCCTCGGCCATTCCCACTAAAACTGGACTCACGCATTCACTATGACTCAGAAATCCCACATCCAGGTGTAGACTATCTGAGGTACTTCTCACAGAAAACAGCTTAGGGAAGAAGGGCTGCTTTTGGCTTACAGTTTAGAGGGGTACGCTCCGTCATGATGGAGAAGGTACCGTGGCAGGGGTATGCAGCAGAGAGATGACAGGAATGGAACTTGGCTGGGAAAATCTCAAACCCTGCCCACAGTGACCTACTTTCTCCTCCTGTCTTCCAAAACAGAGCCAACAGCTGGGGACCCAAGGGTTCAAACACGAGTCTGTCTATACAGGACATCCTTTTACATTAAGTCACAAGACCCGACAGGCTAGATTCACATTCAACAAGTAACATCTGGCATGTTTTAGGAATATGATGTGTTCTAGGAAGCTTTTTGTTTGTTTGTTATTTGCTTTGTAATTGTCTGCGTATCTGTGTGTGCTGGTATCTGTGGAGGCCAGAAGAGGGTGTCAGAGTTCTTGAAGCGAGGGTTACGGGTGGTTGCAGCCTTCTCAACATGGCGCTAGGAACTGAATTCTAGTCCTTTGCAAAAGCCTCAAGTGCTCTTAACTGCAGAAGCATGTCTCCAGCCCACGGCTGGTTCTTGATAGTAACAAAGTGGAAACTACCTCCGTACTCATCAATAGCAGAATGGATAAGTAGATTTTGGTGGTAGCAAAACCATGAAACAGTACCCACTAATGAGAAAGAATGGCATATAACAATACACTAGAATATGGGTTAACCTCACACATAATATTGAGCAAAGGCCAAAAAAAAAAAAAAAAAAAATCTAAAGACAGAGATACAGCACAGTGAATGTTTTCACATACGAAGAAGTGAAAAGCAGAAGAATCAAAAATGCATCCAGGTTCATCAAAGTGCAGGTAACATTTATCCTGGTGGGTAATGGAAACAATAACTGTAGAAGACATAGAGGATGCTCATTCACGATGCCTCTCTTGATCTGGTGCTTGTTAAACAGCTAGCACTTTGCAAATATGTACCAATTTTATGATATGTCTTCTTGGCTTGCATGTTATACTCCAATAAAATATCTAGAAGTATTGTTTCCTACCTTCCTGATCACTTGGTGGAAATAAAATCTCAGTGTGGGTCTGGCTGGCCCTTAGCACATCTCATACTGGCTCGCCCAAAGGAGCGTGTTCCAGGATTGGAGGCTTCAGCAAGTAACAGTATCCAGCCAGGACTGTTTTTATTGTGTTTATTTTTATGGTTACCATCTGTATATGGCTATCCTTATTGGGTTTCCATTTATGGTAATGGTATAGAGTTTCCTTCTTTTAAATAGCCTCAAGTTAAGAAAAAAAAACCAAATGAACTTATATTAAAGATTATGTAAGGAATAGTGCAGACGGTACTTAGTTACGGTAAGCCACAAGAGGGTGGAGTTTGTGCAATATTGTTTAATGGAAAGAAAGCAGGGATTAGAAGGGAGAAAGCTAGTCTCAGCTTGTTTCCATCTCTTCGCCAGTCCACACTGCCCAACAAAGAGAAGCTGTCAAGCAGAAGAGCTAGTCGTCTACAAAGGTTTTGTGAGAAATATAAAGTGAGAAATATTTCAGGAACAATGATCAAAGCAAGAGTCTAGGAGTCTCTAGACTTCGGGTTCACTCAATAAATATGATTATTGAGTCTGCATGTGCTGGGCACTGGTGTAGGGAGGCTCAGGACCTTGAGCAAAGTGATCAGGACCCAGAAGAGTTCGTACGTTGGTTTGAGGTCCTCGTCAAGCCTCTCTAGATTTCCATGGATTCAAACATAGCTCAACTGAAATACAAAGGTGGTAAACATTTGAGGGTGTGGTACAGAGCGCGTTCTAGTTCAGAGAGCTGAGTCAGTCTGCAGCAGAAGGGAAGCCGAAGAGTGTGTGCTCACATGGGATTGTGTCCCAAGGGTGACTGTGACCGGCCCATGACCGTGACTATGACCACAGAAGATAAAGACAAGAACACGTACACTGGGTGCACACAAAACACATGGGTCTTCAGCTGCTTCTCTACCTTAGCACACAGCGCTACTGTTCTTTGCTTCCACATATCAGCTGACGAAGGCTGAGGATCACCAAAGCTCACTTTCCTAAATAGCAGGTCATGATGTGCAGATGAGTCCTGTTCCCCAGCCCTTTCCCTTCCCCCCTCCCTCCCTCTGTCCCTCCCTCCCCTTTCCCTTCCTTCCCTTCCTTCCTTCCCTTCCTTCTTTCCTTCTTTCCTTCCTTCCTTCCTTCTTTCCTTTCCTTTCTTTTTTTCTTTTGGACTGGATCTTGTTAGGTAGTGCAGGCTGACCTTGAACTTGGGATCTTCCTGCTTCAGCTTTCAAGGTCTTGAAATCAAGGGTTGCACCAGAATATCCCATATCCTGCTTACACAGGGGCTTTAACCTCCTTTAAAAAGAAGTATGTGGATTCTGTTTCACTAATTCCCTTGTGTTTCACAGAAGGTGTCTGCATCAGAGAGAGGCCTGTGTCCGCAGGCTTTTCTTGAGTAGGACTCGGAGGTTATTGGGTACAGAAGAACTGAGATAAGGTTACCCTTGGGGTGTGGGTATCTGGTGTTATACAGGATAAAGCTGTTATTAACTGGTTATTAACTGGGGATGAGGGGAAATACATCAGCAATGATTAGATTTACCAGAAAGAAAGATTCTAGAAATTCACAGTGGCTCATACCTGTGATCTCAGCAGTCTGGAAACCAAGGCAGGAGGGTTGTGAGTCCAAGGTCATCTTGGGTTGTGCATTGATCATCTCCCCTTTATGATTTTAATATTTATTACTGATTAAATAATACTATTTTGAATAAACAGAATTCAAACATATTATTAAAACAGATTCCACTTACTTCTCCCCCCCCTTTTTTTCTTTCTTTCTTTTTTTTTTTTTTTTCGGAGCTGGGGACCGAACCCAGGGCCTTCCGCGTGCTAGGCAAGCGCCCTACCCCTGAGCTAAATCCCCAACTCCCCTTTCTTTCTTTTTGAGACCAGGTTTCTCTGTGTAACCTGTGGCTGTCCTGGAACTTGCTCCACAGACCAAGCTGGCCTCGAACCCAGGGATGTGACAGACTGTGCTGTCCAAGTGCCAGGATTAAAGGCTTGCCACCACACCTGGCTCTTTACTGTATTTTAATGTGGCTACTAGGAAATGTAGGTAGCGATGTGCCTCTCACTGGCAGTTTGCAGTGGATGTTTATGGCGCCATGGTGCCAGATGAGATCTCTACTATGAGGGAGTCCTCAGTTGGTGAGGACAACAGGCAGGTACAAGACACCAAGACACACGGACATGTGAACTGGAGCCTCCACCAGCCTTTGTTGTTTTCCTTCTGTAAGGTCACCATTATGTATAGCTCCGGTTATTGTCAGAGGTCCATCCCTCTGCTCAAACACTGATTCGGTGTCAATGACACGCCCCAAATTAAGCCAAAATCTCATCGTGATTTCTGATTACTGATTAATCTGAATTAATTAGCTGATTTCTCGGCCAGTTCCCCCATCTCTCCAGGAATTTTGATCTCTGGATGAAATGACTTTTCAGTTTCAGTATCGCTCTTCATTTTTTTTGTCCTCATTTCTGCTGGTCATTGAGAATGCTCCGTTGCTAACTCTCCATTTCTCTCTATGGAATCTCCAAGCTTTAATTTCACACCCGTCCCCCTTCTCTTCTTTTGGGATAGTTGTCTTTTCTACAAAGTCCAAACTCTCCTACACACTTTCTCTCCTAGTTTCTTAAAGTTAAAAAATTGTCTTCTAGGAGGCATAAAACTCATGCAGACAGATGAGCAAAAAGCAGCTGAACTGAGATAGGCCCTGAGCCCAAAAGTTAGAACTTGGATGGTTTGGAGAAGTCTTGTGGGGGAAGGGAGACGCCTCACTGAGCAAAGGTCTTTGTTAAGGTCACAACCCAGGCAGAGGAGTCAATAATTAAGGTCCTGTCCATGCTGGAGTGATGGAGGTTGGGGGCAGCTAGGCTGAGTGACTCAATCAGAACAATGGAGGCAGCCTCACGTTTCCGTTTGTGGACCTGGGCGAGCTCTAATCAGCCTAGCGCTAGGGCTTTCTCACATACGTGGGAAGGGGGGCGTCTAATCTGACCTTTTCAAGACCCCTTCAGTGGGTGTGTCTTCGGACTTCTTGGGGTGGGAGGGGGGGGTTGCGTTTGGGGGGAATGTGTGTTGGGGTGGGCAAATACAGCAGGGTTTGTGGATGGTGACCTGAGTCTCTAGGGGATTAGAGCTCGTGGGGTGGAGGTTTATAAGGCATCAGGAAAGACACCAGGTTTCTTCTGTCGTCGCCGTGAGCTCCGGCTTGGGAAAATGAAGTTGTCGCTACGAGGTACCGTTTGGGACGAGCCTGGTCTAGAAGGACTGAACTTCCTCGGGACTCACTCAAGGTCATTGTTCCTAGCAACACGAGGGCTGTGTGTGAGCTCCGAAATCTCTAAGGTCAAGATTGCTTTTGTGTTTCCCCAGCAGTCAGTTCACAGCGGGCCACGTGGGAAGTGAGCAAACTAAGTCCTTCCAAATCGAACTAAACTAAAAGACAGGAGACAAAAGCACGGGCTCTTTCCCACTCCACGCCGATTCTACCCACGCTTGCAAGTTATTCTTACTCTCCCGGAGCAGGCGAGTCCAGGCTGAAGGGAGCAAAGTCCTGGCTAGGGAAGAGTAGGGGGACCAGTCGAATCCCCTAGTAACGTAGGGTGGGCAAGTGGGCGTGTGCGCAAGCACGTGCTCTCACGCAGGAGTGCCTTGGGGGGGGGAGGAGTGGTCTCCAAAAGGGGGAGGGGAGAAGGCGGGGGGGGCGGGGAGAAGCAGGCTTTTTAGGACCCGGCAGCGGCAGGGGAGGAGAAAGAAGGCAAGGAGGCGTCTCCCACGCTCGCCAGGGCCGTGCCACCTGCCCGCTAGCTCGCCGCGCTACGGTTTCCCACTAGCCAACATGCTGCCGAGATTGGGCGGCCCCGCGCTGCCGCTGCTCCTGCCGTCGCTGCTCTTGCTGCTGCTGTTGGGCGCCGGCGGCTGCGGTCCCGGGGTGCGCGCCGAGGTGCTGTTCCGCTGCCCACCCTGCACGCCCGAGCGTCTGGCCGCCTGCGGACCCCCACCCGACGCGCCCTGCGCCGAGCTGGTGCGAGAGCCCGGCTGCGGTTGCTGCTCCGTGTGCGCACGACAGGAGGGCGAAGCGTGTGGCGTCTACATCCCGCGCTGCGCCCAGACGCTACGCTGCTACCCCAACCCGGGCTCCGAGCTGCCCCTGAAGGCACTGGTCACCGGCGCGGGTACCTGTGAAAAGAGACGCGTGGGCGCCACCCCACAGCAGGTTGCAGGTAATGCGGACTGTGAGCACTAGTTCGGGGGTTGGGAGAAACTCGTAGCTCAGCGGGGTCTCCTGGCTGGCAACCCTCACGTGGGGAAAGAGAGTCGACGGGACCCTGGGACCGTTGTAGACAAGAAAGAGCCCAGACCTTGATCGGATTCAGGGAGAATCTTGAGAGCGGGAACCCGAAAGGCAAACCCGGGAGGGAGGCTGGGGGTGGAGCAAGCGGGATTTGATGGGGTAAAAGAGGAGAGGAAAGACACCTTGTCACCTGGGTGGGTCTTCCTTAATAGGACTTAGCAGGGAGGAAAGTGGTCTGATCTAGGGGCTGTGGGGGTTGGGGGTGGGGTGGGGGTTTAGGATCCTGTAGGAACTTGAAACTCCTTTGATACAAAACTTGAGTCAGTGACCGCCGGTCGAAAGTTCCCCGGTGGGAATGCTGCTGGCTACTGCGCGCAGGTGACACCGCAGACCTCGGGTGAGAAAAGATCGAACGGAGGGACTCCTTCCTTCTGGCGTTGGGAGGTGAGGAGAAGGGTAAGGATGCACGTGGAGAATGGAGCGGGCTCCATCTGTGTAACTTAAGCCGGTTGGCCAGCTGCATTCCGGCACCCCGGCTGTGCCGCTAAGCGTCTGGGCCTCCGGTCTGAATGCTGGAGCCGCTGGAGAGCCAGGGAAGGTACAACTCTTAACGTGGGTGTGTATCATACCCTACTTCCTCCTAAATCTAGGGAACTCTTCCTGTCCCACTGGGTGGGAAAGGTGGGGTTCTTTGTTAAGGAGCCCTTCTTTCGTTTTTTTAAAAAAAGTTAAGAGACACAAGCTGACTGCGAGGAACTCACTTTTTTTTCTTCCCCTTTGGTCTGGCGAAAGCTGTAATTGTTTTATTTGGTCTTGGGGACAGCACTGAATTTTATCCACTATTCTCTAATGTTTGAAAGGGAGGCTTTTACCATGTTCTCAGACTGGGGGGTAGCCTGGAGAGAGAAAACAAGAGAGAGAGAAAAGTACAAGAATCCTTCCTGCTTTTCGATTTCTTTGTGCTCCCCTCTTTCCCTGGCTCTGCTATTGTCCCCGTCCCAGTGGAGTTAGAGGTCAAGTTTGAAGTCTTGTAGTTCTTGGAGGCATTTTTGACCTTGACTACAGATCAAGGTGGGGCTTCGTCGGAGGGGAGTCCCAGGGTTTCTTCTCTCTCAGCCTTGGGATTAATCCGTGCCTCTTGTTTCTAAGTAATAATAAAAAGAAAAAGAAGTCCTCTCCTCATGCTCCCTCCTCCCTCTTACCTTTGGGGCCTCAGAAGAATTTTCTTCAACAGGGTAATGCAAGGCCTTGCAGAATCCTCTGTATTTTGACCATTTTACTAAACCATGGTGTACTTTCCTCTCATGGTTTTAATATTTTTTTTTCTCCCCCGCCTTTCATTTCTTTCATTCTAAGGCTGAAGTTCAGCCTTTCTGTTTCCCAAAACTCTTAAATAGGTTGGAGTCTTCTGCAGGCAACAGATGTGGCAGGTTTCCTGGGTCATTTTTCCTTACTGGCTACAGGGATGGGGGTGGGGTGAGGGGGGTGTTAGGGGAGCCAGGGGACAATGGGGTGAGTTCAGGGAAAGAATGTCACTCTGGATTTTCTGCCTGTTTATGGTATGGGACTCTGTTCTGCTGGCTGCCTCAGCCTTCTCCCAAGGCCCAGATGCCTTCCACATTTTTCTCTTGTGTTCTTGTCTGGAACATTAACCAAGGTAGGGGGTGGGGTGGGGGTGGGAGCTGGAAACTGAGTAGGTACACTTAAGGGATCAGCAGCATGGCAGGGCTGTCACAGGGGTCTTTAGGGATGGAGCCTGATTTTGCAAGGTTGTCTTGATGAGAGGCAAAGACAGAGGCTTCTAGGACCGTGGGAGAGACATTTTGGGATTGGGACAAGGACTCTCTAGAGACTGTAGCAAGAGGGAGATATTATACATGGTCCAGACAGATCTTAGCGATGAGGGAGGCCGTGCATGTCTTTTGCCCATCTCCTCCCTTCTCTGAAGGCCGAATCCCCCACCCCTCCCCCCACCAGCATTTTTCTTTGAGCAGGTCGCTTTTGAGAATTTTAAGCGTACCCTCTTATTTCCACGCAGCACCTCCCAGCAGTTCCGGCTTTGCTGTTAGCTCTTTTGTCTCTGTTCCCAGGGACTCGGGGACTGTATTGCTGGCTTCCTGGGATGGCAGGAAGGCAGGGGGTGGGGGTGGGCACATCAGTGGGTAGAAGTGGCCGGTGGTGATCCTACATCCCAAGGGGTGATGGGCTGCTGGGCCTTTTGGTTCATAGAAACAGAAATCAGACTGGCAAGGCCTGGAAGAAAAAGGAACTCTGAGAGCGGTCACGAGTCCATGCTTTGTGAGGATGTGGGAGTGGGCAGAAGTACTGGGGGAAAAAAATTGGAGGTGGGAGGTGGGGGTGTCAGGGAGTTGAGGGGGGAGGGTAGGCTTGGGCCAGGCTAAGCCCTTTTTAGAATTCAGGCTAGGCTGGTTTGTCAGCATCTCCCCAGTCTCTTGCCCTCCATTCCCCCCTTCTGTTTTATACAATGCAGGGGATTACGCTGAGGGGCGGGGCTGCCCAAGTGGCCTTCTGGCCCTTAGCACATATAAAGGTGTTATAGAAATGTTCAGTCAAAGTCCCAGAGCTGACAAGGGCTGGCTCTCTGATGGTGATGAGTGGGGAGACCCAGATCTAAAGGCCGGGGGGAGGGAGGGGGGGCGAGGCAGGCCCTGATTTACAGTGGTTCACTTCGGCTTCAAGACTAAGGGGGAGAAAGCAACGGGACTTCTGGCTCGGAGCGCTGCTTTGCATCTCGTCTTGCATAAATTTGCATACCGAGTTCAAAATGGTAAAATAGACCGAAATGAGTGGGACCCACTGTCTCTGCGGATCCTTAGCACCACCTTCTTAGCACCACCAACTGGCCCTGATTCCGGACAGAACTTGAACCAGTCTGGCTAAGTCCTTCGCAGAGGGCCTTGGAAGGGTGAGGCGTATGCTAAGTAGGGGGCTACTGCCCCTGGACTTCTGGGGGACCCCTGGAGTTGGTTGGCTTGTAAACTGAGTAGGGTGTGGCTCTGTGCACCAAGACTTCAGGGTCAGGGCGGTGGAGGGACCGAGGTACTGCTTCCTTAGCCTGCGCTAGCCCAGGGGCAAGGGTCCGAAGTAGCCTCAAGGTCAAGTCTTTGTTCCTGTACAGCCTTTACTTTTCACCTTTTTGGAGCGTCTGAAAAGTTTCCTGCAGAGCTTCTTTTGTCTGTCTACGCTGACCCAGTTCCTTGAAAGGCGGAAGGAAGCTTGAAGGAGGATGACCCTGTGGGCTGACTGAGATGGCTCAGTGGGTAGTGAAGGTGTCTACTGTGGCAACCTGAACTTGATTCCCGGAACCCATGTAAAGGTGGAAGGAGAGGTCCTGCTCCATGAATTTGTCCTCTGAACTTCACACATGTGCCATGGCCTGTGGGCCCACCCTCCCATACACAATAATAACAATTTTTTTTTTTTAAAAAGAGAAACTTGACTGGACAATAGTGGCCTTTAATCCCATCACTCCAGAGGCAGAGGCAGGGGGATCTCTGCGTTTTGAGGCCAGCCTGGTCTACAGAGTGAGCCAGGGCTACACAGTGAAACTCTGTTCCACACCCTTTCATCCCCCCCAAAAAACCAGAACCCAAATAAATAAACACCCAAACAAACAAACAAAAACCAAACTTGTGCAATCATACTAAAGACATTATAAATAAAAATCCTTCAACAAACCAGGGCTAAGGATGCTCTGCGTTAGGACGGGTGCTGGGGTTGGGAGAAGGAACCCACTGGCTGTGATTGCGAGAGGCAGCTCTTACTCAGCTTGGGATGTTGAGTTTGCTAGTGAGCCAAAGGCAGATGCTTGGAAGGCTCACCCTGCCTTCCCCCTCAGCCCAAGTCCTGCACTATTCAGGCAATGCCTTTCCCGAGGGCGGGGCAACTCAGGGAAATTAACCCTGTAGGCAATTTGGATCTGAAATAAAAGCACTTGCCCTGCAACAAGCCTGATGACTTGAGCTTAGTCCCTGGAACCTACAAGTGGAAGGAGAGAACCAATTTCTTTCAAATTTCCCTCTAGAGGCAGCAGTGGTGTGTGCATACACTTACGTATCTCTCCTCTCTTCTCTTCTCTCTCTCTCTCTCTCTCTCTCTCTCTCTCTCTCTCTCTCTTTCATGCAGACACACACACACCTTTTCGTTGTAGTAGTAGTAGTAGTAGTAGTAGTAGTAGTAGTAGTAATGGGTTGAAGAGATGGCTCAGTGGTTTAGAGCACTGGCTGCCCTTCCAGAGGTTCCCGAGTTCAAATCCCAGCAAATAATGGGATCTGATGACCTCTCCTAGCATGCACATCCAGATAGAACACTCATAATAAGACAAATAAATACATCTTTAATAAATGCCTTGGAGTGTTTGGAAGCGGGGGGGTCCATCCATCCACCCAGTGTCAGACCACTCTCAGGGTAAGATGGCTTACCCTGAGAGGCCTCGCCATCAAATAAGCTGATTGGTTCCCAGCATGGTCCTTTTCTGCTTCAAAGCATCAGACTAGTTGCTATTGGAGTTGATTGGAAGCTCTGAAAGCTCTCACTGCTAATGGAATGGGACTGCCAAGGGGGAATGAAGGAGGGCAGAAACCTATAGTCCCATTGCTTGGGTCTCGTGATGCAGCGCTCTGCCACCTTTCCCAGTGTTTGCCCTCCCTGTTTCTTGCTCTTCTCTGCCTTTATCCTGTCCTTGAAGTCTCTTTAGACCAAATCCCCCCACGCCCAGCACACATGTGGTTGCCTCTTTCTGTGCCTCTTGCACTGCTGGCCTGGCCAATGCTTGACCATATGGTAAGTAGGTGCACAGTGTTCAGAGAAAGTAGCCTGGTAATCGGTCGGCCCTCTTCAGCTCCAATCAGGGAGGCTGAGAAGGTGAGTGGAGGCTTGGGTGTTGAACAGAATTCAATATGGGGTGAAAAGAGCTGGGTTGATGGTCAGGGAAGAGGAGAGGGGGCTGGGCTTTAGAGACGGAGCTAACGTGGACAGGGGACGTGGCACTGTGCTCTCGAGGGGCTAGCAGTGCTGCTTTTGCTAAAATGGACAAAGACAGGGAGTTCCATATGCTTCACTAGGGAGCCAGAGATCTGGCTGGCAGATGTTCCGGACCCCTCTGCTTCTCTTTGTTATCTCTGGCCGACGTCTTCCTGAGGTGGCAGGCAGCCATCAGAAGATGGGTCAGCCCCTCTTGTGTCCTTGTCCTATTCTGAAACAACTGCTTCCTTTGGTCCAGTTTTCCTCCATCCCCCCTAGGGGAGCGAGCTTTTTGTATTTCCATCTTATGTGTCTACGTGGGCTCAGTAGAGGCACCATGTTAAAGAGCTAAGATTTTTGCTGGCTTTTAACTGCTGAAGCCCTCTGGTCAGGTTGGGATTGAAATAATGGCTTTTGAGCCTGTGGGGCAGAGGTTTTGTTCTGGATAACTGTTGTGTGTAGGTGACAGGTAGGACATGGTACACCCTTGCCAGCTTTAGTGAGGAGAGGACACTTCAAAAACATGTGATGAGTGGGAAGATGAGAAGCTAGAGGCTCACGGGGTCCCCGAGGAGAAAGGAGTAGATCGACAGCTGTTGGGGGAGTAGCTGGCTTTGCCTTCAAGCTAACCGGGTCCCAATGCAGACAACCCTGTGTGGGGACCGGGATTGATGGTACATAGCTGGAATCTCAACACTTAGGAGACAGAGGCAGGATGGATCAAGACTTAGAGGACAAACTGGCCTTCACTGGGAGTTCCAGTACCCCAAAATCAAAATCAAAACCATAAGACTAAACTTGTGGTGTGCAGGAGCCTTTCTCAGAAAACAGGTTTGGTAAAGTAGGGGTAATTTTTGATTTCCTTCAGGGTGTGTATGTATCTTAGACTAGTTGTGACCATGGGAAGTCACAGGTTAACATGGGAACTTACCCACAATAAGTTGTCAAACATGTTATCTGACTTAACCCTGACAAATCTCATTTTTGCTCTTTGGTTAACTGGCCCTTAAAGTGAAGGCCAAACTAGATAAGACAGGCAGACCACTCATTTCTGTAGGTCCCAATCTCACATGTCAGCTGTATATCCAGATGTAAGAGGTTTAGTCTTCTCGAACCTCGGTCTCCTTATGTGTATATAAAACAGAAATTGGTGGCGCTCATGAATCTGCTGGGTTACACTTGCATGGGTCTGTGTCAAAGTAGATAATGCAGATAGATGTAGTTCATGCTTACGATCTTAGGGGAGCTGCAGTAGGAGGTTTGTCATGGATTTAAGGTCTTGAAATGTTTTAATTTTCTAATTGTTGCGATGAAATTCCTTGACAAAAGCAACTGAAGGAAGGCAGAGTTTATTTTGGCCCTCAGCATAAGGATGCAGTCAGTGATGGAGGGGAAGCCGTGCAGTAGGAGTAAACATAGCCACATTCAGGAAGCACAGAGGGATGAATGCTTTCCTCTCTGCTCACTCTCTCCTGCTACACAGTGAAGGATCCCAGCCCAGGGGATGGTGCCACCCACAGTGGGCAGGTTTGTTCCATCTTGAAGTTGCTTGAGATAATCCCCTCAGGTATGCCTAGAAGCACATCATCTCTCATTTGATTCTAGAGCTCCCTGAGTTGACCAATCAGATTAGTGATCGCACAAAACAAGACAAAGAAGTGAACAACAATAAAAGCAGATAGTACAGTAATGCTCAGTACTTGGTCTGGTGGTGATGTCACGTGATTTCTACTTCACCTATGAAGGGAATAAGTCCATCTCTCTGACCTATATTCATTGGGCTTAGTCCTTTTGTGGAAGGGGTAATGAAACTGCATTAGCGATATAAAATGGTTTTATCGCTAAATGGATTTCAAATGGATTTATATCGCATTAGCGATATAAAAGCAGCCAAGAAAAAATGGTTTGCATTTCTTATGGGTGAGTTAGGCGTTTTGAGTGCTTTTTGGGGCCCGTGTCCAACTTTCTGGGACTGACCGTTCAGGGCTGTAGCTCACGCTTGACGGTGCCCAGAGTGAAAGCCAGAGTGACAGAGATGATCCTCGAGCTTGGACGCTTAGGTTCTTGTGGCAACCTTTATGCTCACTTAGCTAACCGAGGGTTAGTACCACCTTCACCTGGCCAGCTGGCCTGGGACCTAGGCCTGTCAGAGCCTGGAGGGCTGGAGAGTTGCTGAGGTGTCCCTGGGGCAAGGCGGTTGTGCTGGGTTGCCCTTTCTCTGTAGGTCTTCCTCAAAGGAAGCTGGCTGGACATAGGCTTCAGAACAGTAGGCGTGTATTAATATAGCTGCTGCATGTACTTAGCACGCATGGTGTGTCCATGGGCATGCAGTGGTCAAACCCAGTGAAGACCTCCGAGGTTCTGCCTTTTTGTTTCAGGAAAAGAGGGATTTTCAGGTCCAGTGGTGTCTCTGAGCCTAGCGTGCCTGGAGTTTGAGGGTGATCCTGGCAAAAGAGTTTGGATCTTCTGTCCAAACTGATCTTCTTGCTCCGTGGTCTTCAGAGCTGACCTCACTGCTGAGAGGGGCTGCTGCTTGTCAGTTTTCAGGGTCCTTGAGGAATCTGGAATGGTGGATCAGATCCTGAGAGATGGAGGAGAAAAACCCTTCGTTGATTTGAATTGTGAGCCCAGGGAGAGTCTCTGGAGCCACCCCTCCCATGAGGAACAGACTGAGGGGAGAAGGGGGCACTTCCCATCCCCCATCTCATCCTCCTCGGCTCCTAGCCCCTCCCCTTCTGTTCCTTAACAATAAAGCCAAGGAAGATCAGCTTGGGTGTCAGTCAGTACTCAGAGGGAGACCTTGCTCAGAAAACTGGCTTTCCCTGAGAGGAGTACAGTCAACTACAGTCTGGAATTCTCATTCATTCTCCTCTCTCTCTCTCTCTCTCTCTCTCTCTCTCTCTCTCTCTCTCTCTCTCTCTCTCTCTCTCTCGCCGAGGGTAGGCAGTTGGAAGCCTTGAAGCCCTCTGGCTGTCTGCCCCATATCCCTTCCTGGCCATTGGGAAGCAGGGCAGAAGTGAAGATTGAGGGGAAGGGGACAGGGGCTGGCACACCTCCAGGTGCTGGGCAGAGGAATTAGCCCACAGACCCTGGTGGAATTGGCTGGGAGCGAAGCCCGAGGAGGTTTCTAATTAGTAGATGGCTTTAGGTGTGTTAGCTTGTGTTCATTCAAATTAAACAGCCAGGATGCCGAGGAGGGAAGAGGGCTGGGGGACTGAAGGCCCTGGCAGGTTGTCAGAGCTTGGAAGTCTAGAGGAACTTACTTAGGGTGTTCATCCCCGTGGCTTGGAAAGATGGGGGGGTGGCTTCCAACTGAAGGGGTGTAAGTTAAACTGTGGTGGGAGAAAGTTGGTAGCTGTAAGCCAAGGTACTATCCCAACGGGCGGACGATAAATCTGACGGTTGGAAATGCCTTGCTGCAGACATTTCCTACCTCACAGCTCAGAGTCAAAGGAAGAAATGAAGGCTGCATTCTGGGCCAAGCGCCAAGGCTAACCTGTGGCCCCGGATCCTCGTTCCCGTGCTCCGTTTCACCCGAGTTCCCGCATGCACAAAAGCAGTGGGGTACGTACTGCTTCTTGGAAAAGTTCTTTTTTTTTCTGTGTGGCAGTAATTGAGGCATAACTTCTCAAAAATGTTCCTTTATGCAACTCCCCAGGAAGTTTCCTTTGGGACTATTGTCTTTACTTCTGGACGGAGATGCCCAGTCTCCTCTGGATGATGAACTTGCTTTCCGAATTGCCTGAGGCCAAGAAAAGACCCAGAATAGCAGTTCCCTTGTGTCCTGGGATCTTCTCCTGTAACTGATACCACCGACTAGTTTTATACCAACAGTGGTGGGAGCTGTGCCAGGCAGGCTAAAGGGGTCAAGTGGGTGGGTTGGGTTCACTGGGTTAGAAAGGCTTTTGTGGTTGTGTGGGACCACCTCGCATATTAACTGGTAACCCACTTCCTTGGGGATTGAAATGTCTTGGTCACCCTTCCTTAAGTGATCTAATGATCAGAAGGCATTCTGAGGAGCCTAAGAGCTTTGTAGCCGGGCGACCTGGGTTTGGTTTGGGCCCTGCCTCTGATAAGGTGTCTTTCTGCAGCTGGCTGTCAAACTCCAGGGCTCTTATCGAATGTGATAGGGGGGTAAGAAATCATCAACCTCTTGTGACTGCAGTAAATGGAGTTATGTGTACAAAGGACTTAGCACAGAAACTCAAATAACCAAACGATGTTATCCACACCCTGATCTCTTCCGAGTCTCAGCAGAGAGCAGGAGAGAGCTAAGGGAGCCAGTGCCTGTTTAGATGAATTCTGATTGATCGGTCATCGTAAGGATTCTGATGAGGGAAGGGTGGGGGCTGGGGAGCTGGCTCAGTAGGTAAGAGCCACTAGCTATGGGGTCTTGAGTTTGGATCCCCAACACAAAAATGCTAAATTATATATATATATTAAGTATATATATATATATATATATATATACTTAATATATATATTTAAATATATATTTAATTGAGTTCAAAGAAGCCACAAGTGCTTATAACGGAGGGGAAGGAACAAAGACAAGAAGGTCACCCACTGTGGGCTTGTTGGTCAGCGAGCCTAGTTGAAACCCACCAAGCTTCAGGTCCAGTGAAGGAATCTGTGTCAAAGAAACAAGATAGGGTAGGGTGACTGGCACGCACTCTCGCACATACACACACACACACTCACACACACACACACACACACACTCACACACACACTCACACACCTCTATACACACAAGTTAAAAAGGCAGTTCTGTCAAGGATGTAGTTACTTGCATAACTCCCCTTTGGTTGGTAAAGCTTTCAGTGCCTCCAGAGCTGTGAGTCTGTTTGAGGGTTTCCTGTGGGTCGTCATGGCCATTGAAATCTTCCCTATGTTTCTTTTGATGGCTTGGTGGCCCATTTATATGCCAGAAATAATGAGGATTCTTTCTAAAATATTGTTGTTGTTGTTGTTGTTATTATTATTGTTATTATTAATTTGGGGTGTCTGTCTGGGGAGTTTGTATATGCCATGGAGCACATGTGGAACCCAGAGAACAACTTTGTGGAGTTTTTTCTCTCCTACTTTATGTGGACTCTGGGGGTCAAATTCAAGATACCATGGTTACCCAGCAAGTACCTTTACCCACTGAGCCATCTCACCGGCCCAGACCCTTTGTCTCTAGTTTGGCTTGCTGCCCCTTAAACCAAGAGAGCGCAGTCAGGGACAGCGATGGGATGGGATGTAGCATTCGATCAGTCACAAATCAGTGAACTTTAAAGTGGAAGCCAGAGAGATGCACGGTGACCTATTTAAAGACACTTATTTATATTCAGGACACTTGCGTGCTGGTTTGAGAGTGTGGCTGGCAAGCCCACGCATCCTCACAGGTTTACAGTTCTTTTTTCTTCCTCTGGGTTCAGTGTGTCAGTGTGGAGTATGGGAGTGGTGTTCCGGAGACAGGAGCGCGGCAGGAGGGAAGGTGGTGGAGGAGTGGCTGGAAAGGTCAGTGGGTATCGTTTTCTTGGCCCGGGACTGAGAGATCACATCCTCAGAATCCAGTCTGGGGCTGTGGCTTGGAGGTAGGCCCTGGTAGAAGCACACGTTCCTCCTGCCGAGTGCCTTTATTGCTCGCTGGTTTTCTTTTCTCCCTAACCACTCTTGCTGTTGTGGGGCCTGGATGGTGATAGGTGGGGGCTTCACAAGAAAACAGTGCATGAGGGAGGGGCACTAGGGCAGGCCATGAGGGGTTCATGTGTGAGCCACAGGGGGGAGCACATGCCGTGCACATGCCACCACCACCCTTGCTGCTGCTCTCTTTCAAATTCATTGCCTCTTGCTTTTAATTGTTGTGACATACATACACACACACACACACACACACACACACACACACACACATGCATACATATAGGCACACATGGATATATGTACATTCTTTTTTTAAAGATTTATTTATTATATAAAAATACACTGTAGCTGTCTTCAGACGCACCAGGGCATCAGATCTCCAGTCCAGATGGTTGTGAGCCACCATGTGGTTGCTGGGAATTGAACTCAGGACCTAGCAGTCACTGCTCTTAATCACTGAGTCATCTCTCCAGCCAGCGTACATTCTTAAACATATAAATATAACCTGTTCAGACTATAGAATGTTCAGGGCTGACCGTTTGGTATCGGGTAGCCAGATGGTGCACTCTTCCCTGGGGAAGATTGTTTCTGCTGTTCTCAGCACTCCTTGGTTGCCTGGGTTCTTGGTTCAAGTTTGAAGCCTCATGAGATTTTTTCCTCCTTCCATACCAGCCCAGATTTCACTTAAACTATGTATGTATATTCATAGACCTGCTTCCGTATGTTACAGGTATTTTTAGGTCGATAGTTAATAGCGTGATTCCTTATGACTTTTCCACATACCCTTCCTGCCATTTTACTCGCCTTCATCTGAATTCATTTCTCTCCCCCTCCCTAATCAGAGACTCCCGTTTCCGCCATTTCTCCTTCAGATCAGCTGTATCCTGCTGTTCCCCTCCCTGGCTCACCTCCCACGGTGGTCCCTTTTTATAAAGGACACTTGATGAGGGATACTTCTTCGTGGAAGTCAAGGCTAAGCTAGCGTCCTTAAGGGGCTTCCGTGCTTCAGAGGAGGAGTTAAGCCTCAGACTCAGGGATTTTTGTTTGTTTTAATTACACTCATTGATTTCATGTGTATGTGCCAAGTCGGAGTTCAGCTCGTGGGAGTCCTCGTGGGAGTTCCTTTCCTGAAGCTGTGGTGGAACACCACCCAGACTGACCAGAGTCCCCATGGCAGAGAAGAGGCAGGCAGGGCAGCCGAGTTGTAAGCTGAGAATTGCATTTGGAACTACAAGCATGAGGCAGAGAAACTTGGCGTGATCAGAGTCTTTACTCTCAAGGTCCCACTCCAATAACGTTTTTCTCTAGGCAGACCAGACCTCCTAAAGAGTGCCACCAACCCGGGAGGAAGCGTTCAAAGACAGCCCAGAGAGTAGAGCCGAATTTCCAGGACATTTTATCCATGCCTTTTGTCATTTCAAAGTCAAGTGTCCCTGTACCCTTGGTAGCCACGCCCCCTCCTCCTTACCCTTTCAAAGGCCCCTCCTAGAAGAGATGTGTGACTTTCCACTTTTTATTTTTTCCTACCTGCTGTTTGTCACTTATTTTTATTCTTGTGAAATCCCAAGTTAGGTCATTGTCTGGATCTCTCCTCTCTCCTTGCTTGTTTGTGGGGACGCAGAACAGCTGTCCCCTTACTGCCCCTTGGACATTTCTATCCCGCGTCAGCTGAGACCCTGAACCACTGATGATCTGCGCTGCACCATGGTACACTTGACATCCTGTTCTCTGGGCCGAGCCGTCTTCTTCATTTTGTCTTTCTTAAATCATCGACTGTCTGTCTGCCACTGTTTGTGGGTCTTTCCCTGACTCACTTTCCACTTTTGCATGGCACAGAGAAATAAATGACGAGGGCTCCAAGTTGAGACCTTTTGATGGGCAAACTGTACGGACCACATTGCATCAGCCTGTGAAAGTCGTCTTCATGCTGCATGTCACTGGTAGGGCCTTGTCTAGTCTGTCATGCTCTAGGGCTCTCCAAGTTTATTCATACTCTGTTTGACAAGATAGGTGAAGGATGAATCGTGGTTGTCTTAGGGTTACATCGATGTCATGAAACACTGTGACCAAAAAGCAGCTTGGGGAGCAAAGGGATATACTAAAAAGATATATCCCTGAATCACACAGTCCATTGAGGGGAGACAGGAACTCAAACAGGGCAGGAACCTGGAGGCAGGAGCCGAGGCAGAGGCCATGGAGGAGTGCTGCCTACTGGCTTAGATTGCAAGGCTTGCTCAGCCTGCTTTCTTACAGAACCCAGAATCATTAGCCCAGAGGTAATCCCCACTCACAATAGGCAGGGTCCTCCCATATCATCAATCACTAGTTAAGAAAATGCTCTCCCGGCCTTCCTACCAGTTGATCTTAGGGAGGCATTTTCTCCATTGAGGCTCGCTTTTAGCTGACTCTACTTGTGTCGAGTTGATGTAAAGCTGGCCAGCACAGAGGGTGAAGTATCTTAATATATTTTTATTTTTGCAGTGTGGGGGATGGAACTTAGGACCTTGTATATGCTAAGCAAGCCCTTCTACCACAGGGCTACATATACCCCTGGCCCAGAGAAACGACTTTCTGTTTTTTAAAAGAAAAGTCTCGAAATAATAAGAAACAAAAATAGTCTACCACCCAGAAATGTGGATGCTAAGTCTACGAGCATGTAATATTTAAATAGTACCTTTTTTAATCTATAGAGAATTGCACACATATGATGAATGGCTAGTTTCATATTTTTGCATTGCGTGCAGATGTGTGTATGATGGATGATCAATATTGTTCCAGGTCCTCTAAAGTAAACTGGGAAGTCTTGCCCCATTGGTTCACACCTTTAATCCCAGAACCTGGGAGGCGGAAGCAGGTGGATCTCTTGAGTTCGAGGACACCCTGGTCTGCAGATTGCATTTCAGGACAACAAGGGCTACACAAAGAGACCCTGTCTTGAAAAACAAAGCGGGAAAGGGAGAGACAGAGACAGACAGACAGACAGGAACAGGGACAGAAAAATAGTAAATTTAATTTCCCCGTCAAAATTAGACTTTCGAATCTGTGTTGACAGACGGGCGAGTGCTTGTCTTTATGGTCACCGTGTGTCACCCCATTATACCACATCATTCATTTTGTGTCATTTGCCGATTGCAGCACCAACTATAGATAGTTGGAAAGAATTTTTTTATACATATACTTTACAAAAAGAGTTTGAGGGATACTGTACTTTGTCCCTGTAGCTTCTAGCCCAACTCTTTCACTTGGGCGATTGGCCACTAAGTCACGTTGCCAGCTTCCCGGATGACGGGAGTGAGCTGGAGGAGAAATATTTAGGCCTCATGGGAAGAAGTGAAAACCGATAGTGCTGTTTGCCATCTTGATATCCGTTTCTCTGGTTCTTCAAGGACAACTGGGCTTGCAGAATCCCAGAGGACCTGGGCTGAATTTGAGCATGTTTTTGTTTGCTCAAACTGTCTGCCTCAGCCCTGACCCGCGGCAGGTCTTTGCGATTCCAGGAATGAACCTGGTGTTTATAAAGCAGCCCTTTTTTTGAGTGAGCACAGGCAGGGAGGCTCCAGAGAGGCCGTGCTCACTCAGGGGGAGCCTTCAATGAGGCAGCAGTGTAAGGGCATGCTTTAGAGATCCCCGTGGTGCCAGGCCGAGGACGCATGTGTGCAAGCATTCATAAGTGTCTCTACGAACCCTGGAGCCAATGGGCACAAAGCTTAAGGCTGACACTTTGCTGGGTATTAATCCGAGGTTCTCTTGTTCCAATCGAAGAGATCTCTTTCTCTCTCTCCCAAGTGAGTCATTCGGGGTAACCTGCAGAAGAACCACACAAGATGGGACCTCAGGGATGCTAGTGCTTGAAGACTCTTGTTTAAAATACAGGTTCCTTGGTAGCCCAGGCTTGTCTCTGGATCTCCAGGGCTTGGGTCCAGGGCTATTCTTAGAGACTTCCGATGGTCCTTTGTGTGTAGTTTCATTTGGAAACGGTGACTTAACCGAACTCCACAACTTACAGATGAGCCCCACACTCAGGCCAAATCCTGCTCGACACCCAGCCTGGCCTCCCTCACAGCACCAGGGGAAGCAAATTCAGGGTCAGAACCTTGGTCCTCTGACTTCGAAGCCAGCACTGCTTGCTCTATTCATACAAGGACGGAGTCAGGCTTTGGAGCTCAAGGGCCTATGCTGCAAGAATGGAGGGATGGAGGGCATGCCTCGGCCAGGCGGTCACTGCCCTTCTCCTTGTGTGATTGCTGTCCCATGCAGGGATAGCATGTGCTGCCTCAGCTTTCCACGTGACTGTGTTTTCTGAATTCTTTAATGCTCAGCTGGGCAAGAGGCAGTAGCTATGGGATGGCCCCTGAGGCTGGTGGGTCTAGGGACGTTGACATTTCCTTCTCCAATCATGATTCTGAGAGGAGGGCTATCTATGGTGGAGGAACTGGTTTGCTGGACAAGGGGACATTCTTCTGGAACGTGGCAGTGGTGGTGGCAGTGTCTGAGAGATGCCAGGTATTACTTGGCTGGGCTCTTTTCTGGGAGCAGAGGGCAGAATGGGAGTTAGGGCAGAAACTGGGTGTTAGCAAGAAAATAGATGGGTGGACTTACCAACCCAAGGGGGTCACTCAGTAACTAAACTGGACTATGTTCTGGGGCCAGCTTATCATGACAAACAGCCCTCTACTCTGTTAAGGACTCAGGCCTACCATACACCATTTGGAATTCAGGCACACTTTGCAGAGTTCAGAATTCAGGCACCCCTGTGTTCTGGATTCCAGAGCCAGCGGCCACTGCTGCCCTGCTGTCTTGGACCTGTTGGGGAAAAAAAGAGATGGGGGAAATAGAATGTTACTTCAAAAGACTAAGGTCTTCAGGTTAAATATTAACTAAACTAACAACTAAACCCCTTTCGCTCTTCTGGCTCACTTCCTGCCCACGCACTAGGGGAATAGCTACTTACCTTGTAGGTTAGTGTGGTGTTGTGATCAGCCATCCAAAGGGAGTGGCTTCAAATTTTCACCAATGCAATCTGTTTCCTTTGTGTTTTGGGCATTTGCTCCTATATGCTGGGAACCTCTGGGCCCTCCTCTCTCTGTCTTCCTCCCTCTCCTTCCTTCCCTCTTTGCATAAAATGTATCTAGGCAAGTTCTGTCTTCTCCAGAGACTCCTGTTAAGCAGCAGAGAGCTTTGTTCTTTAGCTACCTATAGGATTTAAATAACCAGTCTAGACATGTAGTTCCATGGTAGAGCATGCAGTTAGTGTTTTCAAGGTTCAGGGCCCTCTCCCCAGAAGCACGAAAGAAAAACAACACAAAGTCATCTACTTTAAGCTTCCATGTAAGGGTCTTAAAAATATACAAATGTGTCTATATAACTAAACAAATAGAGTCCTCTTTCTCTCTTCTTTCTCTCTTCTGTCTCTCTTCGTACGGCATGCACTAGGGAACAGTTGAGATAGGTAATCAGATTTAAGAAGGCAGGTCTGGGTGCAGTCCCAGCAATGCAAGTTGAGAGAAAACGAAACATAGACTTCACACGTCCGACTGAGGGGCCTGAGAGATGGCCCAGTGCTTAAGAGCACTTGCTCCCCTTAACGAGGTTTGATTCCAAGCACTCACATTGTGGCTCTGTGACTCCAGTTCTAGGGGATCTGAAATCCTCTCCTGGCCTTTGCAAAAACTGAATGCACATGCTGTCCTGAAATACATGCAGGCAAAAAAAAAAAAAAAACAAAAAAAAAAAAAAACCCCGATGTACTTAAAATAAGTAATAAAACCTTAAAACTCAAAATGGAGATATCACAGCAGAGAATATTGAGGAAGTCTTCTAATTGGTCTTATTAGATATTAGCTACTCTTCCCTTTCCCCTACACAGCAGATAACCTTACATTGCACATTCAAGAAAAAGATCATCCATTTTGTATAAAGCTTGACTCCCCCCCCCATCTCCAGTAATGAAAATCTGAATGAGGATAGTAATAAAACAATACGATGTTTAAAAATCACCCATGATTCCCACTGTCTAGGCTTAAGAGATCAGAAGAATTCAAGGGTCTGGCTAAAACAATGGAAGATTAATACCTTGATTCTGGAACTTAATCGGCTCTTGGGGTACTTTACCCACTTGAGTTCGAGAATTAATTGTCTGTTGTCATGGATATTAGTAGAGAAGTTATATGAGGAGGAAGAAGAGAAAGAGTACTAAAGTCTGTCCTGGTTAGGTACGGTTTTGGAGAAACTGACAACAGTGGCCATGTGAGGTCTGTGCCCAGTCAGGGCAAAATTAGGAAAGCACCCAGCACTCGTCCTTGTGGTCTTGAATTGGGTCTGGAAAGCCAGCACTCGGAGACTGCGAATCTTCACCTCACTGGTGCCCGGGGCTCCCACAGTTTGAGATCATCATGAGGGAAGGCTAGGAAGTACTTAGTGTTTGTAATCAATAGGACAGGGGATGCCTGTTGGTCTACTAGGAAGATGGGGATGACTTGGAGGTAAGGGCCTATTTTCTTCCTATACCAGGTAAGAACCAGTGTCAAATACTCAGAACAAAGACTGTGGAGGGATTGCTTTTAGGCTCTTGGGGTTGGTTTTCCTAATAGTGCTTTAGACTTAGCCACAGATCATGGACATTCAAGTGTAGCTCTGGGAGCAGAACCAGGGCCCTGACAGAAAGCAGGGTCTTGTGGAACGTGGGGATTTTGATTCCCTGGATAAGGTCCTTGGTGCTACCATCAGACAGGGTTATTTACCCGAGAGACATTTATTAAGTCTAAATTAAGCCTTAAAACTGATAATGTCTGAATTGAATGCATGAAGTGGGCATGTGGGCCTTTTCTGATGCCAGCCTCCTGCTGGGCGCCCTGGCCGTGCTGATAAGGGTGCTTCCTTCAGAGGACAACATGGGGCCCTGGGTGATTGTGAAACTCCTGTGATGATGGCGACGATGTTTGCTCCTGTAGACCCACGTGGACATGAGCCTCAGGTTTGCGGGTTCTAAAACAGGGCAAGCCATCCATTCCCTTCAATCTGAGCTGCCCTTTTCGTTTCCATGTGTCTAGATGATGTTGTGGTAATACTGCAAGGTCAGGGAGGGGACTTGCCCATGTGCTGCAGACCCTCCATTCAGGGTTCTGGTTCCATTACCTCACTCTCTTCCTTTGGAAAATTTACCTTATATATTAATAGAATTGTGAAATCCCACACTTCCCGTCTTGATCCATTCCTCAATGCTGGGGAGAACGGCTAATGCTTATCAACCCGTGTGCGAGGAGTCTCAATGTCCCTTCAGGGGCCTTGCAAGTCCCTACTGGTTACCTTGAAGTCTGAAGCCTTTTCTACCCAATTCTTGGGGAGGTGATTAAGAAATGTTTCCTGAAGTGACCTCTGTACAGAGCCTGCCTAGCCTCACGTCTAAGGAGTCGCTTAACAGATACTATTCTGGATCTAACTCCTTTAGGGAGAAAAGAATGCAGCTTGGTATTTTTGTTCTGAGGGAAAATTCCATCTCTAGCTGGAGTTCTCCATTTGGAATGTTTTCCTGTAGATCGCCTCTGTAGCTATAAGAAAATATATGGGGTGGGATGTGGGTGGGGGGATGATGCTTATTCAGGTGAGGTGGGGCCGACATGGAGAAATAGAAGCATCCATGAGTCCACTCAGATGCTCCCACTGTGTTTCATTCCATACACACCATGAACAGCTCTCGGGGACCCTTCTAGCAGGATCCAGAAGCTGGATGCCATTGGTTCTTCTACGGGTGAGCATCTGAGGCACAGAGAGCTCGAGTGATTTATTTGTTCAGGGCCTTAAAGCTGAGTGGGGAAGCTGGAGTGGAGATTCAGTCAGACCCTGGCGTCGAACCCTTGACAGACACCTTTGCCGGGGGTGAGTAGTAAGGTACAAAGCTTCCTTTCAGCCGAGAATCCTTTTGCTCTCTTCCTGGCCGGCATTTCATTCTCTCCTGGGTGCCTGCCTTACGATCGATGTATATTTACCTGGGTCCTGCAACCTGTTCCAGAGAAAGAAATGGATGTCTTGCTGCCTTTAAAAGGAGCCTATAAGTCAGCCGGCCCTGCCCGTGAATTTCCCTGTCTTATTGGCATGTTTGCTGGTAGTGGTGAGATCAATAACGGAAGAGAATGAAACCTGTCCTTGAATCCAGGTGGTTTCTCTGAGGATAGAGGACTGACTTTCACCTTGGGGAGGCTGGGAACCTCGTAGGACAGACAGGAAGCCACGTAGTCTCCCAGGAGAGAACTGCCCAGGTGACCCCAGTCTTCTGGGAAATCCATCAATGATCGCAGCACACTGCCTGAATCTTAGGTTTTTCCACCTTTGTGCACTCTTCCGTAAAAAAGCATTGTAAGATTATAACATCTGGTTTCGTAAATGCAAGTGTGTCAGTGTTAAATATTAAGACTTCTTGACTTAAAAGGCCGAATTTGTTTCTTCTGACCTTCAAGTGAACGAAAACCCTTTACAGACCCCATGTCCGCCGTGTCTAATGGACAGGTTAGCCCTGAGTGTAGGCTCCAGGTCTGAGTACATGTCATTCAAGAGTGCCCGTGCCTTTGCAGATACGGCTCCAGAGTTGGCAGAGGGTGTTCTGAGCATTCAGTGTGGAACTGACCTTGAAGACTAAGCTGAGGGATTCTTTTTTGGCTACTGTTTGTTTAAGGGCCCAGGAAGGCTTGAAGACCATAGATCCTCAAGCCGAGTGCTCTGGATGCCCTGGGAAGACCCTGTGCTGTTCCGTGTGTTCTGTGGAGCTGTGAACTAGTGTGGCTATGGGTAGAAGCGAGGTACAGGGGAGTTAGCTATTTTGGGACAATTTGATCTACACTGTGTGGGGCCTACTCAATTTTGCACTGGGCTGTGGGGAGCTTCTGGCCCTTGGGGTAAGGACTGACCAAACAGTGTCATGTTTCAAAGATTAGCTGGAGGTTAGGGGGTGTTGTCAGCATTTGAGGTCTCAGGTTTCTTTGCTAAGGTTTGGCTTATTTCTGACTTCCCTGAGATTTTCTTAAGGTCTCCTGCCCTCAAACTCTGTCTCCATCTAAGAATGCAAGGGTTTGTGGTTACAGCGGTTCCCGGCTGTACCACCAGTCCCAGAGGATGGCTCTGCAGGGCCCTGATACTACAGAGGGCATGTGTAGCACATATGGTGACTCAGTGTCCATAAGCTAAGGAACAGGGCAGGCAGCTGAATAGGGGAGCTCGACCTATGTCTGGGGCCTTGAGTTTCCTCTCTTCCCAGAGCAGCATCAGAGAAGGGGATGTGGGAGGAGTTTGAGGGTCTGGTTCCTGGGTCTGACTGAACCCAGGTAGGACAGGACTCCTCCAGCTTTGATGCAGAGGTGAACGCATTAGCTTTCTCTGTGCCTGATACCAGGGCTACTGGAGTGGAGTTTAACTTTACTTAAGTTATGGTGAAGTCCATGCTACCCAGGAGCCAGGGTGAGTTAGCCTTTCTAGAAGAAATGATTTTTCAGGTTTCAGGCAGTTTAGAGAAATGGCTCAGCATTAATAGCTCTGGGCAGATTTTTGTCTTTTATGCCGTATACCTGATCCCCTTTGGGAAGTTCCAAGGTCATCATACTTAGTATAGTTCTTTGGGCAATAAAACATGGATGTCCTTAGGGGCTGTTGGTGGATGTGGACTTATTTGCCATGCCTGATCTACACCAAGGATCAATACATTGATTTTTCTACCCCCCTACTTCCCTCGGGATGGCATTGCCTGTACCCCAGGCTGACCGTGAATTCACACATAGCCTAGGATGGCCTTCAACTTCTGAGCCTCTGTCTTCTATTTGGGGATTATAGGGATGTGACAGGACATCCAGTTTTGTCCCCAACCTTTAATACCCCTGGCACTGTTCACATACTACTTCTCATTAAAAAAAATGTGTACGTATGAATGGGGTGTGTGTGTGTGTGTGTGTGTGTGTGTGTGTGTGTGTGTGTGTGTGTGTGTGTGTGTTCATGTATGGGGTTCAGACATGCGCCACAGTGTGGCTGTGGGTGTCACAGACCAACTTTGGGTATCAGTCTTTGAGGTATGTACAAGACTAGCTGACCCATAAGCTCTGAGGATTCTCCTGCCTCCCACTCCCATCTTGTCACACGGGTGCTGGGGTCATAGACACACATTACTGTGTGTAGCTTCTTGTGGGGCCTAGGGATCTGACCTCAGGTCCTCGTGCTTGCATGGCTTTATCACTTGAGACATCGCCCTTGTCCCCTGGACACCAGACGTTCAAAAAGCAGGCTTACTGGAGCAAGAGTGTGGTGAACCAGCAAGGTTCTTGTGCAGTGGTTCTCCCTGGGTTGGTGTGAAAAATGCCAGGTCCTTTCAATCTGGGGACATGGCGATGGCTCTTCGGATGCCCAGGATCTTATTTCCCTTTGCTTCCTGACTGTGAGTTAGCAGATAACTGGGGACAATGTCCAGCCCCATCATTACAGGGACAGCCAACAGTGGTGTGATAGCTCTGTTCTAAGTCATCATTTAACTGCTTCACCTCTAATAAACTCCGCTCAGTTCTGTGAGCCGTTAGATAGCCACCCATTTACATACAGGAAAGCAGAGACTCAGAGAGAAGATGTGCAGGGACCCTCCCTGGGGAAGCGACGCAGCAAGGCTTAGCTTGAGCACCCAGTTCATGAGTACAGCTTCTCTAAGTGCCGCTGAGCCCAGTGAGAGCGGGACGGGCATCAGACCCAGAGGGACGGGAAGGGGAGGGAGAAGGAAGGTGCAGGACAAACTTCTGTGGTGGCTTTTGGATGCTAGGACAGACACCTCAGCAGCAGCAGGGGCAGCAGTTGACATTGGTACCCAGTTCTCAGTACCTGGTGTGAAAGAGCTGACTCCTCCCTTAGCTGAACACCTAGTTTCTAACAACGTAGACAGGACAATACACCCTACCTTTTGTAGTTCCTGCTAGCTCTTTCCAGTTTGTGGTATTGCCTAGGAGGTGGACCAGTGGTGGCCTCTGTACTGTGGGTTCTGAGGGGTCCACTGGGAGCTATGTGCCATTTCTACTAAGAGTTATCCCATTTGGGGATAGGGACTGTAAAGTTTTTGAATGAGCATTAGAAGCTGATGCAGAATTTGTTGAAAAACCCCTCTATGCAATCACTTAGGTTTTTTTTTTTGCTTTGTTTTTGAGACAGGATTTTGCTGTGTAGCCCTGGCTGTCCTGGAACTCACTCTGTAGACCAGGCTGGTCTCTAACTCACAGAGATCCACCTGCCTCCGCCTCTCAAGTGCTTGGATTAAAGACGTGTGTCAGCGTCGCCCGACTTCACCTAGTTTTTTATTAGGACTTTGTGGGACTTGTGGCTCTGGGTGGGGCTAAGGCGCCATGACTTTTAGAACATGCTGGGACTTGTCCCCCTGGTCACAGACTGACCATACAATTCCCAATCTGTCACCTTACCCTGGAGAGGCATGAGTCAGCCAGGCCGAGACTGGAAACGAGGGGCCGCTTTTAGAGTCCGCTGCACACAGCAGGTTCTAAGATAGCCTGAAGAGACTGAATGGCGATCTTTTTTTTTTTTAATATTTATTTGTTTTATGTGTATACACTGTGCACTCTCATTGTCTTAAGACACAGCAGAAAAGGGAGCCCATTACTCACTCCATTACAGGACTCCATTACAGATGGTTGTGACCCACCGTGCAGTGTCTGGGAATTGAACTCAGGGCCTCTAGAAGAGCAGTCAGTGCTCTTAACCACTGAGCCATCTCTCCAGCCCCTTTGAATGGCCGTTCTTTAGGAGATTAGGTTTCATGCTCAGTGAGGGTTAAAGAAGTCATAGCAGTTTCTGTATTGGAGCCTTTCAGTGGGATGGGTTGCAACACACAGGTAGACTTCAACACAATAAAAGACAGTGATTAGTGCTGTAGCCGCCTAAGAGCAAAAGACAGACACTTTCGTCAGGGAGGGATGAGCAAGTGAAGGGCTAGAGACTGACTCACTGGCAGGTGGCTTCTCCACCTTGTAGTCCCTTACCAGCCACGCCACAGCCCAGGGATCTTGTGGTAGTAGTTTTCAAAACCTCAACTAGTCTGCCATGATCAGACCATACATGTAGAGCTTAAATTTGGGATTAGTTGTGGGGGAGCGTGGTGTTTTCTGATGGATCCAGGCACGGCCTACTTCCGTTCCCTGCCGAGGGCCTTGTCACTGCCTTCATCCTTCCATGCTTATGTCAGCAGCATGGAGGGTGAGGGGAGAACTGAGTTTGGATCCTCCCATTGCTCCCCAGTCACACAGCTTTAGCTGAATACCTGATCCATACAATTGACAGGGATGTAATCTTACTCAAGCGACCGGCTTCTGTGAGCGTCAGTTTCTCCTCGTATGAAAGATAAGGGGGATTCGAGCGGAGCCCCCGTCTGTTTGTCACTGTGCTCAGATGCCCCTCGGAAGCTTCAGGGGAGGATGCTTTCATTTGGGGGGTGGGTTAGTTTCAAGAGGGAGGCAGTGCAGTGCCCGTGGGTGGTGGACCCTTGTCATATCACAGTCTCAACCTGAAAACAGACTGGGATCTGGAAGCAGGGTGGACCAGGCCCCTTAAAGTTCCACCTGCAGCAACTGCCTGCTGCCAGCCGGTCTCCACAGCCTTCCTGAACAGTGCCACCACTCAGGGAGGGAGCAGGAGTTCAAGCACACAAGTCTGTCGGAGCTTTTTACATCCAACCCATGATGCCATCTACAGAGTTAGCAGACGCCCAGCTAAGTTGTGGAGCACGGGCACCCAGCACACGGTTGTCACACTTTTTAGCTATTAGCCTCCTTTTTATAGCCGCCACCCTCCTCAAGGAGGCTCGGGTTCTGGGGAGCTGACTCTGGAGTGTCCCCTCTTCTCTCTGTAGACAGTGAGGATGACCCCTCGGAGGGAGGCCTGGTGGAGAACCATGTGGACGGAACCATGAACATGTTGGGAGGCAGCAGTGCTGGCCGGAAGCCCCCTAAGTCAGGCATGAAGGAACTGGCTGTGTTCCGGGAGAAGGTCAACGAGCAGCACCGGCAGATGGGCAAAGGTGCCAAACACCTCAGCCTGGAGGAGCCCAAGAAGCTGCGCCCACCTCCTGCCAGGGTCAGTGGAGCGCTGGGGTCGACTGGAGGAGGGAGGAGGGTGTGGGAAGGGAGCCTCGCACCGGCAGAGAACATCACACTATGTCCATATGCCCTGCTACTAACAAGCAAACAATCGAACGTATTTGAGGACCTTTGGTCTACGGGGCACTAAAATGGGTTGAACATGGTTTCTCGACGTTTCTCCTAAAACCTTCATGTTTCTCTTTTGACTTTGGGGCACTGGCAGAGAAAAACCCAGAAGTGCAAATGGAACCTGCCCCTCCTCTGGGGTGAGCTTTTCCTCAGCTCAGTTTCACCATAAGAGAATGGAGCTTGGGCCATTGGCTAGGGTAACTTCAGGGCCAGCATTTGAATTGAGTTGAGGTATAGATAGATGCCAGGAATAAAATCAGAATTGGATTGGGCCATGGCTCCAGATGTAAATTCTAATCTTTGAGGTAGAGCCTGCTTTGGTTCCCGATGGCCGTTGTCAGAGTTAGGAGACAACAGTAGACATTCACAGTCATGTGACTTTCTAGAGGGATGAGCACAGTGGGGTTCGCTGCCACTGACGCTGCCCTACTAGCCGTTTGGTGCAGAGGGAGTCTCTTCCCCACAGATATGGCAGTTTGAGGCCTTGTCTAGTACTGGTGGTTGTGGTCTCCTTTTTCTCACACTAGGCGTCCCTTTTGTCTCTCCAGACCCCTTGCCAGCAGGAGCTGGACCAGGTCCTGGAGCGCATCTCCACCATGCGCCTTCCGGATGATCGGGGTCCTCTGGAACATCTCTACTCCCTGCATATCCCCAACTGTGACAAGCATGGCCTGTACAACCTCAAACAGGTGAGTGTGGGAGCCAGCCTGGGCTAAGGAGTCCCTCCCTCACCCCCGAGCCCCACCGTGCCTGGTCTGTGCTGCACCTGCCTGTGTAACCCTTGGGAGCTAATAGCTGAGCCTGGGTGAAGGCTTCTGTAACCAGAAGGATGGCACATCGGCCCCATGAGGCTTCCCTCCTCGGCCTCGGTCGCGCGTCAGGTCTGACGACTCTCTCAGCTAGCTTCTATCTGGGCTTGGTGTCTGTCAGGAAGAGTGCCCTGGAGAACTGAGAGAAATAGGTTTGAGCCCTTGCAGCCCAGCTTTTCCAGAGGTTTCGATGTTATAGAAGCAGATTTAAACTTAAACCAGTACATCTCTGCTTTATGTGAGAGCTGAGCCCTTCTCTGGAGGTTGTCACTTAATGGGTTTGGTAGGAATATACGGTTTGCATTTCTCCCTTCTCTTCCCTTCTCTTCCCTTCTCTCTCCTTCCCTCCCCTTCCTTTCCCTTCCGTTCCCTTCCCTTCCCTGCCCTGGCTGTTCCAGAACTCACTGTGTAGATCAGGCTGGTCTATACTTTACAGAGTTCCGCCTGCCTCTGCCTCCCAAGTGCTGGGATTAAAAGTGTGCACCGCCACCATCTGGTTTACAGTTTGCATTTCTAAGCCTCTCCCATGTATTGCTACTGGCCCATGAACTGTATTCTTGGAATCACCTTAGAGATGAGAGCACACACGGTGCTCTGGGGAGCTACAGCAAATTTAGATGCTGGGTTTTAACAGGGGAGGTTTGGATCTTTTGGATATGGGGAATTTTACAGAATTCTCTGCGTGACTTTAATGGCCAGTCAGGGTTGACTTAAGGAATGGACATGAGGAGCCAGGGGCTGGGGTACGAGTCTGTACTTCTCTTGGGCCTTCCTCACCTCCTTTATGAGGTGGGGACCTAGCCCACCTGCTATGATGCCAGGGTCTGTCTGTCTTTGCTGTCTGTCCGTCTTTCCCTAGTTATTTCAGGTGGGACTCGGAAGAGATAAGGGTCATGTCTAATGAACCTCATGAGCCACTACACCGGTTTATATAGTCACTCCTGCAGCTAAGATCAGGGATCCTGGACGGCAACACCCGGAGTTTGATTTTCTCTCTCTCCTTAGGTCCAAGCTGCGTAACTTGGCTACTTGGCCAATGGCTAAATTGGTTCCAAGATGCAGAGCATAGACTGGTATCCTCACACTCGGGAGCTTCTTAGGAATGCAAACTGTAAGCCACGGCGTGTGCTTCTAACCTTAGCAGGCAGAGGCAGGTGGATCTCTGTGAGTCTGAGGCCGGCTTGGTCTACAGACAGTGCCAGGACAGCCAAGGCTACACAGTTACAAGTCACCTAACCAGTTTTTGCTTCGTTTTCACAGCTGTCGAGTGGGGACATTAAGGGTACTTAGGACACAAAGCGACTGTGTGTTATGTGACTATAAATGATGCCGTGGGTGATTGGGAGATCTTGCTCTCACAGCACCTGGCACAGTCAGTTGTGATGTGAGGGTTTTCATCTCTATTCTGGGTCTCTCTCAGGACCCGAGTCATTTCTTGGTCTTTGTCTCCAACAGCCTTGGTGGTGGGCACAGCATTCTTCTGCTGCCTGTTAGCCAGGCAGAAGTTTAGGGTCACCTGGACAAGAGCCTGCGTGTTGACAAGCTCACTAACGGCTGGGACAGGCTCCTGCCTGTGCAGTAAAACCCAGCAAGCACTGGGAACTGCATTCAGCCCTGGGCTGGGTGAGGAGGCTTAGTGCCGCTCTTCATGTTTTGCTTCTCTTACCTTTCAGTGCAAGATGTCTCTGAATGGACAGCGTGGGGAGTGCTGGTGTGTGAACCCCAATACCGGGAAGCCAATCCAGGGCGCTCCCACCATCCGGGGAGACCCCGAGTGCCATCTCTTCTACAACGAGCAACAGGAGAATGATGGGGCTCACGCCCAAAGGGTGCAGTAAACCACAGCCAGTCGGTGCCTGGCTTCCCCACCCCAAACACCAGCAGAAATGGAGGGTGTCGGGGTGATGGGTGTGGAGGATTTCCCAGTTTTGACACATGTATTTATATTTGGAAAGAGACCAACACTGAGCTCAGAAGCCCCCCTGCGCCCCCCAGTGGCAGTTAACCTGTACCTCCGTTCCTGCTTCTATTAGAGAAGGTGGTGGCACTGGGGATACTGGGTACAGGCTTGGGAATGGGGAAAGAAATTTTTATTTTTGAACCCCTGTGTCTCTTTTACTTAAGATTAAAGGAAGGAAAAATAAAAAGTGTATGTCTTACTTGAGTCTTTGGGGCGTCCCTGGCAAAGAGTCTTGGAGGCCTACTGAGCCTCATGTCTACCTTGTCTCTAATATGGGGAAGTGACTATTTCCCATCATACATGGGGACAAGAAAAATGCTTCTGCACCCAGATCTGGCTGCGTGGTGGAACCCAGGATTCTGCTGTACTAAGGAAGGTTTCTAGCCTAGCCTCCAGACCTCTAGCTGATTCTGCAGGAAGATGGGTCATGGGGGTGAGAGCACAGGTCTGTCTTCCTCTGTGTAACATCCAGCAGACCTGTACACTGGATGCTCGGCCTGTAATCCCAGCGTTCAGGAGGCTGAGGCAATGATAGTCTAGTCTAGCCTGGGCTACACAGTATGTAAACACCACACAAAGCAACATCAGTAAAAAAGCTTCAGAGGACAGTGCAATGGGAGATGGGGATCATTGAAATTGGGATTCTCTTACCCCCTGAAGTAAGGAGTTTTCCGCTGTCTTAGGGGTTTCCGTTACTGTGAAGAGGTACCATGACCACAGCAACTCTTAACAAGGAAAGATATAATTGGGACAGGCTTCCATTTCAGAGGTTTAGTCTGTTACCTAGCTGGGAAGCACGTTGGTATGTAGGCAGACAGACATGGTGCTAGAGAGGTAGTTGAGTTCTATGTCTGGTTTCAGAGTCGGCAGGAAGAGAGTGAGGCCCTAGGCCTGGCTTGAGCATCTGAGGCCTCAAAGCCCACCCCTAGTGACACTCTTCCTCCAACAAAGCTACACCCACTCCACAAGGCCGCACCTCCTAATAGCACCACTCCCTGTGGGTCTGTGTAAGCAGTTCATTCAAACCACCACCCCAGCCCAGGATAAGGAATTTTAACTTGGGGCCCCCAAGGAAAGGCTGATGACCCTGTTTCTGGGCTTGTTCAGAAGGGTCACCCCTGAGCTTTCAGAGGCTGCTTTTGTAGTGGCCTGAGTCACTGGTCCCATATTAACAAATCAGCCCGCTACAAAGGGGTCTCTGTGGGTAAAGAACGTGGGCTGAGGCTGGGCAGTGGTTGTGCACATTTCATGCAGATCTCTGAGTTCGAGACCAGCCTGGCCTACAGAGCAAGTTCCAGGACAGCCAGGGCGACACATTGGCTCTGTCTCAAGAAAAGAACAGATCTTGGGCCGAGAGAATGAAAACCGAGTCAGGGTACAGGGTACAGGGTGGGGGAACTATTTAAGCCGTGTGTAGCAGGCAGGACTCAAGTGTGACATTTTGTTTGAACCAGAAGCCCCAGTGAAGTCCAAGGACTCTCCTCACTCATGCTTTGGCCGTGGGACATGGGGAAGGCAACCATTTTCCTCCCCACTGCAAGGCTGAGCTTGACTTCAGTCTGCACCTGGGCCCTCTGGCTGTGGAGAGGGCCTCTCTAGTGGGTTGGCTCAGTCCCACCAGACTCATCTAGCACATCTGGAGGTGGTGATGGACACCGGGGACCTTGGGCAGGTGCCAGAAAGTTAGATTCTTAGAGAACACCCCGTCAGGAAAAGAGCTACTTCAGGGTGGATGGAACAGGGGGTGTCCTGCTGCCTCCAGATACACTAATTCATCTAAGTCCCACGATACCATGCACAAATGCAGTTACCAGTTTTCATTTTACAGATGAGGCAAAGGTTTCCAGAAGGCCCTGTTGCTCAGAATCAAGATTGCTGTTCGTCCTGCATTTACCTCCTGCGCCTAGTGGGGACAGTTTAATCTTCAAGGAACAAGGTTGGGGAGGCTGCTGGGAAGCACTGTATCAGAGGGATGTTTCAGGGTCACCCGTGTGCTACTGGCCCTCAGAGAGCCACCTTGCTCAGGTTCTTTCCAAATCATTTTATGGAAGGCCCTTGATGCCCCCACAACCTGCTCTGCTCATTACTAGTGCCCTGTTCGCTGAAAGAGGGAGCTGGCTGGGCTGGGCTATTACTGAATGTGTCCCCTGATCACTCACTAGAGATCCAAGCCTCTGAGGTTTAAGCCTGACCATTGTTAAACACTGAGGCAATACTGCCCACATGTGGCAGCATGTGGAACTGCAGCCAAACTCATTTCGGCTTTTCAATTAGATTAAGGGAGGCCCAGGAACCCAGAATAAGGCAAGTGGAGGTGCTCCCTCATAGGAAGGATTCTCAAACTTTCCCACAGACTTCCCGAATTAGGGGATGTGGGGGCAGGGACTGAGAACGTTATGTATACCTCTTGTGTGATTTCTAGGGAAGAACGGTGACCTAATTCGCAGGGCCTGGAACTATTAAATATATGAGGCCTCTTGTTCTTACTAAGAACTTCAAGGCAGTAATAAGAAAGTGAATCAAAGACAGTGCGTCAAAGCTGGGAGCTCCAGGTGATGTCATAGATACATGTCTACAAGGCTGGCCCTCCTCTGTGCCCTCTGGACTTGCAGACACCCTACCGTAGCTGACACGTCTGCTAAGTGTATATTTGGTACACTGGGAACACTGGGAAGAACTCGTTTGTTCCTCATTACGAATTGTATGACTTTGTGCCCATTTCTAACTTCTACACACCCTTTAAAACCTCATCTTTAAGTCCTGGGATGATGTCTATCTGAAAGAACAGCTTTCAGGGTAGAAGACCATTTCTGCCACACAGTGTTGGTTAAACGTAGTAATGGCCGCATCCTAAATTGAGTGATGCAATGTTTGTGTGTGGAGCTGAAAGAGACAGTGGCCTTTGTCCTGCAGTATCTACATTTCAGTGTTATAAATGGCCCCACAGTCAATGCTTGACCAACTGATTGCATGATGCGACAGAGGCATGCCCTCCAGCAGTTGGTACTGGAAGGCAATGAGGAGCTGCCATTGTGCTGTCCTGGAAGGCATCTTGGGGGTGGTAATGGAGAGTTGTGATGAAGAAATAGAAATTAGGGCTGGAGAGATGGCTCAGCGGTTAGAGCACTGACTGCTCTTCCAGAGGCCCTGAGTTCAAATCCCAGCAACCACATGGTGGCTCACAACCATGTGTAATGAGATCTTATGCCCTTTTCTGGTGTGTGTCTGAAGACAGCTACAGTGTAGTTATATATATATATATTATATATACATATATATAATATATATTATATATTTAAAGATATATGTTTTTTAAAAAAAAGAAATAGAAATTAAAGAAAAGGAGCGTTCGTGCATGCATGCATGTGCATGTGCATGTGCGTGCATGCGTTTGTGTGTTTTCTAAGGAGTTGGGTTCAGAAAGAGGGAGCAGCACATGGAAGGCCTTCAAGCCTAAGGTGCGCCCTGAGCCTGGAGACCTGCACACGGCTGAGGACGTGCATGTCATTCATAGGGTGCAGGTTGCAGAGGGGCAGCTGAAGAGGAACGTTGTCGGGGAATCTATCCAGAGGGATGTGAGTGCATTGCTGAGGGATTTGGACTTTGGGCTGGAGGTTGCAAGATAATTTAGGCCAAGAGTGGTAAGACTAGATATGTGTTCGGAACTCGAACTGTGGGACGTCCACCTGAGAGAAGGAGGCATAGAGAGGAGGGGTGGAGTTGAATGCGTCAGGCAGAACTGAACGTGATCCAAACGAGGGCGAGGGACGTGGTGAGAATAGTTGAGTCCACAACTCTCAGGGAGCAGCTGACTGCTGGGAGCATTGGATGGAGAGATACCTGGGGAGTCTGGACTGATACCTAGGGGTCTGGCGCCGACCGCTGGGTGGATGTGATGACAGCATCGGAGACGAGGAAGTTCTGAGACTCAGGCTGTGGCTCAAGTGGTTTGAGGCAAAAGGAAGAACTCAATATGGTAACAAAGCCACATAGTCTTGGACCAGCTGCCTGTCATACACCGAGAATGGGAGAGAGAATAGACCCCAGGTTCCGGTCCAGTCTGTAAGTGTCCGGTAGGTTGCATGATCTGAATGTGCCATGTGGGTTATATCTCCTGAACATGAATTGTGCAGAGTAGCCAAGATGCAGAATGGCCACAGGTTGTGAGCAGAAGTTAGACGATCGAGGCTTATGACGGTCACATAAAGACCTGCAGAGCCAGGAGGAATGTGGAGCCGGCTGGGTTCATGTGGCTCTGGGGAGGGAGATGAGCCCCAAGGACAAACGGCTGGGAGGAAAACCCTGGCTCCTACTCCCTTCAGACATTGCATGGGCTATAGTAATCATACGATGAGCAGTTTGGGAGAAGCCAAAAGACTCTTGCAGGTGTTCTAGGAGCAAGCTGCCCACAGTGCCCTCCTCCGCTCAGCCTGCCCCCTTTCAAAGCACCTGCTTCCTCTCTGCCTCACTGCCTACACCTTCCGCACTTCATTGTGACCTAAAACATGGTGTTTAGGTCTCTGACTCTGTGACCTGGAGGGCTGAGAAGCCTTGGGGAAGACTCTTGAGGACCAGTGGCCAATGAGAAACAAGGCCCCACTTACCACGTGACCGCAAGGTCTGGCCTCCGGCTCTCCTGAGAGCCTCAGCATTGAGTGGTGGTGGTGGGAGCAGAATGGATGATCAATTATCTTCATCTCCCGGGCTGTGTGGGACCTCCTAGACGTGTGTGTGTTTGTGTGTGTGTGTGTGTGTGTGTGTGGTGACAGACTTAAATGGCAGAGTTTGAGACTGACCATGGGCCGTGGAGAACTAGGTAGAGAAACCCAAGGGCTGCAAGGGAAGGCCACAGGGAAACCGAGGCAGAGGGTGTGATTGAACTTGAGCAGTCAAATTCAGACTTTGCCCTTCCTTGGGCATAAACAGAGGCAGAGGAGCCTGGGAGGGGCCAGAGGTTTCCATGCATCAAGAACTTGTAAAGGACTAAGGTACATTCTAGAACATTCTCCTTAGTATTCCCTCCAGGCAGAAGAGACTCATGATTTGTCCAAGGGTGGGTTGGACGACTGTGATCACTAACGGTGGGAGATTAAGTTACAGCTATGGTAGAACACATGCGTGCTTGTGCTTTTGTGCGCTTTATGTAGAATTTGGTCTCTGGAGTCCTTCAACAGCTCTGCAGGCCTGAGCCCATGGTGCAGATACGGAAAGCCGGAGGAGTGAAGGGTCTGCTGGAGTCGGGGGACACTGGTGACCTTCCTTCTTTCAGGGACCACCCTGGAGGACACATACCGGTTTGGATCCTCTCTCCTTCCCCTCCTGTTGGCAGCCTGAGTGCTCACAGAGCCCTCTGCCCCAGGAGGAAGGCGATGCAAGCTAACTGAATGCATAATTTTATTAAATAAATGCTTTGTCACGACAAAAGACAAAGATCAGGGAGTAACATAAATTATGAGTTGAATAAATAGAATACAGCAATCTTCACCTTGTAATAAAATGTGAGATCTTGCAGGTTTTTCTTTTTTATTTCCTTAAGTACAAAATGCTAAAGAGGAGCTGAGCTCTTCCACAATGGGGTGATTTTTTTCCCCACGTTTCGTTTTTTTTTTTTTTTCCACAAACTGGTTTGCTGTTGAATTTTTTTTTTCAATCCATTTCACCAGTAAAAAGTATAAGCATTTTTTTTTTTAAAGTCGAAAACAAAAAAGAAGAGAGAACAGAGCTATGGTGCCTGAACGCAACACTACAAAGAGCTACAGTAATAATGTGCTGTGAATATTGCTGTCGTAAAAAAACAAACAAACAAAACAAAAGCCAAAAACAACCGGTAGGCGTCTCGGAATCTGAAGGAGTCTTGTCTGAACTGTGCTATCCGTGTGACAGGCTATCTGTGTGACAATGACGGTCGGAGATGGGGACTGAGGCTGGTGACTAGGGACCAGAGAAGTGGGGTGAATGGATGCGGGGTGACGAGGGATCCCCCCCTCCCCTCTGACCCTCTACCTTCCTTTTCCCCATCCAGAAAGACTTAGAGAGGAGGTCAGAGTCTGTGAAGTGGTGAGAGTCTATACTCCATTAAAAAAAACACCAAGAAAGTCTGCTCGAAGAAATAAGAACGGGGAAGAGAGGGTGGAGTAACAAGAGTGCAGCAAACACTGCACTTTAGTGGTTTAAAAATAAAGACAGTACAACCCCTCGGCTCCTTGGTAGAGGCTGATGAAACCTCTTTCCCTTCCACTGTGTTTTAAATCGTAGCCTCCATTCTCTTGAAAGCCAGAGGGCTACAGGGTCTCTTCTCCTTGGCTCACACCTCTCTCCGGCTGTAATTTTTCACCTAGAGTCCTCTAGGGTTCTGAGAAGAAGGACTGCTGCCCTGCCTGGGATGGGCAGGTGGTTTGGAGGTTGCCGTGGCAACCCTTGGTGGTGGGAGAAGGATGGTGAGGATGTTACCATGGTGATAACTCATGGTAGGAAGAGGGTCTTGGAAGGAGAAGAGGAGTGAGCACAGATGGCCTCCTCAGTCTCCTGTGGGGCAGCTGTTCCCAAGCCTTGTCTGCTTAGGCCTGGCCGTCAGAGGAACATAGAGTCTTTTATTCTCCAGGTTCCCTGCTTTGTTCTGGCTGGTCAAGACTGGCTGGGATGGAGAACAGGTCCTGGTTAGGCCTCTCTCAGTCACCTGGCAGTAGAGGGGGAAGAGAGCTATCTTTTCCACTGCGTGAGTGAGGCATTTGTCAAAAAGGGGTGGGAAGAAGCCCTTCATGGGAGGTGGAGGTGGGGACAGGCAACACTTAGACCTACGGCCGTGGATAAACCCAACATAGAGGCCTCTAGTGGAGCTAAAGGCTAGTCTGGATCCAAGAAGCTTCTTACGCAGGGCATGATGGGACCATTGCAAGCCTGCCTTCTCTCCCCATAACATGGACAAGGGCATCCCTCTTCTCTCGATGACCCCATTTCCATGGTCTCTATATCCTGGGTTCAGTCAGACCTCCCGTTGGGAAGGCTTAGTTCCATCTGACTGTTAAAGGCAAGCTTCCTCTAGGAAAAGACTTGCTGTCTTAGACATGCCTCTCCGTATAAGCAGCGGGGAGACTCACAATCTTGGGGGAGGTAGGCTGAACTGGGGAAGGCTAAGTGTCTACACAATGTCCTCTATCTGTGGCTCAAAACAAAGAGCCCATGGAAGGGGCAGAGGCTCATTCAAGGTCCAGCAAGTAGTGGGGTGAAGAGACCACCCCTCACAGGAGTTAGCTCCAGGCCTGGGAGGGGTAGTAGGTAGGCAGTTCCTGGCTCAGTCTTTCTTGGGGGTAACGGTACCCCAGTATCCACTTGGCAAATCTCAGTCTGATGACTGCTCAAGATCCAGAGGAAAAATGGCAGAAAGAAGACGACTCATGGAAAAGGTTTAGGATACTGGCCTAAGATACACAAGTTCAGGTTGGGGGCTGGGGATGTCGTGCGGGGTGATGGTTAAAACTGACCCTGCAGGTCTGGTAAGTCCTTGTATTGCCAACTCCATCAGGCCCTTTGTCTTGTGAAGATCAACTGCCTCCTTTATTCCCAGCCAACTGTCCTGTCCAGGCAATAGGAGACAACCCCTCCTAGCTCCGTAGCCATCCATGTCCTATAAGTTGACATACGTTTGTTTCTTTGCTGTCCCTTTTTGCTGCTCCACGTGCCTGTGTTGGAGGGGGCCTCTACTATGCCACGCCATCAAGAAAGAGCAAAGAGCTGTGTCCACAGCCCAAGGGGGTCCTCCTGTACCAATGTCCTACTCCCCTCTCCTGGCAGGCAATCTTCAGTCTTCAAAGACAGTCCTAAGCCCTTTGTGAAACACCTCTTTGGTGAAGAAGCCAGTGGTCAATGAGATTTTTCTCTTGGATCAAATTCTCTGAAGGTCTAGGCCTGAGCTGTCCTGGGCTTTCTACCATCCTCTGTCCCAGGGAGGATGTTTGAGTTGGGCAGAATCAATGAAGCGCTTGAAAGATTCTTTGGCCTCAGTCCCTCCTTGGGGGGCTGAAGTTGGACTGAAATTGTGCTGTCTTTCACAGGCGTCCTCTTCACCCTTCAATACCCATTCAGGCTATTGATCCTTGTTTCCAACCATGCGTCTCCAGTCTGCATCTTGCCTCAATTACCCACCATCTGGGCTCTGTGACTTGAGCTGAGCTCATTTCTACCTCAGAGCCCCTTTCCCCCCATTTTCCTTTCAAATCCCAGAGAGCTGATTAGCTGGGAGACACCAAGGAAAATTCTATGGGTATTTCTCTCTTTCTTGTCTCTTTCTTGTTCTCCCCCAAGAGTTCATCTCTGCTATATCTTCTATGTCTCTCTGTGGAAGGCGCTCCCCACCCTCTACTTCCTCCTCCTCTGTCATCTCTCATGGCAGTTTCTCTCTGATCTGTCAGTCTGGCATCTGAGGGAGACTTCCAAAATGCAATTCAAAAAAAAAATGCAGATAGAGTAAAAGGCCTGGGCAGGCCAGTGGGTTGAAGATGGATCTGGTGGGTTTATATGGTGTGGTGTGAGACAGTTACTTTCCAAAGGTTGGAAGGCTGAAATGGACTGTACAGTTGATGCACCCTTGGGTACTGGCAGCTACCTGGCATGGTGGGTACATTTAAACACAGGCTGGGAATCAGGAGAGGATCCAAATGTGCCCCACTAAAGAGCCACATCTGTAGTTCATGAGAAGGCTGCCAGACGCAGGCCAAAGCAGGCGTTCTGGGTTGTAGTAGTGAATTATGGATTTCTCAGAACGAGGAAGATCTTCAGGGCCCTAAAAAAAACTACTTCAAAGAGGTAATGCAAAAACCTTGAAAGAAAGGGAAGGGGGAATAAAAGTAAAGAAAATAGATTTATATGCCTATATAAGTCTACATGGAGCCTTGAGGGTAAGTACAAACCCCTTCGTTTTCTCCGCCTATCCTCCTCCTCTACAGAGGCTGCTGGGCCAGCTTTGAGTCTAGTGGAATCAAGGGCCAAAGCCACATGCTTCTGAATGCTTGTCACCCTGGAAAATCAAGTCTTTCCAGTGGTTGGGGGCGGGGCATACTGATTTCTTTAAAAAAAAAAAAATCCAACGAGAGTAAAATTTGTACACATTCTGAGTTCACTCTTCTGCTCAGGGGGAAAAACCTATCTGCAATCACTTGGTTTCCTTTGTTTTCAGAGGGATGGAATGCATTTTCGTCTTTATAAATTTGGGGAAGAAACCACCCTGCACTTGGGTAAGAGGAGAGGAGGGTGAGGGGTCTAGCTGGAGGAAGCAACAGACCCCAGAGAGGCACTGACACACCTTGTTCCTTTTCTCCCCACGATTAATCTAAACTGGGTGTCACTGAATGCCACATTTTTGAGTGTCCCAACCTTTCTCTGACCCCAGGCTAGAGTTGAAAGCAAAGGGCAGATCCAGCCCTGGTTGTGAAGCCCTGTCTGCCTTGCCGTTTCTCTCTTCTCTCTGTAATCCCATCTGTCCTTCCTTCTCCTCTACTCCAATGCTTTCTTTCCATTCCTCGCTCCTTCTTGCCCCTTCTCTTCTTCCCTTCTCTGTCCGTTCAACTTGCTTCAAATAGGAATACGTTTCCGGGGTCGGGATGGGGAGTGTCTCCTTAGCCCTTGCTAGAGATTCCGAGGTCCTCAGTTTCCTCAAATATATATGTATATATATTTCCCCTAAATGAGATGAAATGAGTGACGTCCTGGGGTGGAGGGAGGCGCTGGCTGGAGTTGGGGCTGGGGGGGTAGGAAGGGGGGAGGAAGGGAGGGGACGCGTCACTCAACGTTACTGCTGTCGAAGGCGTGGCACTGAAAGTCCCCATCGACGTACTCCATGCCCGGCAGCTTCATCCCGTACTTGTCCACACACCAGCAGATGCCACGTTTGCGGCCACGAGAAGGCTTGCACTGGGAAAGAAGCAAGGGGCAGTGAGACAGCTGTACCCTGAGGCTCTCTTCTTGTCTGACTTCTCCCCCCACCCCCCACCATGCCTGAAGGTGACAAGGGGTACACCTTTAGCCAACCTTGGGGTTTGCTGACTCCATTTCATGGGAGGACCCATGGGAAACTGTTCAGGCATCCTGCCCTGGGGTAGGTCCCGCAACATCCCTTTGGTTATTCACTTTGGGATTACGAATACTCTCACATTCTCCAGGGATCCTCAAGAGAGGACCTTAGCCATCAAAACAGGAAAGGCCACTCCGTGGCTCTATCATGTGCCAGACACAGTTGCACATGGATCATGTGGCAGGAATTGCTTGAAGAACCTTGACAAGGTAACCACGTATTTCTTCCCACCAGTGTAGCGGAGACCGCTAGTCCCCATTTTACATGAGAAACAAAAGGCACAGGGGCTTTAAGTAATTGGGCCAAGGGTTGGTTACACAGATAGAAATGGCAGGGTCAAGATACACCCCAGGGGCCGTAGCTTGTAACTGTTAACTGAGATTAGGGGTCCCTTATAGGTACCGTCAGAGTCAACCAATTAGAGCAGCTGGACTCTACTCCAGACCTGCCAATCAGAAAGCCTAGAGGTAAAGCCTGGTACAGGGGCACGTACCTGCTTTCTCTTGTAGAATCCTTTGCGGTCACAGTTGGGCAGGTACACGGCACGGGGCACCATGCGTGGGCTGGCTTTGAACTCCTGGAGGGAAGCTTCCATGTGTCTGCGGCAGGGGCCCTGTGAACACAGGAGGGGATGAGAGGCATGGCCCAGGTGGAAACCACTAGGCGGTGGCCTCTGATGGTTCATGTGTGGCATCCAAAGGGACCCGGGAGAAAATCTATCACCTTCATCTACTTAGGATGCACGTGGCTAGGTAGAGAGCCCTGGGTCACTCGCCCTTAGATTTTCTACCCTTCCAAGCAATGAAGACACACAGGTTCCATTCTCTAGATATGCTAGGGTAGTGTTCAGCCTCTTCTGGGGACTGGCCATCGGTCTAGGGGTCACATACCTGGTGCGCGCTTACAGTTATACTAGGCATCTTCTTTGAAGGAGAACTACCTCTGTTTCCACTAACTTGGATCAGCCCTCAGCCCACATAAATAAACTCGAGGTCTCAAAAGCAGCTTTCCAAATTCTCAGCTGAGACGCCATGAGCAATAGGTTCTTTGATAGGTCTAGCTTATGCATCCTCTATAGCCACAGATGCTCAGACGTAGGGGGAAATCAGATCGGGATGGTGGCCAGGGCCGGGAGACGAGAAGCCCCGAGACTCACTTGCTCAGATTCCTGTCTCATCTCAGGTGCAGGGATGACTCGGGGGTGGGCAGTGTTCTCCGCGCCCCCCACAAACTTAGACTGGGTCAGCTTCTTTCTGCGGTCCTTCTTCACAGCCTCGGCCTTCAGCTCGGAAATGCGAGTGTGCTTGGGCCGGAAGACCTTCGGGGAGTAGGTCTCTTCAGCCATCTCGGAGGTGGTGGGTTCCTCATGCTCCTGAGAGTCTCTCTCTGTGGGGAGAAGGAGGCCGAGAATCAGCTTCTGAGGCCAGAGAGCAGTAGGTAGAGACAGGAACTGGGAGGATTGGGATCAGAGGAGTCACGGATGCTAAGAGAGGTCCAATGAGGTCTAAGAAAGCAAGAGGGAGGCGGGGATAGTCTTGACCACGCCTCACTAGTGCGCACGGGAAGGCAGGCTAGAGAAGGAGGCAGCAGGAGGCTCAAAGCAGGTGAAGGTTGTGTAAAACAGCTTGCGGGCCAGTGGTGGGCTCCGGAGATGAAGCGGCTAGAGACAGAAGGGTTGAGCTGTCAGGACCTGGAGAGCTGGGCCAAGGGAAGAAAAAAAATCAGGGCACAGTCCAGGCATAGGCAAGAATAGCCAAGTGTGTCTGTCCTCTTAACAAAGGTCTTTTTACTTTCAGAACAGCTGGGCTGAGGGGTGAGAGATGTTTGGTACTGGGTATCCAGGGAAAGGAGCAGCAGAGGGTGAGAACCATGATGAGGGCTGGGAGATAGGAGAGGCAGAAATGTGGGCCCTGCAGAGGAACAAAACAGATGGAAGAGAGGGGCCTCATCCGTCCGTCCATATTAGCTCCCAACTGGCTCTGTGCTGTGCTCTGGACCCTAGGAGGCTCCGAGTTACTCAGCTCTGAGAGAGGCCGACAGCTGGCTGGGGCCAGACCAGTTATATATAGGAGCAACTTGGTGACAGTCTATACTTAGCTGACTTATGACTTAAAAAAAAAAGAAGTAGGACTTTGTTCATGTGTCTGTTAACGCCACCTGCCTAACCAGTCTCAGTACACATTTCCAGTAAGTTCTTTCTCATAGATGCCCACCTGTTTCCTCTCAGCCCCTGACCATACAACCTCCATAGATGACGAGTGGGGAGACCTTAGATTGCTGTCTCCATGCAGTGTGCTTCAGGTGACCCACATCGAGACCAGATATAGGGGCAGAAAGGGTTGGAGGACCAGGCCCCATCACCTTTCCTGTTCAAATACTCAAAAGAGGGGGCTTTGGGATACCCAAAATTAATTGAGCAGGGTAAAGGAAAATCCCTCAGATACCCAGGGATATGGTGGCAGTTGAGTATTTCAGATGTGAGAGATAAAAGGAGAGAATTCAAAGAAGTTGAGATGAGGGGGAATTTGTGAGGAAAGAGAAGACTTTGTGGAACGTCTTCAAGCTCCCAGCCCAAATAAAGGTCTGGCGTGACTGAGCGGAGGCATCTGGAGATTAGGCCTAACCTGGTCATAAGAGCCAACGGCATCAAACACCCAAGCATTTGTTCCTCTGGGGCTTGTGAAGCTTACTGAACCAGGCATTGCTTCCCACGCCTAGGAGGAAGCCTCTAGGGCTGATTTCATCGATCCCGATGGGTTTGGGTGTATATCCACAGGAGAGGAAGAGAGACAAGTACTGGAAAGGAAGAGGAGGGGCCAGGAGTACGTGTCAGTGCTGGGGGCTAGCTCTCCCTGCGTCAAACCTCTTGGCTGTGGACTTGGAGGATGCCTGACTAGTTCTGTGCGGATAGAATCTGATTTTTTTTCCTTAAGGGATTTTTGCAAACTCTGGGCCCCACTAAGCAAAGTCTAGGCTCCCGAGGTACCCCCCTCCCCTAATTTGTAGGCTTCTTGCTTGTGAAGGGCAGGTTTAAAGCTTCCCAATTCTTGGTGGTGTTTCACCTCCGTGAAAGCTAGAAACCCATTACTTGGGCAGAGGGAGAGTCAAGTATCAGAGATACTAATCAGGGTCTTGTGGTCATCTGGAGGCTTCAGAGAGACAGTGGGACCTTGGAGGTGAGCCAGAGCAGAGTCAGGACGATTAAGGAGATGGAAAGCAGGCCTCAAAACAGAATTCCAGTTAACTTTGCTCAGCTGCCTTGTGGCCGAATCATAAACAGGACTTCAGTTTTTGGAAGGCTTGGCTTTTGGATAAAACAAGAGGCCACAAGTCCCCTGGCTACCCCTGAGTCATTTCCCCAAAAGAAAGTAAACGGCAGCTGCTGACAGGATTGAGGTGGGGTACTGGGGAACACTCCAGGACCGGAACACCGGAAACCTGCTTGTTTTAGAAACAGGCAGGGCTATACCTCCAGGCGGCCAGTAGGTGGCGCAGGAGACCAAAGGCACTCAACTTGTGCAACGTTAAAATCTGGCACTTGGACGTCTTCCCCTTCCTACTAGTTTAAGAATCACATCAATCCTTCCCCCGTTTTTGTGTGCTTCCAGCGTGCATTAAGAAGGTAGGGGTGAGGCAAGAGAGAGCTGTTCAGGAGTGGAGGACTGTGGGGGCAAGCCTTAGTTGTTGTGTGTGGCACAGTGTTGCTTTGTCATCATGTGACTGGAAAGAAGAGAAACGCATCCCCATACCCTCCTCCCTCTAGATGCGCCTGGAAAGGAATCTGCAGAAGATAAGAAGTGTGGGGTGCTTTTGGTCAAGGACTTTCACTGCAGCAATAAAAACCCTAAGACAGGAGTGCTATATTCTGGTATTTACTCTGGTGTAAGTTCTGAGTCTACCCTGGCTCTAGCTTTGTAATGTGCCTACTCTGTCACAGGAGTCAACACTAGTCACCCTCCCTTCCCATCACTCCAGGACCGTGGGGGTACATCAGCCTCTCCCTGGGAGCACGCACAGCTTTATGGTTGCAAAGACTCCCTAGTTTTGCAGACGGCACTACAGCATCACGCACATACCCAAGCTCAGCCTCTCTAAGTCCACAGTCTGGAGGCTGATGCTTTCCTGCAGACGTCTGACTCTTTACCAACACACGGAGACACATGTTCTTAGGATGCCTTCCCATTCAACCTTGCTTCCTAGTCCTTCCAACAGATGAATCCGGAAGGGACCTGTTGCTACCGGAACTATCACCTTCCAGCCTGGGCTTTTTGTCATTCTAGTACCATGAATAACTTGGTCCTGCCATTCTATTGGACTCTTGCTTGACTTGACCTCACAAACAGAAGTCTGGGGGAGTGTTAGCTGGGATGACTTCTCTTCCAGAAGAAAACCAGCTGCGCTTGGAGATCATGGCCCAGTAGGCCACCTACAATCTGAGAAGTTGAGTCGAGAAGTGTTTCTGTAATCTAAATGGGGCAACTTACAGTTTAATGGATGCTGGGGGGAGGCCATGTCAGCCATGCTCCTGCCCCAGAGCATGATCACCTTGCTATAGGAAGGCACAGGGAGGTGAAGAGCCAAGCAGTGCCTGAAGAAGGTGCCCCTGGTGTTAGGCTTCTGTTTGGCTGAGGCTATGCCGTCCATGAGCCAAAGTGACTATTTAAATGAAAAAAAAAAAAGCCAACCCAGAGGTTGTAATTTCTAGTTCTCCACAGATGCACTGTGCTGGACAGTGCAGATATAGAACACTTTCATCACCACAGTAAGTTCTACTAGATAGCCCTGGCCCAGGACACCGATCAGGACAAAAATAGCCAGGCTAAATGCTCTGCCCGTCCCTTGTCTCGTCTTGCTTCCCAGCCAACAGGCAGCCTTCTGCTCCTTGCTGCAGTACTAGGCTTGGGGGAAAGTCAGAACTGGCTGCTCATTGAGCCCCCAAAGTGTAAGTCGTGCTCCCCAAGTCTCATGGCTTCCCAGCTGCCAATGGATGCTAATTAGCTCAGTTGTACCCTGTGGGCTCATTTGCATCTATAGAGAGGGAGGAGAAGTTTCCCCTGGCCTTCTTGCTGGCCCACAGCAGCATCTGCCTGGCCCCAAGCCCACTCCTGAAGATCCCTGAAGACACCATTTTCTTTTCCACTGTAGTCAGCAGTGGAGGGAGTGTCCAGGGATTTTAACAACCAGGAGGAGGAGCTCCTGGTTCAAGATGAAAACAAACGTGGACAACTGCAACCTAAGGTGGGGGGAGGGCCAGAAAGGCTCATTTAACTTCACAAAGCTTAACTTAAATAAATTTTGAAATAAGCTTAAAAGATAATTTGCTCACTGGGATGTTTTAAGTATGTTTGGCACAGCATTTCATAAACTTTACGACACATATACATATATGTCATATACATATGTATATATGTTATGTATACAGTGCCTAAATTGAGATTTTCTGTAAAGGTTGAAGGATGCCATGGATTTAAAAGACAGCGGGTGAAAGAAAGTGGATGATTCAGTATCATTCTTTGGGTACATGTTGAGATGATCATATTTTCTGGTTAACATACACTACTAAGTTCATTTCCTCCGCTTCTTCTTAACCTTTAGAAATGTTGGCTGCTAGAAAAAAAAAAGTATAAAAGTTGTGGTCTCTGGAAAATTAAACATTATGTTTGTGGCTTGTATTATATTTCGGTTGGATGAGCTAGTCTAAAGATTCCTGAAGGAGACACGCCTTTCGTGGGGAGCAGAGAGATGTTAGAGCTCTGATGTACAGAGAGTTTAGAGCAAATAACTGGAGCCCATGTAAGTTCACAAACGGGCAGGGATATTGTATGAGGCCCTGTTCTGAGTACAGTTTCACTGAAGGCCTTCCTTCGGTTTTGGAAGGGACAGGCCATTGATCTGACTGACAGTTTAGGTGGAGGGCTAAAGTGTAGGAAAACCTGTTTGGTTGAGCCTAAAGGCTCAGCTGGTAGGCCCTTCTGGGAAGATAGGCTTGCATTATCTGCTTGCTTCCTCAGCCTCTGGGGCGGGTTAGGATGAGTCTGGGCATAACCTCTGATTAACCTGAACTATAACATCTCAGCCAAAGGCAGGCCTGCTGAAAAGCCTAGGATTTCCCCGTATGCTCACAAGCCAGTGGCTCTTGAGATTTTCTCATGAGACTTTATGGCGGATGGTCTCTCCTCTTTCTTTCTGATGTAGAAAGAGCAGTTACTTCTGTCAGTCTATTCTATCCCAGGTCTCATCATCCAGTTTGCCAACCCTAGGGAAGACCTGTGCCATGGAGACAGGTTACTGTGGGCAGTAGACCACTGACTGAAATGCTATGTTCTCCAGAGAGACAGGAAGCAGGCAACCACAGGGCTGCAAGGGCCTGCCTGCCGCATTAGGAGAACTCCTTGTGTTCAGGAAATGAGGTTTGGCCCATAGACATGGAGACTGCTGAAAGCCCTCCTTCAAACCCTCCTTGCTCCCTTTCTCTGACCAAACCACTGGCCTGAGCCAGCTCTCTGTAAGAGTATGTAGGAAAAGGAAGAGAAGAAGCCAGGAGAACAAGAGGGTACTGGGGGTCCTACTTTTGAGACACTTCACTACTCTGGTTCAATAGAGCACCCCTAAGTGGAGGGTTTTCTCTTCAATTTCAGTACACCTACCACTGGAGGGTAGCATTAGTCAATGTTGGCCAGGGGTCTGGGTTGCAAGGTTAGACCAGGCCTAGGCAAGAGCCCTAGTGACTACTGAAAAAGCTAGAGATAGCAGAACTAGCAGGGCAGAATGCCTCAACCCCTAGGGGAAGCCAAGTTCAAGTCCCGACCACCACAGATCTTGTCCTGGGCAAGAGGCTTCCTGTTACAGGTCCCAGTGTCTTTATCTGTCAAGTGGGACCCTTGACCATGATGGTAGCCATGGATTCCTTCCAGCTTTAAGGATCTTTGAACACTCTCGAGACAATTCCTGGAGAGATGCTAGGTCACAGCTAAGACATATGACTAGGCAGGGACGTCCACTTCTCCAGACAAACAAATGTCTCGTTACTCATCTGGATTTATGTTTATAAGAAATACATATGTGGAATCATAATAGAAATCATGGCTGGGGGAGCGAAGTGGGCATAAGCACCAGATTCCTTGGCTATTTGCTTGTTTTTGCAGACATGTGACTAGTCTCATTGGCTTGGATAGCCTACCCAGCTTGGAATTTAAGGACAGCCTTTGAGAATTGCTATTTTCGCCTAACTGGCAAAAGTGCAAACTTACAAGGAACAAAACCCCTCCCACTTGCCCGCTGTGGCTCCCGGTAACCACTCCCCTCCCCTCTCTGCTATGGGATGTCTCTTGTTCATACTTGATTATGTACAGAGTCCCTCCACTTTCTGAATGTGGTGGCTCTGGAGGGTATAATCTCTTCTTTAATTTTTAATTTTTCTCCACATTAAATACTTTAAGGTTTTACAGGCATTGACTGCTCAAAGTAAAACTTTTTTTTTTTTTTTTTTTTTTTTTGGTAAATTTTCCCTTTTTTTTCTCCTCCATGAATTAAGAGCAGGGCCGGGTTGGCAGGGAATTGCTTCCCCATCCTCGGTTCTAACCAGCTCAGACTCTGACTGGAGGGTCACTCTGCCTGACTGCAGCTGCAGGTGGCCGCTTGCTTAAAGCGAGGGCAAAGGCAGAGCTGCTCAGATTTAAAACCCGCCCTCAGGGGGCTTCAGAGTTGGGGCGTGGACATGAGGGAGGGGAGGGGAGGGGAGGATAGTGGAGGCAGAAAAAAAAGAAGAGACTTGGAAAGAAAAGCAGCTTCCCTGGGCCAGCTGTGCTGACGCCTCTAAGCCTTGCTGACGCAGCAGAAAAGATGGGGGCAAAGGCAAGAAACGTCTAGTTAAAGCACCACCCCTGTCGCCCAGCTCCGGTTTTGGTTGGCTTCAGCATAGCCCTCGCTCACAGGCTTGCTTCAAAGGGAGGGCGTGAGGTGGGAAAGTCATCTGGCTCCTTCAATTTTTCATAATCTTGTTCAATCCAGACATGAATTTGGCCAAAAAGTCTTACTCTGGATTAACTTCAGCGTGGCATTTGGATCGGGCTTGGAGCCGAAGCCAGCCTGAAGGAGGCCAAAGCCATCAAAGAAGCAAAGGCTGAATTAATTTTCATTTACATAATGTCCCCTCTTCCCTTGCTTCTCCAGTAGCACATTTTATGTTGATTTTTGCCTTGTTTCTCAATGACAGGATCGACACTCACAACCCTTTGCTCCCCACATCTCAGATTTCAGCTCTCCGCTAGCCCAGGAGTTACTCCCCAGATCCTCCAGGAGGCTCCCACCTCTGAAACCACAGGCCATTTTCTAGAGAATGCCCTCAACAAATTTTAGGCCTTTCTTGACCCACTGAGGTTCACCTTTCTTTATTGCTCTTGGCCCTAGAAACCCTTGTCTCCCTAGTCCCCTTAGCCTCTGCCACACACACTGCCCTCCGTTTCTATATCTATCGCTGGCCCCTGCACTGGCCAAAAGAAAATGCAGAGCCAGGCGCGCTCCAAGCCCAGGACAACATCTAGGCGACTCCCTCTCCAGTTGCCAAGCAACGCACCCAGCAAAACCCTAGTCTCCGCCTGCCTGCTTACACCTCCCTCTCCCGAAGCTTTGGCGGCCAGCCACCTCTCCTTCGCTCCTCACTTCTCAATCTTGAAACTCACTGTACTGGGGGGTGTTATATAATGCAATAATATGAATATATGCTATATATTTTGGGTTGCATACTAAATGCACAGTATATGTATATTATAGCTTCCATTCACGGGAGAAAAGGATTGTCCAAGCTCACAATATTCAGATTTCAATGGTGGGGGAGGGGGCCTAGGGAACAAGAATTTCTCCTAAAGGAGACAACCTCCTCTCTTCATTATCCATTTTCCTGTCCGTAAGAATGACGTCACCGTTAGCTTTTTTGGGGGCGGGGGATTTAACTAATGGCTCTCGGGTTGAAGGATCTTCTCCGAGAGCCGGCTCCCATTCGGGAGGAAGGTATTAACCTTTGCCACTGTGGACAGCAGCCAGGGCGCAATTGCATGCCACTGGGCACCTGCCTGAGGCGGGCTAGGGTTGGAGTGAGGGCAAGGAGAGGGGGTTGCTTCTGGTTGAAGAGGCTGCAGAGAATTCTAAAGCAATCTGGAGCGGGACAAAAAATCGTGCGCCCGTGTGTGCATGAATGCGTGCACGCGCGTGTGTGCACTGGGTCCGCTTGGGAAGTTGGATGCTGCCTCTTTGCTGGCCCAGCATTTGCGCGCGCGCGTGCGTGCGTGCGTGCGCATTAAGCGCACACCTTCTATCCCAGATACTCCCTATCTATCGCTTGGCTGGGCAAATAAAAGTGGGGCCGGGATACTGAGGAGTCATAACTTGCATAATTCGGCTGTGATTAGATTGCTAGCCACCCCTTTTGTCTCCAAGCCATGTAGCTATATAATGGATTCCTACGGTTTCGGTGGGCAGGAATGTAATAGAAATAAGCGCGAAAATTGATCTTTAGGGGCTTCCGCAGTTTGTACTCCTCCATCCCCCTCATGGGTGATAGCTCAAATCTACAGTTTCCGAGGAGAGAGGCTGAGCTCACGCAAGCTCTGCTGCCTACTAATGGGCACTCATGCACCCTCCCACGAGGTGAAATCCATAGGTCTTTAGTTTGCGTTAAAAAAAAATTACAACCCTACCTCACGTTGGAGTAATGGAGGACGACAGGTGGTGAGAAGGGCTTTATCTTTGTAAGGAACTGCACCAAATAAAACATGTAGCCAAGTCTAAAGACCTCTAGGAGAGAGTCAATAGCTTTTAATCTCTCCTAGCCCAGATTTTGTGCATTGTTGGTTAAGCTTAAATAAATATATAATATATAATATAATAAAAATATATAATAAGGTAACTCCCCCAAGAACCCTAGCTCGAGGCAAAACTGTTCTGATTGAACAAGAAGCTCTGTCAATCATTTAAACCACACTCCAGGCACAGAGAATTTGGAGGCGGGGCAAGAGGGGGCAGGGCAAGCGGAGGGGTGGTTCCCAGAGCGTAGTCTTCTTGTCTCCACCCCTTGAATTTTGCCTTCTGTGTTTCCAGGGCCTCTTACGCACTTAGCCACACTCACTTTTAGTCTGGTTTAAGTGATTGGTGGAGGGTGGGGGTGCTAGGGTGGGGTGGAGTGGGGAAAAAGGGAGGAGAGATGGAGAGGGCCAGCATCCAGCGGGAACTTGAGGCTGTCTTCATCCCACATCCCTCTTCACCTCTCAAACCTATGTCCATCTTTTATCCTAAGTAAAATCTGCATTCAGGAGGGGAAAAAAAAGCATTAAATTCAGGGACGAACATTCGGCACAGAACACCAAACTCAGCCCATACCCCACGCGCTACCCCAGCACTCCTGAGGTATTCTTTCTCTTCCTGGGAGGAAAAAAAAAGAGACATTTTACAGTCTAACGTGTTTTATCATCGATCATAGTCAATCATATTAATTCAAAAGCAGCAAGTGTACATGGGGGTGAGCTCTCAATACCGTCACCCAAAAGACATTAGTTGTCAAAGATGTGGGGGGGGGTGTGTGAGTGTCCACGCGTGCGCGCACGCGCGCCCCTGAGCAAGTAGGAATAGAGGGAGAGGTAAATCTGGAGGCACTGAGATGGGGGTGGGGGTGAGGCTTGGAGGGAATCAAGGTAGAATTAGCTCTGAAGATGGATAACGCATCTCTAGATTCCATTAGAATGACCTTTAACACAAAAGAATTTTTAAAGTTTAGGGAGAAAAGTATGGGGGCGGGGTGGAGAAGGGAGTTGATAGTTTAACCTGTTCTTTTTCAGAGTGGATTCTCGGGATTTGGACTTTGAGACTCAGAAGGAGCTCGGAGTCAGGATTGCCACGAGTTAGGAGTGGGGGAGGGTCAGGCTGGGATGGAGATTGAAAGGAGATGGAGTGTAAACTGGTAGAGGCCGAGTTAGGCAGCAGCTTAGGAGAGCAGGCTCTGCCAGGGATTCAAGTCTGAGGTGCAAGGACCCACCCCATCTACTCCCAGGAGCTACCAGGGTCTAAGCCACTGGCGTGCGCAAAGCGCTCGAGTTCCCAATCTATCCCGGGTCCCCACCCATCCAAGGTGCCTCCCTCCCCAGCTCGTGTGTGGTGCAACTGGAATCCCGGTAGCGCTCACCTATCTTGGTTTGCTCGCCGTAGCTCTTTTCGTTGAGGCAAACCCCGCGGCCGTGCAGCAGGGCGTGCAGCGGCTTCTCCTCATCCTGCCGGGGGAGGCAGCGCAAACCCTGGGCGCAGCGCTCCGTGTAGACGCCACACGACTGTCCCTCCGCCAGGGCGCAAGTCATGCAGCAGCCACAGCCGGGCTCTTTGACCAGCTCACAGCCCAGAGGGCTGGGGGGACACATGGACAGAGCTTTCTCGTCGCAGGGTTCACAATGCACGAAAGAGCCCAGGCCTTGAGCCGGCACGGCACAGGCGGCCAGCAGCAGGAGGACCACGCTGATCACCATTTTTTCCGAGTCTGGCTTTACCTCGGGGCGGGGCAGGAGAGCGAGAGTGTGTGGAGAAAGGGGCCAAGAGGGAGCCTGGAGATTTTTTTTTTTAAAAAAATATCTCTTGCAGGTAGAGCAGGTGCTGTCCTCCAAACACTTGCAAAATATGAGGCAAGGAGGATTCAGGTGCCTGCACGCAAGTCCCAATTGCAAGGATTAAAGACTTGCAACAGGTTGGGGGTGAAAAAAAAAGAGGCGCGCCAGGTGCACGCAGTGAGCGGAGACCCAGGCGGGATCGGGTCAGAATTGGAGGGGTGATGAAGAGAAACACAGAATCGCTCACCCCAAAGCTACAGAAATAATGATCTTGGAGGCCTTGAAACGGGGAGAGGTGAAGGAAAAAAAATGGATTTGGCTTAATTTTTTTTGCCTTTGCTTAAAATCTAAAACGCACCCCCACTTCTCTCAGCTGCCAGCTGCGCCGCTGCCGCAGAACAGGTAAGAGGCGTCGGCGGCGCCAAGAAGATCGGGAAAATGTTGAAATCAAGGGAGAGGAAAAAAAAAAAAAATAAAAGGCAAAAACTCAGACCTCACCAAACCTGGACCCCAACACCTCTTTTCTCCTGCTCTGCCACCACCTCTTCGAAACCCGCAGGAAGTCCGGAGAAGGGTGCAGACCGAGGAGGGGGATAACAAAAAGGAACAAAAAAGGGGGAAAAAAGCCCAAACAGCTTTGCAGCTCTTTCCTAGCTCTTTTAAAACCCCCGGCAGAAGTTTCCAAAGAGACTGCGGGCTCTGGTCGAGCAGGCGCTTTTAAATAGACGGCCCCTGGCTGCCAGCCAGTTGTAGCTGCAATTTGAGCTCCCCAACACCCAACCCATGCAAGGATGCCAGGGAGCTTTGCAGCGCAAACTCACACGGGGTGGGGGTGGGGAGAGGCCTTCTAGACACGGGGGCTCCCCTTCGCTCCCTGCACAGCGCCCTCCTCCCCACGGAATGTACGGAAAGGGCTTGGGGGTACGGGGCGAGCTACAGAGGAGAAGAGGGAGAAAGTAGAGGGAGGGGTGGATGGCTGTAATCGTCAGGAGCTGGGTGAACACAATGGGGCGAGTCGGTTTTCTGGACAACTAGCCCGGACACTGGCTGTTAGGAGTCACATTTTCTTATTAGCTGTGTATACCCTACCCAAGAAGTCCTTTCCAACTTAAGAAAAAAAAGTGTCTAAATGACTATTGAAGGTTTGCCTGTCTGTGTGTTTGTGTTTGGGGGACAAGTAGTATACAGTAGCTGGTGAGGGGCGTTGAGATGAATTTAAAGGAGAAAAGGAGGGTGTGTGTGCACACACACCCCCTATCAGAAGTCGGGACAGAGGGATTATGGCACGGGCTTGTCGTTGTTGTTCTGGTGGGATACTGATTTTGGTTATACTCAATGGTCATTTTCTTTCACCTACATAGATGACTAGGGAAGCTCGTGTGTGTGTGTGTGTGTGTGTGTGTGTGTGTGTGTGTGTGTGCGCGCGCGCGTGCGCGCACTGTGTACTTTCAAGAAAGGATACCCCCTCCTTCTGCCCTAGCTTTGTTGGGAGCAGTGACTGAGGCCCTGGAGAAAATGCTGTGGGTGGTCAATTTTATCTGGTGTCCTCATAGACACCTTCAATGTCCTTTTAAATGGAAGGAAGGTAGACTAAAGTGATAACCTTCTTGGGGTTGACAACAGGGCAGGCAGATCCTGGAGCGAACAGGTACCTGACTGCAGGAGACCTTGTTTTAACATTAATGTGTGCAGAGGTATTTGAGATGGCAGGACCCTGGGGCCTCCACATGAGAAGTCCTCACCCAGGACTTCAGGCCTCACAAATCCCCAGATCGCTGGTCAGCACTTGGGACCGACCATTCTCCCCTTAGGAAAATGAAAGAAAACTTAATTTTTGAAAGAAGGAATATGATGGCTTTAGCTCTTTTTGTTTGTTTTGAAAATTAATTTGACCTGATAGGTGGTCTGTAGACTGCCCACCCCATGTAAAAAAGACATGACCAAGGCATGATGGTCTCTGGGGAGTTCTTGCCCTTCTCGGAGTCTCTCCTGCCCTTGCTAAGTGCTCTGTTCTTTTAGGAAAAGGGGCTGCATTTCATGACTTTTGCCACTAGACTGCACCCTTATCTATGATAAGAATTCTTGCTGGAGGACTGCTTTTGAGAAAATATTTCGCTGGCTGGCTCCATTGGGATCGTCTCACCCGGTGGTGTTCGCATTCCCGATCCTGATCCAGAGTGTCAGTTCTCTGTGTGCCAATAGGCACATTTTTTAAGCAGGCCCAAAGTTTAAAGTTGTGCTTTGACACCCATTGCCAGCGCAGTTTTATTGTGTTGGTGGCTAGGAGAGGGAGGAAGAGCAGTGTGCACCAATGTAACAAAAAGGCAGGCGGGGGCTGGGGGGATGGTTGGCTCCCAGAACCTATCTCTACTGTCAGAAGGCCTGGGAAATCAGGGAGCAAATGAATGTTAAAAAAACAGGTTGCGGTATTTGAGAAGGAAAAGAGAGCAAGTGTTATTTTCTCATTTGAGTCAAGTTCAGGTGGCAAGAGTGGTAGAAAGAGGCGTGGCGTGGGGATGGGTTCAGCTCACCCTGGTGTAGCATTTGAAATGGGAAAACTAGGTCTTCTGTCCAGTTCCTCAAAAGTTGCTCAGTTCTCTCAAAATATGGCCTATAGTAGTCAATTTTTTTTTCTTTTGCTAGCTGACTTCTCATGGCTGGAGAGTACCCCGTGTGTAAGGACCAGTAAAAGAGGAGATGGTGTGTAGGGAAGAGAGGGGGGCAGAGAGAAGAAAGGTGAGAGAGTATGGGGAATTGGTCCTTGAAGGGTGATAGTGAGGTCATGGGGAGAGATCAGTGAAAGACTGTGTATGTTAAGCAACCATGTTGATCTCCACTTCCAAAAGGGCAGAAGGAACTCAGAGACAGGAACACAGGGTGAACACAAAAGAAAGTACAGGCTCCTCCAATCCTGGCATTGTCTGTAAGGATTTTTGTCCAAAGATCTGTGACTAGAGAGGTGAGTTTTATGGTGAACAATCTACATGTGATGTTTAGTGACAAGCATTCTGGGTGTTGGGGCATAAGGGCTTCCCATGATTCCATTCTACATTCTATTTGAAAAGCTCCAGGCTCTTTACGATAACCTTCAGAAGATGGGAGGGTGGGGGACTTGATATCAGCAGAGTTTCATTGAGGTGGCTTTCTCTGGGCACATTCAAACCTGGTCCCATGCCCAGACACCTCCTTTCCCACTGGCTTAGCTTTGCTGCCATGAGTGTACTTGTGTGTGGATAGGAGAACTCTGACAAGCCTTTGGACACAATGGTCTTAGTGATGTTTGAAGTTAAGTATCATCTACCATGTTCCACCTCCCGGGAGATCACTCTTTCCTTTGACAAAAAACGACCTGCAGCTTCAAGAACTGCAAACGAATGGAAGATTTGTGCTGTTTATCTGGACAACGTTCAAAGGGCACAGGGCACGTTCTAGTTCAGGAAGCTTACCAGACCTCCATAAGCTGGCTGCTTCTCGAAGGTTTTGGAATGATTTCCAGGGCAAGGGTCGGGAGAAGCAAGTCTAACTACTGTCTAAGAGAGGCTTCTTTATGGCGTTGGCTCCAGTCTCAAGATCTGGTCATTGGCTTTTTGTCCCCCCAGATACATGCATACAGAGAGACCAGGACATGTCAGGCAGACTAACGCCACCAAGATATATCAGGCAGACTAACGCCACTGTCTCATCTGAATCCTACACGCCGATACTTAAAAAAACAGGCACCTACTCTTCACATCCTTCCACAGTAACAGGACAGAGTCAGGGCGGACAGCAGCTCAAGGCTGCCTGGGTGCAGTGTCATCACTGAAGGCTAGGTGGCAGAACAGATACATGACTGAAATCACGCCTCCGCCTCCTTCCATGCAGGGGAAGAAGCAGAGGAGAGTTTTAACAATGGGGTTAGGTGCATGGGAGAGGCATAGGCTTGACAGAGGGGCACACTTGTGACCCCACACCCTGTGGGTTCACTTTTATGCTGTCCAGCCTGCCCACTCTTCCTGGTGCTAGTACCATACATGCTCGAGTTATTAAATCATCCTTCTAGCAGCTGTTCCTCAAGATTTACCCTGGAGACCAGGTTCCCCCAGCCCTAAAACTTCGCCCATGCGTAATTAGGATTCGATCTTCATTAAAGAGCCCAATACGGTCTCCCTTTAACATGTTTTAAAATGTTAGTTCGTCTACTTCACACAGTCCAGACACATAGCTGTCTGCTCAGAACCTCTTGCCATCGTGGCTCGGGGACTTTCTCAAGAAAAAAAAAAAAAAAAAAAAAGAATAACACGGTGTTGCACAGAACAGCTCAGGGGCTCCGCCCTCTCCCATCGTCCTCTGCCAGACGCAGCCTCTCTCCTCAGATAGCTCTGTGTTCCTTTGCACAGCCGAGTCGTAGGTTTTATATGACATTTCTTATAGAAAGGAGGACGGTTTTGAGGGTCAAACCATGTGCTGCTTTTAAGTTCAAGTTTTATAAGCGAGGCTCGCTGCAGCGGGCAACTTAACTGGAGTTGAAATTGACCGGGAGGCTGACTGTTATGAAAGAGCAGAAGCCAGCTGTGACTCAGAGTGATTTGTGTCCCTGTGTGAGCAGTCTATGCATCCATGGCTTTACGAATTAAAGTTTAGGAGGTTCTGGAGCCGATCCAGGCAGATAGGGGCCGAACAGAGCTCCATAAATACAGTTTGGGCCTGGAGCCCTCCTGTCTTCTCAGACCACAGGATCTGGCATGTTTCTACAATAGTCAGCTCAGAAGCCCTGTTAATTTCGGAAAATGAGATTAACAAGGAAAAGTGATCCGTTGTGACTTCGAAGACAGGGTGGGGAGGTCCAGCTCTAGCGGAGAGAGAGAAGTGGGTAGGGAAATGGAGTAAGAGGAGAGAGACAGAGGGTTAACTGCTTGAAACAGATTTAATGAGAGTGAGCTATGAAAAGGCCAAATAAAATCAGAGAGTCTGGTGGAGGCTAGGTTCGTCAGAGTTCAGCGGGGAGAGTGCGGAAAGATCAGCACACCGGGCAAATTTGTGTGAACCCGGAGAAGGTGGCCTCCCTTTTAGTTATTAGAAAATGGTTACAAGATAACAGATTTTGGAGTCTTAAACATAAATTCTGGGAAGATGTCTTAGCAGTTACCAGCTTGAGCTCCTCTTACAGTGGTCTAAATTGGATTCCCAGCGCTCATATCTGGTGACTCCAGCTCCACAGGATCTAGCGCCCTCTTCTGGTCTCCCCAGACATCACAAACATATGCACCCCCTATCCATTTGTAATGAAAATAAGAGTAAGTCTTTAAATAAAATAAATTCTCTTATTGTTAGACTTAAAACTGTACACACTCTAAATTTTCCCAAATATGTTAAAGTCTTAGTTCCCAACCAAAAATCACTTAACTTTTAAAGAAAACTCAAGTCAGCAACTCAGCCATTAAAAACATCAAACATTCTAGCACAATACAATCTGAAGATTGTATTATTTCCTCATTTGATGCTGAGAAAAGTTGGTAGGAAAATATTGTTTTGGTTTTTCTTATAATAAAATCATTTTGCTTCTGTAAGAGAAGACTGTGCGTGTACAGTAAAGTCAGTGTGCTTAACTCGGAACTCACGATAGTCTTAAATTCAAAGCCCTGTCAAAGCCTTCAAAAATGCAAATAAAATCAACCAAAGTGCCCAACCCGACAAAACAAGTGACAAAACTAATTAATCTGTTGGTTGGTGTTAGGCTGAGGTCTTGCTGGAAAGTATGTATCAATATTTGTGATTGCAATTTAGCTGTTACGATGTAAAGTTTTTGAGTACACAGTGATTAATGTCCTGATGGATAATTAAATCCTCATTACTCCTTAAGCAACACTGGAGTCCTGCCTTACACAGTGGTTAGCTCTTTGCTTGTTGTTGTTGTTGTTGTTGTTGTTGTTTTTCCAGACAGGGTTTCTCTGTGTAGCCCTGGTTGTCCTGAGACTTGCTCTGTAGACCAGGCTGCCCTTGAATTCAGAGAGCTGCCTGTCTCTGGCTCCTGAGTGCTGGGATCAGAGGTGTACTCTCCCACTACGTGGTTTCACAGTGGTTAGTTTTAAAGTCAATTTGCAATGCAAAATTTGGGTATAGTCAAAATTCCTACCTGGAAATTCCTTAAGTCGTGAGAGAAACAGAGCCAGCGTTCTTACAACCTGACTCTGTCACACAGCGGTCACGTGTGCCCTTCCTGCTACCTCAGGATACTGACAATGTGAGTGGGGAGTGAGACTTGGCTTTGCTATTTTGTTAGAAGGAAATGTTCTACAGCAAGATTAGAAGGTGGGAGCATCCAAGGTGATCTAAGGTGCATTCAGTCTTCAGGCTCACTAAAAAAACGAAACAAAAATGCCCATCCTTATGCAATTTCCAAAGAATGCACCCATGGGCTTCTCCATCTGAGTCATGTCCCCAAACACATGGTGGAGCTGAATGTGGGAACTGTGGAAAATGTGGCGATGGTCAAAGATTTCCAAAAGTGCAACGATTAAAAATTAACTCAGAATCAAATGTGTAATGAATGCAACGTGCCTCTGGTGGTACTCCCCATGTTGCATCATGGGACTTTACCGCAGCTCTTCTGAACATACAGCCTGCAAACTTTACACGGAACATACCATATTGGCACACACACCAGTGCACGCTGCATGAAACACATCGGCTCAGGGTGTTAAGCTGACTTTACTGTGCACACAGTTTTCTTCTCTTACAGAAGCATGATGGTTTAATTATGGAGAACAAAGACTTTTAGTGTTTTCCTACCATGTTTCCTCTGCATCGAATGAGTGTATATTCAGATTGTGTTGTCTTAGAATGCTTTATTTTAAAAATGACTGAGTTTTTGGCCTGTGTTGCCTTTAAAAAAATTGTTAAGTGGGTTTTGGGTCGGGATTAGGAATTTCTATCAGTTTCTGAAATGGCTGTAAACACACTTTTTAGCATGTATTAATATAGAGTGGTACTCTTAGCATTTACAGTTGTAAAGTAAAAATATTGATCAACTCTAAAAAATATTGCAGATTCCCGGTGTCCTTCACTATCAAGGGCTAAGATTTAATTCTTTATGTAAAAACTTTATGTAAAAAAAAGGAGCAAACATCATTTCTATGTAGAGTTTCTTTTGTCTTTTTAAAAAGTTATTTTATTTTATGCACATTGATGACTTGACTGCATGTATGTCTTTGTGAGGATGTCAGATCCCCTGGAACAGGAGCTATAGACAAACACTTGTGAGCCCATGTGGGTGCTGAGAATTGAACCCGGGTCCTCTGGAAGAGCAGCCAGTGCTCTTAATCACTGAGCCATCTCTCCATCTCCAGCCCCTACTTTTGTCTTCTATTAAATTTTATTTCGTGTGTGTGTGTGTGTGTGTGTGTGTGTGTGTGTGTGTGTGTGTGTGTGTGTGTGTGTAATTCACAGAGTACCTGTGGGAGTCAGAAGACAACTTGTAGGAATTGGTTCTCTTTACTCTGTGGGCACCAGGGATAGAATTTAGGACATCAGCCTTGGCAGCGAACACCTTTACCTGCTGGGCCATTTCACCAGCCCACTTTGTCCTCCATAAATGATAAATCATGTCCATACCAAACAGCTGTTTTCAGATGACTTTCTCATGGTTTATTATCAGATATTTGATTTGTATACTTATTTTATATACCCATACACTCAGGCAAAAAGAGGCCACCAGGACGAAAAGTTTAAAAAAACTCTGCAGTGCATTGAGATGGGGAGACACAGCTCATATCCTTAACCCAGAACTTATCTCTAACTGATAACCATTAGTAAAGGAAAAATTAGTTTCTCCAGTGGAATTTCACTGAGTATACAAACCTTGCTTAAGGGCAGGCCCCATGCCCAGCAGTAGGTGGACAACATAAAACAAAGTCAGTGGTATTTTTGGAGGTTTATTGTCTCATACAGCTTTGTCTGGCCTACTTTTCTTTAACCTTACAGGTCTTTTGCATATATATCATGGTTTCCAATTTTGTGTTTTCTATGGGATTTCTCTGTGTGTGAATATGTGTGTATATGTGTTTCTTAGTCCCTTTCTTTGGTTGTCCCCCCCCCCCTCATTTTAAAAGTTTGTCCTGGGGCTGGAGAGATGGCTCAGAGGTTAAGAGCGCCGACTGCTCTTCCAGAGGTCTTGAGTTCAATTCCCAGCAACCACATGGTGGCTCACAACCATCTGTAATGTATCCGAAGACAGCTACAGTGTACTTATATATAATAAATGAATAAATCTTTAAAAAAATAAAAGTTTGTCCTGTTCTAGTTTATTTTATTGGTTATTACTATTATTATCATTATTATTATTTAGATGACTATTTTCAGATGAGAAGAGCAAGAAAAGCATGAATTTGGGTGGGCAGGGAGGTGGGGAGGATCTGGGAAAAGTTGGGTGAGAGGGTGGGAAAGAAACTGCTATAGACCACGTTGAGAAACAATGGTCTGCTTGCTTGGTGACTAATCTGATTATCCAAGATGGGCATCATGCACATATTCCGTGATTTCTTTTTTGGTCCATAGTCATCAATATCTCTGTCTTTAATAACACAATGAGTGAAAGACCCAAAGTTAGGCTCACAGTTTCTTAGATCCCTGAGCTTCCCAGAATTTCAGGATGCCTATCTGCAGATCTTTGGCTCCAAGTTCTGGCCTACTGATGGGACTGTGATGTATTCAACTTAATTAGGCAGAGAATAGCTTTTGAACCATCTTGGACCTGTTTCTCTGGGAGCTCATTTTAGGCTAGTCACTGCCAACCTGAGATGTGGACTCTGCACAGTTGAGAGAGACATTGTGGACAAAACCACAAACTAAACACAGGTATCTAACATGATTAGCTTGAGTTGTTATGAACTCTATCTATCTATCTATCTATCTATCTATCTATCTATCTATCTATCCATCCTCTATCTATCTATCTATCTATCTATCTATCTATCTATCTATCCATCCATTCATCTACCTATCATTTTTGTGTGTGTATCACATATAGATGAGACACCAGGGGGCCAGAAAAGTTGGCTACCAGTTTGATGGTGAATGTGTTTGTTTATAAACCCATTCACTAGAAACTTATGCTCCTGTAGTTGGAACAGATAAATAAAACAATTGTCCACCAAGCACACATCATCCAACTAACTATAGATATCTATCTATCCATTCATCTGTCCATCCATCCATCCATCCATCCATCCATCCATCCATCCAAGGATAGAAAAGGTGAGAGGAGAAAGGAAGGTGGGCTTTCCCCTGAGCCTTAAACTTTGAATATCATTGTCCTTTTTGGTTAAAACATCTCAACTTTAAGGAAGATGAAACTGGTAAAAAAAAACTACATTATTTATTTACAAATTTTAAAGACATAATTTCTATTGTTAGAATGAAATATATATATATATATATATATATATATATATATATACTATAAAGCCAGGGAGATAGTTCACGTGGTAAAGCACTTGTTTTGTAAGTATAGGGACCTAAAAAGTTGGGTCTTGTGGCACATGTCTATAATCCCAGTAAAATGGAAAGTGTGGGCAGGCAGATCCCCGGACGTTCATTCACCATTATTAGTCTACTCTCTGTGGGGAGGTTCTAAGCTAATGATAGACCCTAGCTTAAAAGATGGAAGATACTGAAGAATAATATATAAAATTATTTTCTGACTTCCATATGCATATGCACATATCTTTATAGCTGTAGACACACATGCACTCTCTTACATAGGAATATTATGAACACACACACACACACACACACACACACACACACACACACACACACACACACAAACTTCAAGACATGCTTGGGTTCACCAGAGTGAGTTCAAGTTCAGCCTGGGCAACTTAATGAGACCTCACCTCATCCTATGGTGGAATGATTTCCCAATGTATTGGAAATACCACATTTTGTTTATTCACTAAGCAGCTGGAGGAAATGTAGACTATTTTTGTTTTTGCCTTTTGGTGTTCAGTTACTGTGCTGCTATGGGGCTGAAGAGATGGCTCAGCAGTTAAGAGAACTTTCAGTTCTTGCAGAAGACCTGGGTTCAGTTCAGCATTCACATGGTGGCTTACAACCATCTCCAGTTCCAGGAGACTGGTGCTCTCCTCTGACCGCCACTGGTAACAGGAAAGCACATGGTGCACATATATACATGCTAGAAAAACACTCATACACATAAATAAAAATAAATAAATAATAAATGAAAAAAACCCACAAAAAACTCATGCTGCTACAAACATTTATATACAAAGCAGCCTACAGGTCCCACCAGCACTCACAGGGAAGGGATTGTACAAGAGCTTGAGTCCTTAGGGGTTATCTTTCACAGTACTCAATAGGGCAACTCCATTTTCATTCTTAGGTAGGCCATCAGTAAAGTAATAGGGCTGACCTGGAAGAGAGATGATCTCAATTACAAAACAGACTACGACAAGGCAGAAACACAAAGATGAGGGAAGAACATGGGTAAGAAAGAGATACTGAATTGCTCTTCGTGATTCTTTAGTTCCGTAGTTACATAAAAGCCCAAGGAGGCCACCAGCAAACCAACTAAAGTTTTTCCTGAGCTCATGTTGGCACCGGGCACTTTGCTCTCTACTTTGTGTTACCCAGGATACATAAGTGAGTGTGGTACCCGGCTGCAGGACACTACAGTTTTCTATGGAAGAATGGATACAAAGCAGCATCTCCTAAGACAGATGCAAATAGCTTGCCTATTGGCCATGGCAGCCATTTGTGAGCTTCTCAAGATACTTTGAATGGTATCCTATTTCTCAGGTCACTTAGGCTCCTCACCTGATCTCACGACTGTCCTAGAGAATATGACTAACTCCAGAGAGGAAGGTACAGATCGTCTCCGTAGGATGTGCGCTGACATTGGCTGACATCTGGTCAACCTCGCAGTAATAATAAAGGCACTCAGAGCAACGGTGCAGAAGAGAGGCTTGACGGGTCTCATGAAAAATTAGGTTTTCCACTTCTGACTTCCAGGGGTTATTTGCAGTGTGAGGGAAGTGAGGCAAGTGGGGAAAGACATTCAGGAAAATTGATGAGGAGTGTTTGGGCCAGAGCCTTTTGGAATCAGTTCTTGTCCCGAGGCTGGCCCAGACCGGTCCAGCTTACCCTGATGCCTTTGAAGTGTGTTACCTGGATGAGGAGCTAAGCCATCTTGGCAGGGCAGGGAGGGAGGCTGTGTGGTCTGGCAGAAAGCAGAGCACAGGGGCAAAGGGACTGAGCTCCAATCTGTGGCTGACTCACAGCACCTCTGGCCAAGCACTGCATGGTTGGGTCCAGCTGGAAAATGGGGAAGAGGCCCAAGTCAGGATCTCACTGAGAAATCCAGATGTCCTTCATGAGAACAAACAGGGCAGCTCTCCCTTCTTTCTCTGGTCTCCTTTTTCTCCAGGCGTGTGTGTATCTAGGCCTCCGTGAGAGAGTGTGTGGGTATTCCATTTATTTTTCTCTTCATTGTGACTCCTCTTCAGGGCCCGAGTTTGATCTCTTGCTGTGTCTCTGTCTTTGAGAATGACTATCCTGAGCCCTCTGTGACCCTGCCATCAACTTCATCATGCTTGCCTTTAACTTTCTTAAAGATCAAGTGAAACTTGGGTTTCCTTATCTTCTGTGTAAAGTGTCTGGGCCAGCATTTGCTCCTCTTCCTTGGAAATAGAAATGATGGGGCAATGAGTGAATTGAAGATACTCATCTGATTCTGGAGTCTCCAAACTAAGGGTTCTTGTTGCTAGAATAACTACAGAGTTGCTCGCTCCCCCCTTCTCTCTCTCCTTCCTTCCTTCTCTCTCTCCTTCCTTCCTTCCTTCCTTCCTTCCTTCCTTCCTTCCTTCCTTCCTTCCTTCCTTCCTTCAACAGGTGCTTCCTGTATTGGAACAAAGGGGACAAAATCCAGTCCTTTAAAGTAAGTGCTTTGCTATGGCCTTGGATTTTTTTTTCCCTGTATCACCCTGTGTCTCCACTTACTGTTCTCAGATTGGCGAGATTTCTTCTCTTGCACTTTTCTATTTTCTGACATTCCTTTCCCTTCCCATCCCTCCTTCTGGAGAGTGATCTGCGGAGTAGACTGCCCTTTAAGGCCACATTTCACTGGACTCCGTCTGCAGAGGAAAAGCCTTGTTCAACTGCTGACTTTGATACTGGCCCACAGATAGTTGAGGCCAGAGCTGGGCCAGAGTTACCCCTGCAACGACCTGCATGCTATTTGGGACTTCAGGCTTTGTTTTTTTTTTTTTTTGTCTTAACCTGTAAAACAGGAATAATTTAGCTTACAGTGCAGACTTGGAGGGCTTACAAAGCAGGACAGTACATGCCAGATTCTTAGCACACAGCACAGTAAGTGGATAGGGAATAGGGACTTCTGACCTAAAGTTCTAATTCTTCATGGGTGGTAATGCTGCTTGCCCTCTTAGTGTACTCTCTGAACTAGCTGCATTTCTGTTCTTTGTCACCCAAAGAAACTTTATTCAAACATCTTCCTAGGTTTTCTGAGTTTGAGTAGTGTCTGGTTATCACGGTCTTCTTTCTTTCATTGATTTGTCTTCACTGAATGGCCATTCTCATGGCTACACATTAAGTACTTGTTTTTCTGTTCATTTCCATGTTAGACATGTATCATTTATAGGAATCTCCCAGGGTGTCAAACACTGCTACTCATATTGTACTCCGAACACTTCTATTTTTCTTTTTTCCCAGGGAGCCTTGTGGCTTCATCTATTTTGTTTAAACCACCTGGGTTCTAGGAATGCTGAGATCATTTTCACCTCCTGACTCGAAAGACTCTGAACTTTCCAGTGGAGAGGCCTGGGGACCTTCCAACTTGATTTCATTTCAGTTTTTTCTCAATACTAGGTATTGACCCAAGGACTTCATACATACTAGGCAAAAGTCCTAATCCTAAGCCAACAAGCACTTTATCACTAAGCCATATACCTGACTCCTCATTTGTATTCCCATGGTGCTTGGGATGGAACCCACAGGCTTGGCCATGCCAGAAAAGTGCTCTACCAGTGAACTATGCTTCCTGTGTTCATAAGCTGACTTGAAAGTTTTAAACCATATCTTGTTCATGTAAGACACTGATGTTTTGGGTCTTTATCCTATCCTTTTGAGAAGTCATGAGACATTCATAGGCATCATCTCTTTTGTATGCTCAACAATACCTGGATGGTTAAGTGAATTCATTCGGTCCACCTTGAAACAGAAGCCAAAAGACTGGCTGCAATGGTAAATCACTAAGACAAGTTAGCTTTGGGGACCTGGAGGAAATGCATCCTTCCTTGACCTTTCTAGGCTCACTGCCAAGCTGTCATAGGCACCTGAGTTCTGGGGAGAGTTCATTTCAGAATGAGTCAAAGAATTGAGAGAGACTTGTTCACACATGCTCAGCAGGGGAGGAGCCTGGAGGAAGATGCTTCTAGGAGTTCTCTCAGGGAGCTGGGAGATCTTTCTTTTAGGCAAGAGAGATCACCAGCTTAGAGAGCACAGTCTTCCAAGTTGTCTTTGGGGGATAGGGTTTCAAGATTTTCTGAGACTATCTTTCTATGGCTATTGTCAATTTGTACTGAGTACAAGGTTGGGGGGCATTTGTAATAGGCAGAGAACACTCCTCTGGGAATGAAATGAACAACATTGTACAGGAAATCTCTGTGGTGTTACCCTAGAAACTAGAAAAAAATCAGAGCTATTTCTTTGATTTTTTTTTCCTATCACCTGGGATTTAAACGTCTTAGATGAGCCACTAGTGTCAGCTCTTCTGAACCCAAACTTCCTCTCCCAGGACTGAAGCAAAGGGAGACTTTAGAATGGGTAAGATAATAATAACCATTTAGGATGCTAAAGACCATTGACATTTTGTGGGTTTGAGCATCTCTTCTTCCTCATCCTTTGAGTCATGGACCACATTCCTGAGTGAGATTTGCAGCCAGAAAGATGGTTGGAGATCTGAAAAGAGTCTTTTGTTCCTTAGGTAGCTGGGGTAAATTTCAGATGACTGTGGAAACAGGAACGATTCAACAGCTCAAGGTTAGATTTAGAGGGAAGTGTTCATTGCTGTGGGACTAGGTGAGAATTCTCTATGAGGTACCTAGAGCTAGATGCCTTAGGGATAGGAAAGCCAGGTAAAATGTAGAATGCCTAACTGAATTTGATATTTAGACAAAAACCAGATTTTAGCGTACACCTGTCTTATTCAATGTTTGTGACATACTTAAATAAAAATTATTTGTTGTTTATAAAAATTTCAAATCAAACTGGGTATCCTGTATGTTGTTTGTCGACTCTGGCACCCCTTCCTGGAGTCTTGGAATCTTCTTGTTTCCATGGAGATGAGATGTGCATACACTTGCACATGGGAAGAAAGATACCGAGGCAGATGGGCAGGGTGTGTCAGTTGCTCATCTGTGTCATGAAGAGAAGCCAAGGCTGGGTTAGAGGTCATTTTGGTGTTTCTAGTTTTTCTATTTTGAATGATTGTACAATTACCAACTTTGTATTTCCAAACCTTTCTCAAGCCCCAGAGGATTGTTGGAGAATTCCAACATCCATCCAAAATTTGACTGATTGCTCTTAATTAAATTCCCCACTAGGTCATTTGGAAAAATGTACAAGGCAAGAGTCTTAGAGAAGTGTGCACCCCACCCCCACTTCTTCTTCTGATTCCAGACTGCTCTCATCATACTCTTTCTCTTCTTTGGAGAGAGAATATGAGGAGAGAACTGCAAGAACTTAGACGTAATCAGAGGAAGGTAAATCACATCTCAGAGGCTCTAACTCCAGTGCGAGAGGGCAATCCAGTCACGGCTTCATGAGTGTGGCAAGCGAAGGTTTTGGGCTGGGACTTATTGAAGTCTGGCAGGGTCAGTTCTTGGTAGGAGGAGGGATGGAAGATGTAACAGAGTGGAGTATAGCTGGCTCTGGGTTGTGAAAGGGGGTGTGGGAAGAAGACCTTTTAGCTGAGTCCTGGAGGACAGAGGAAAGGGGTCAGCATTACAAGTTGCAATGGAGTCTGAACAGTTGGCCAGAGTTCTTTGATTGGCTTGGAATGGTGGCATCTGGATCTTTCTGTTTAAGACACATCCCCTAGTATTTTTGATGCTAGTGGTCAGAGGACTTGACCAGAGTTAAGTAGTGTCAATTGAGGGACAAGAGTGAGGCAGGCTGGCTACAGTTTTCCGATTATAGTGAGCTCTTTGTGTTTGAAAGGTAGGACTCTACTTTGGAACCAAATGTTCCTGCATTACCCAGAGAAGAGACCTCCCCTCCTTTTCTTTGCTAACTTGTCTGGGGACTTGTAGGTCCCAGCTCTAGTTCTAATAGCACAATATTCCAGGAAAAGGCCATGTAGACCAAAGAGAAGCTGTCCCAGTCCATGGGTGTGGTCGAGCTGGAGGACTCACCCAGAAAGTCAGGCTTTCTTTTGCTTTCTTTGTGCCTCTATCTTTTGGCCAACCTGAGCATCAAGCAGCCCTCTGTGGATCCTCCAAAGCATTCTCTTTTTTGTCACATCTTTAACTTCTCTGTAGATAAGGACACTGACAAAGCCAGAGAGTCCCTTTGTCTCAGGGTCCTCTTCTCTAATGTGGATCACACCTAACCCATTCCTTAGTCTCACTTAGACCATTCCTTCCCTGAAGCCTATGCTGATGGAGATTAGACTTGGAGTTAAGAATCTCTTTATAAACCTGGGCATCGCTCACACCTGTAGTTCTAGTGCTTGGGAGGGAGGCTAAGGTATCCTATGAGTTTGAGGCCTGTTGGGGGCTACATAGTGAGTTTCTGACCATCTTGGGCTACAGTATATAATCTGTACTAACAAAACAAACAAACAAACAAACAAACCAAAAACAACAACAAAAGCTTGTTGCAAATATTCTTGGGATTGTCTCTGACTTCTCCATTTCCTTAAATTTGGGTAATCACAAAGACCTTGAGGTGTAACCTTCGGAAACGACAAGAATTTAATGCTCACCGAATTACCCATAGTGTGTGATGCAAGTTGTTGAGATAATGGATAACCTTTATAGGATTTGTGTGTGTGTGTGTGTGTGTGTGTGTGTGTGTGTGTGTGTGTGTGAATGTGTGTGTTTGTGTAACATCTGTGTGCTTTCTAATGGAGTCTAGAAGAGGGTGTCAGTTCTCATGTAGTTGGAGTTGTAGATGTGAGCCACCCAACACAGGTGATGGAGACTCATTTCTGGTCATCTGTAAGAGCAGGAAATTGTCTTCACCACTGAACTTCACTCTCCAGCCCTGAGGATAGATATTCTATAGTGCGTTCTTTGCTGCTGTGTGAATTTCCCTGTGAAAGGAGAAGAAGGGACCTTTTAAAGATTGTCATTCAAGAGAGAAAGACCCGAGCCCTTTGCTCTCATTTTCTGAGGTACTGATAGATGAGCAGTGGTTGTGTGTGAAGAGGCGAGTTCTCCACTCTTTCCTTTGGGAAGGTCCAGGCAGGATATAGATCGTGTGCCCAGGGCACTCTATTAACCCATCCCTTCCTGTGGGGATATGCTGCCCAAAACTAGAGGAGGAAGAAAAGAAGAAGAGATGGGAAGGGAGGGAATGGAGCAAGAGAGCAGAAGAAAATTGCACCGTCACAAAACCGTTTGAGCTCTTCTCTGCCCTCATAATGAACTGGTGGGTGTAGCTGGAGGGAGGGCTTCTGGTAAGTTGTAACTTGTTGGACTCTAAACTGGCTCAGTATAGGAGCATAGCATGGTTCTCTGTGGCCAGTTTTCCTCTTGTCTTGTTTGGATTCCTTACCTAGGAAGGAGGGTTGTAAGAGGTTTAAAGACTTTATTGTTCTCCTCCCAGAAGCCTTTCCCCAGGGATGGTGTGGAGACTCTGGGAAGGACTTGCCTGAAGCATGCTTCTCCCCAGTGCTGGTTCAGGGCCAACTCCTCAGAGGCCTTGAGGGAGCAGTGGGAAAGGGACAGAAAAATGAAGAAGGGACTAGGGTCCTGCAGGGCCAATTGCAGTCTGAATGGACGTGCCAAGACATGGAGTCTCTTAGTCTTCCAAGGCAGTGTGCCTACATGTACTGGAAGGGAGTTGGGCTTCCAGTGAGGCAATTGTATTCAGATCCTGATTCTCCTAAAATCTACAGCTACTTCATTACTCCAGCTCTGCTCACTTATCCAGCAAGTAGGCAGAATAGCGATACCAACTTCTGAGAGAACCTCTCATCGCAGCTCCAGCATGGGGTGAGCATATGCAGGCACTTGTGTTATTCTTATTCTTCTGGGAAACCACGTGACTGTATTGATAGACAGGGCATATGTGCCTTCGTGACCCACTCACAAAGCTGATTCTCCAGATCAGCGAGAATTGGAAATGGTGGCGCTGCCTTTGTGGCAAAACAGAGTGGGGTCCCTGAAAAACTACCTGAAGGTGGCCATCTACAGAGCTGATGTCATAGGTAGTCTGGATGACAGATCTCCTGGACCAGGGACTTTACTCATTCAGTCAGCCACACCCGTCACCATTATCACCACTCTAGAGCAGTGTCAGCTAAGTGAGCTGTAGAGGTTGGGGAGGAACAGAGAGGGTCTTCAAGGTTACTTGGCTTCTCTCTGAAGGAAATTGCATCTGATATCTCTTTTCCTGAGTGTTCACCAGGCCCTAGCACACTCTGTAAAAGTTGTAGACTTCACAGAAACCCTACAAGTGAGAAATATCATGTCACTTCTGTGGGAGTGCATCAGAGCTAAGAGGAGACAGCTTGTAAGTGCACCAAGGAGGGCTGGAATAAAGAACTTCAGAATTCCACAGGTTGGGTTCTTTATAATAAGATCAAGGGACGTCTATAGAGTCATTTCTATGGGGATTATTTTGCAGAAATCTTAAGAGTTTTGCTACAGTTATTTATATGTGTGTATGTATATATGCACAGGCATGCATGTACTGTGGTATACATGTTGAGGTTAGAGGCTAGCTTTCTGGAATTGGTTCTCTCCTACCATGAGCATCACAGGGGTCAAACCCAAGTTGGCAAGTGCCCTTTTCTGCTGAGCCATGTCTTGGGTCCTATTTTGCAGAAATCTTAGTAGCAGTCAAGAAAAATTGTTCTCTTATGGCTGGGGGCATTGTGGTGTAGAAAAGGAAAGACTAGGGGCTGGGATTTAGCTCAGTGGTAGAGCGCTTACCTAGGAAGCGCAAGGCCCTGGGTTGGTCCCCAGCTCCAAAAAAAGAAAAAAAAAAAAAAAAAAAAAAAAAAAAAAAAAGAAAAGGAAAGACTAGACTCCCCTCGATTATTGCTCTTAGATTAATTAGCACTCGCCAAATGGCCACATGGGTGAAGTTCATCTTTCAGACCTTTAGTTAGCTATCAGAAAGCCCTATAATCGTAGGGCTCTCCTGCCTGAGCATCTTCTTCATAAGCTTTTGGTAGCAAGATCTTTTCCACACCCCCTCTTCTTGGCTTCTTCAGATTTCTAGAGATTTCTTTTTACTGCTTACTGACTCGGTCTCTGTCGCTCTGTCTCTGTCTGTCTGTCTGTCTCCCTGAGGGTAGACTTTTCAGAATAGTCATCTTGGAGCAAGCCCTTGGAGATCACAAGGGACTAGTTACGTTGTTTTACTTCTTGTCAAGTCTGCAGGCCTGCCACAAAAGACCAAACAAGCTACTCTGTTCCCCTTTGATTCCTCTCCTTATCTTCATTTGGGTTGTGAACTCATTCCTTTTCCCCAGACAGCTCCAGAACCCAAAGAATTGGGGCTCTCGCTCTGTTTTGCAAGAAGGTGGGTTGCCTCCCAGGCAGGTCACGAAGGTGCTCCTTCACCTTCTCTTTCACCTTTATTTCTCCCTCTTGGTTTCCGTCTTTCTCTAAGCTCCAGGTGTCCCTTAGGAACTCCTGAGAGAGTGTATATATGTTTCCTCCTGCAGCTGTAATAGCTACAAACTTACTTCCTTATTCTTCTAGAAGTCAGAAGAGAAAGGAGTCTAAAATTAAGATTTCAATGGGGAATGTCTATTCTGGAGGTTCAGGGAGGAACATTAGCTCTCACACCAATGGCTGGTTTTTAACCAGTGGCAGCGTCAACATCACAGTCTCTCTGCCATGGTAATCCAGACTCCAAAATGGCCCCAGTGAAACTTGCAAGGAATTCTACAGGAGAGTTTCTTTACCTCTGGCAAGTACTATTTTTTTTTTTTTTTTTAATTTGGCAGGGGTGGATGTAGGCTTGTGAGTCCTGTAGGCTACATGAATCTTGTGTGCCTCCATTCTCCCCACAGGAAGGAATGTTTCCATTCAGAGGCAGTGAGTATGAGTCAGAGAGCATGGGGAAGTGGCAGGTGTGTCTTTTGAGACTGGAACTTTGTAGTTTTTCTCTTCTTATCTGTTGAATACTCTGAGGACAAAGTATCATGTCACGAGCTCTCTCAAGCAGCCATGGAGGGGTTCACATGAGGAGCTGAGGTCCCTTACTCTCAATCCCCAGAGATCATCTTCCCCCCAGAGCTCTGTGTATCCATTGTGTAAGCAACCCCCACCGGCCAAGTCAGACCCTTAGGTATTGGAGCACCACCCACTACCTTTACTTCAACTCTGTAGTTTGTCTCTACCCAGACTCCAAGTAACTACCTCCCGATTTCTATCCTTGAGATAATAAATGTTTATTTTTGTTTTTAGTTGTCAGGGATTGAAACGATTTGTTTTGTATTTATAGTTGACTGATACAAAGGCAGAGAAACCCAAACAGCTTGTTCTGAGCTCTGACTTTGCCTAAGGGGGTGCTAATCAAACTTTGACCCTCATGCGCACACATTCCATTCCATCCAGTTAGCCTCTTGCCCTGGGGCAGAACACCCAACTATTCTGTAGGTTTCCACACTCCTGAGCTACTTCCCAGGTGGGACCTCCCCCACCCCCCTCTTTCTCTTTGTTTCTTTCTGTTACTATCTCTCTGACTCTGTCTCTCTGTGTCTCTGTCTTTCTCTTTCTGTCTCTCTGGTTTTTGTCTCTTTCTGTCTCTGTTTCTCTGTGCCTCTTTCTCTGAAATCATTAGTGGTCATAAATGACTCTCTGGAGCCCAAACTCTTCCCTTGGCCCTTCCCCTTCTCTCTGTCCCACTCACAGTGTCCCCTCCATCCCCCACCCTCCCCACCCCGCTTAAATTTCTCATGACGTCTGGCAGGGCCATCAATCCTGCTCAGACCAAGTGACTTTCCTTTTGGTTCACAGTTTTCCTTGCTCTCCTCTCATTTGAGGCAAATTAGTGAACTGATGCAACGTGACGCTCTGCTTGGTACCAGGAGCCAATGACTGACACTTTTTTATGGTTCCTTCTTCTCAGAACAAGACTTTTTTCTTTTAATAGATAAGGAAACTAAGGTTACTTGACTTTAAAAGGCCAAGGGGAAGCCAGTGGTAGACTCTTGGGCCCCCTCTCGACCTGTGACTTGGAGTTCAGTGTTTTTCCATCACACCATATTGCATCTGACTCCTATTTCTATGGAATTTTACCGTTCAGAATGCTCCTGCTCATTTATAACTTTTACTGAGCCTCACAGCAACCCAGTGAGACAGAGGGAACATAAATCGCTCAACCCATTTTAAGATGGGAAACCTGAGATGAGAAAGAGGATTTTCACAACTGCCAGTGGTCAGAGTTGGGATTCCCAGCCTTCGTCTGTTTCTGGACCCACCATTTCTCCTTACCCCCTTTTTTTTGTACACCTCTCTAAAGCAAGTATACATTTTGGCGAGATGGCTACCAAGCACGATGTGTAGGATGAGGATTTATTTATTGGCAGTACTGGGCATGAAAACCAAAGTCTTGGGCATAACAAGGAAGAAGTCTACCACTGAGTCATCTCATCAGCCCAACTTTTAAATAAATTCATTCATAAAGGGTACAAAAGGGGGCTCAGATAACCAGGAAATTATCCTGGATGATTAAATGAGATTTTTTTAATATTGAATATAAAGTTATTTTTATGCAATATATTATGTTTATGGTTTCCCTTCCCTTGTCTCTTCTCAAATTCTTCTCACTTTCCCAAACTTTCAAAAGAACCAAAACAGAATATCCAAGGCTCCATATTCAACAAACAAACAAAAACAAAACAAAACAAACAAACAAACAAAACAGACCTTAAAATTGTGTAACGAGTCAGACATGGGAAGAGGACTGATTGATGGTGGAAAGGGTCTACTGATCACTGACTTCGGAGGCTGGGGGATGAACTATAACAGACGATCTCCAAGCATGACACACTTGCTTGTGACAAGGGAGTGTTTATTCTTAGTGCAGGCTGATAGATACTGTGGGGCATGGAGGGCCTAGATAGTCTGTCGTGATTCAGTGCTCAGGGCATGATTGTTACCCTGGCCTCTGAAACAGAGCACAAAGTACAGTGACACTTGTGTGACTTGTCTTTGGTTCTTCTCACTTTGAGCCCTTTGTTTGAGCCCTCTACATTCAGAATTCTATCCAATGACAAGCTTAACCTGTAAATTGGTTCTTTGAGGGCAAGTGATACATGCTGATGCTCTTTGGGCTTGTCTGAGGCCTCCTAAGTCATTCTATTCAAATACTTGTCCTTAGCCTAGCACCAAAACACTAACCACCTCCCCACAGGATTCTCCCCTCTCTGCAGGATCCCAACATTTTCCTGTCTTGTAGTCACCAGCATTCTAGACCCCACTGCCTTTGTTGTTGAGGACTTTTTCTAGCTTCTAACCCCATTTAAGCCAGATCACTAGATTTGACTTCCATCTTCTGTGAACAAAGGCCATGGACAGTCAGCTTTAACCCGGGGTCATCAAGACCTTGTTTCTGAGCACAACTTTTCATCTAGATTCAGAATGAGTCAAACTAGACAACTGCTGGTTTGAGGGATTTCAGAGACCTGCTTGGATACCTCCACTGGTAGCCCCAGAAGGTTCTAGAAAATTCCGTTGTGATAAAGACAAACTCCCCAATAGTCCTCTCACAACACAGAGAGGTGGTGGCTGTACAACCTGAAAAGGTGTGAGGGGTTGCCAGGGAGTGGTGGCGCACACCTTTAATCCCAATGCTCAGGAGGCAGAGGCAGGCAGAACTCTGAGTTTGAGGTCACAACAGTCAGGGCTACATAGAGAAACTCTTGTCTTAAAAAACTGAGAGAGAGAGAGAGAGAGAGAGAGAGAGAGAGAGAGAGAGAGAGAGATTGAGAGAGAGAGAGAAAGAAAGAAACAGAGAGACAAAGAGAGACAGAGAACCAGAAAGTGTCTGGAATTTTCTTTTAACTGGTCAGATTTCGTGTGGGCACATACACCTCTACTTGTGAACAGAAGAGAGATGAACAGGAGGAAGGACCAGAAACAAGAGAGATGCGAGATCTGGAGGATGCTAGAGGATCAATGGTCAGTCAGTCATGTGAGTTAAATACCAGGCCAGATTACTTCAAGTGGGAAAAAAATCAGTCACATTGGTTTGGCCTTGCATTTTTTTTTGAAATGCTAATTGCTACTAAATTGGGTAAACACATAATTTCCAGGTAATAAATGAGGTTAAATATTTATGTTCCATTCCGGTTAAAGGGTAAATCAGACAGGAAAAGGAGGGAAATGTTGGGGTCAGAGTTAGGGAATTTCCTGTTTAGACAGAATGGTGTCTGGCTACTTGGAGACAGTTGATTCTTTGGAGGACAGGAAGTCTGGGAGGCCTGCTGGACAGGACCCTAAATTTACACTACTCAGATACAACCCCAAGCCACCTACCTCTCAAGAGGCTTCTGGTTTTCCTAGAGATGGCTGTGTTCAAAGCATTGAGGCCGAGAAAGTGATCTAAAGAAGAGTCTGAACCACCCTTTTATACTAACCCTTTCTAGACTGCGACGGGGAAAGGACATTATCAGGTTCTTATCTGATCGCCCCTGCCTTCTTCTCCAGATCATATATCTGTCAAAGGAGGAAGAAGCGGCCTTGGCCATAGCTCCTGTGATGTAGATGGTGCTCCAGGTATAGGACCTGGGCCATTAGGAGCTCACACTCCAGTCTCTGGCCCCAGTTTCTAATGTCAAGCCTGCACTGGAAGGACGGCTGTTCACTCACTTGATATCATCCATGTTAGGACTCAAGCAGGCTCTATGGTTCCCAGAAATGTCCAGCAAAGAAAACACTTAACTATTGCTTGAAACTTTATGAAAGCTCTAATCTAGACGCATAGGGAGTTCTTGAGATCTAACACAATTCCCTTCAGCTGTACTTGAGCCTGATTCTTTTTGGTTCTGTTTTTAGTTGGAACAAAGAACAAGTAACTTAGCCTCATGTCTCCTACTTCAAGGAGTGTCTGGAATTTTCTCTTAACTGGTCAGATTTTGTGTGGGTACGTACCCCTCTACTTGTGTATTATGTATGTTTCTAGGGATTTAACTCAGGGCCCTGTTCACGGTAAACAATACTCTACCACTGAGTTATACCCTTTGAGAACCTTATACAGTATTTTTTAAAGTCATATTCTTTCCCCTTCTCCAAGTCCTCTCAAATCATCCTTGTCTTCCTGCCCACCCAATTTATGCTCTTTCTTCCCCTTCCAAATCACTCTCTCTCAAATAAAAAACAAAACAAAACAAAAAAGACAAAAAAACACCAAACCATAACAAAGAAAGCACACATACACTAAAAAAACAAAACAAAACAAAACACGGAGTCAGTTTTGCATTACTCCTGAACATGGGGCCTGCCCTTGAATATGGTTGATTTACCCAGTGTTACTCATGGAAAGAGCTGGTTTCTCCCTTTCCCAGCAGCTGTCAGTAATAGAGTGCTTCCTGGTTAGGGGTGGGGCTTGGTTCTCTGGTTACCTTCTCCAGACTGGGCTTTTGTCTGGCTTATAGGTCTTTGTCATGTAGGTCTTTTGCATACTATCAGAGTATCAGGCCTGGTATGTCTGGAAGATGCTATTTTCTCTGTCTCCTACAATCTTCCTGATCCTCTTCCACGTAGATCCCCAAGCCCGAGGAGAAGGGTTCGATACAGATACCCAATTTAGAGCTGACTCCAGGTCTTTTGCCCCCTGGATGATTTTTTTAAAAATTTAATTGTTTCACCTTGTAAATCAGAAAGGTAGGCTTTCCCAAAGCTGATGGAGAAACAGTTCCTGCAAAACAGCTATTAGAAGAGGTGTGGGTGAGTCAGTGACATAAGAGTTCTTGGTTGAGGGCTCCCTTAATAAAGGGACCCAGCCTAGGTAACAGAGCGCATAGATCAGTTATGGAACGGTCCCTGTAATGGAGGGGCTTTTGGAAGATGGCAAAACAGACAAGCCCCAAAGCAAAATTTCTACTTAACAACCATGAGCAAATCCTCGATAATCCATAGCATTGCTAGGAAGAGTATAATCATGATATTATTATAACAATGCTAGCTGACTTTTGCGAGGTATTGGCTATGTGCAAGAGACCTTTTCTCAGACTTTTCATCATGTGCTTCCCCCTTATGAGAGAAGCTGCAATTTTGTCCTACCGAGGGGGAAAACGAGTCATAGAGACACTGAAAACTTGCCTCCCTTCACACAGGAAGAGGGGAGAGGAATTTAGAATGTGAATCCAGATAATTTAATATCAGAGTATGACTGATTGTCTTTTAGAATTTAATTAACAATTTAAATGGATTCATTTTGCTTTTTGTACATGTGCGTAGTGCCTTGTCTGCATGTATGTGTGCACACCACATGCATACACTGCTTCAAGAAGTCAGAAGAGCTCCCCTGGAACTGTTGTTGCAGATGGTTACGAATCACCACGTGGTGCTGGCAACCAGACTTAGGTTTTCTTTAAGAGTAGTACCGGCTCTTATTGCGGATCCATCTCTCTAGACCTATGATTAAGTCTTAAAGGGAGTAAAAACAATTTTTATCATTATATGAGGCAGATTCTAACATTTGTAAAGTATCCAGTGGAGTATAAAAAGGTAGAAGACCATTTACATACCAAACTCTTTGCAACTATAAAGCAGGGCTGTGGTATCTTCTTCAACTTAAGTAGGGACTAAAGAGAATCTTTAGTTTATGTTTAGAGATATCTGAATGTGGTGGAGAGAGCTGGAAGTTGAAAGACCAGTCTTTGCATTGCTCGAGGCACCTAGATATGACACTTCCCCAACAGACTGTCTCTATCAGGAAATGAAGGAATACGGGACTTAATCTTTTGGTCCTATTCATCTCCAAACACTTTAGTTTGTATTCTTCTTATGTAAAAAGACTCCATGGGTCACTAAATTCCTCAGTGCAGCTCAGAATAGAGCATGTCCAAAGGTTTTGGTTTTTTTTTGAAGGATGTTGAGGCCAGATGTGCTGTAATCACAGGCTTGTAATACCAGGACTTGAGGTCAGCCTGGTCTGCACAGTGAGTGCTAGGCCAGCCTGGTCTACAGGCTAAGACGCTGTCATTTAGGATGCTTATTTGTTTAAGTTGCTACTAAGGAGGATGAGGAGGGAATGCCTATAGGTGCTGGCAGAGAGAAAGTGGAGCATAGAATATGAGGATAAGGTGCCGAGGTCACAGCCACCTGCCTTATCGATGAGGAACCAACTTTCAAGTCATTGGGTTGGGTTGAGGACTGTCCTTAGCCATTGCATTATGGAGTCAGTTGGGATGTGTTAACTTCAACTCATGAAACATTTTCCTGAAACTTGTTTATAGAGTCAAGGTATCCAACTGGGCCAGGGATGGTGGCTCATTCCTGAAATGCTAGGATGTGAGAGCATTAGGATTGCTAAGTGTCTGAGGGCAGCCTGGGCACAGAGTGAGACTGGGTATCAAAACAAACCAACAAACCAATGAACAACCAAACAACAAAACCCCACAGAAGTCCTACCGCATGAACGTCTTTAGGAAAAGTCTTTACTTGAACTCCAGTGCACTGGTTCCTCTGCTCTCCTCTGTGCATTGGGTTTGGTACAGTTTGCCTTTGTCTTATGGATTCAAGATGGTTTAATATGGGCAGCCATGGTTATGTGCCTGTTTGTTCTTGTCCACCCTCAAGACAAACCACTATCCTCTACAAGATGGGTTATTTAACTCGAGGGGGCCCCTGTTTAAAAAAAATAGGAAGAGTTTCAAGCAGGTCAAACCCCAATATTAAATTATATGGCCCTAGTAACTTCTGGGGTTATATGTGTGACTAGAATAGTCACAGCCTGTGAAGTTGATCCTCTCATTGGTGTGACTTGGCCCCATCATTGCATTTCCCAGGGGAACGCCTTAGGCCAACTGGATTAAATTAGGGTTGTTGTTGGTTCTTGGAACAACTCTTAAGGTAAACTGATGGGAATGTCTGGTTGGTTTGACTATCTGGAGCCACCCCTCAGAGTTGTAGGGAGGCCACCTTCTACCCAATCTGTAAGTGCTCCATGGTAAAGACAGTGAGGCCAACTGCTCATCCTTGCAGGGTTTCAGTGGCTCTGTACCTGTTTTGGGAGTAGATGGATCAGAGAGCATCTCCTTGCCTCTGGTGGCTTGACTGAAATTTGCCATAGGCTCAGGGATTTGAACCACTGTCTCCCAGTTGGTGGTGATGTTTGGGAAAGTGTAGAACCTTTAGGATGTGGAACCTTGATGGAGGAAGTGTGCTGCTGGGGATGGGCTTCAAGCGTTTATGGCCTCACCTCACTTCCTGTTCACCATTTCAGCTTCCTCCGTTAAGCTTCCTTCCCTGACAGCCCGTTATCATGTACTTCTTGCCACTATGGAGACTGTATTAGTCAGGGATCTCGAAAGAAACAAAACCGATAGAATGACTCTCTCTCTATAAAAGGCAATTTATTAAAGTGGTTTACAGGTTGTGGTCCAGCCAGTGCCAACAATAGCTGTCTCTTATTGGAAAGTCCAAGAGTCCAGTGATTTTTAACGAAGCTGGGTGTCTTAGCTGGTCTTCAGTACCTCAAAACCCAGGAGTAGGCTCTAATGCCAGTGAATTGATTGAGGGCAAGCAGGAAAAGTCACAGGTTTCTTTCTTCCTAATCCTTTCTATAAGCTGCCAACCAGAGGGTGTGGCCCAGATTTAGGGTGGGTTTTCCCACTTCAAAGGATCCAATTTACTAAAAATCATTTTTCACAGGGGTGCCCAGTGATGTGAGGTTTTAGTTAATTCAGATGTAGTCAAGCTGACAGCCAAGAATGGCCATCACAGACATTCTTCTGCAACCACCACAAAAGAAACACTTTCTACCCAAAGTTGCTTCAATCATGGTATTTTATCACAGTAACAGAAAGTAAGTAATACACTGCCAGAGGAGCATTCAGATGGGCCTCCTCCATCACTTCGGTTTCCATTTTTCCCCTCTGATCCAGGCTTAAATATGCTCCCTTCTGAGCAGCACAGAGCCTAGACTTCAGCCAGCATGGTGTTGTGGAAAGAACTTGAATTTACCTGAAAAAGATTGGAATCAGCCTCTCCACTTTGTTCCCACTAGCTATACCATTTTGAACACACATCTTGATCTCTCTGGGACCAATTTCTTTTCTTTAAAGAAAAGCATGCCCGCAGTTCCCATTGCATAGAGCTGATGACAGTCATCTTGGATTGCATATATGAAAATGCTTGTCAACGTGGTTATGATATAAAAGGACTGCTGGTAGTTATTTTTACTTTTGGGGACATTAGTGTTTGTGGGCTTTAATATTTTGAGTGCTTATTTGCAAATCTCCTTGAGATTTCAAGTGAGCAACCAAAGAATGGGAAGCGAAAGAAATAAAGAAGAGAGGGGGATTTGGGAAGGCCATGAAAAGACTCTCAAGTTTTGAAAAGTAAGAGTTTCTTGATATGTCTTCCATACAGAGACCAGACCTACTGGTCTAAACAACAGTTTCAGAGGAAAATCATCACCAGCCTTTTCTAACATGCAAACCCACTGGGTCTCCCCCACTGTCTCTGCCTTCAACACACCCTTCTCTTCTTCCCATCATCCAAATATCCCCATACTCCTCTAGGGTCTCCTTTATTATTTCTGTAGTGCCATGGCTCCTATGTCTTGGGAAGAATTACCAATCACTAAGAGTCAAGAATGGAGAGAACAGAGCTAAGTTTCAACAGGTGCCCAGAACTCAAACTTTCCTCCTACCCAAGACCCAAGCATCCATCATTGCTGACAGTTGTTTGCATGGGGAGGTCTTTTCCAAGTCTGGAAATCCCAGGTGCTCCAGCAGGAGGGCAGTTTGCCTACAGCACATTCACACATCTAGATGCTTATCTTGACACGTGCACCTGCAGTTCTGAATACATCTGTACATAAATTAGACATGCCCATTATACCCAAAGCTGGTTATTCCAACAGCATATCCCATCATGCCTCAGCCTCTTTGCTTTGCTTACTACCACACTGAAAAAATGAAAGCATGGTTTTCTACCTTCTCACAGAAAGACACACTAATAGACAATGTCAAAGATTTGGTTCTGCTGAGATGTTTACTCTTAAATGTCTAGAAGGAGGAATTACATATGTTACTTTGTTCTTCTAGTTCCAGTTAGTGTTCATCAAAACAACCCCAGGAGTGGATTTATAAATGAGTCCTCAGAAAGATCACTAAAGGAGACTCAGTACTCTCTTTGGGCCACCTGGTCTACCATTTGCACTATGGCAATTTGGTAAAGCATTATAATCAGAAAGGTATTTTGTTTGATAATGACACTACTATAGTTTCATGAGGCAGAATTACCCAAGAGCATGGTTATGATCTAACTAAACATGACCTGTTCTTGTCTAAGCAAGTGGTGGATGGGAGTTCCAAGCAATGCCAGTTGGGTGCTCTTTGCCAGAACTTAGTGGAGGGTAATCAGCATGATGAGTGGGCTCCTGAAATAGTGGTCTTTTTCTTGCTCCCAGATACCCAGACCTGCTCTGGATCCAGCTTTTTCAACCCTCAGAGTTTTTCTTCTGGTCCTGAGAAGAACCTATACCAGCCCAGAAAGCCATCTCCATTTCCCAAATAGATTTTGCTTATGTTTGTGTGGTTTGTCTATATTTTCAAGTCTCCAATGTCATTTTAAAAATTCCCAATCAAAGGAACTCATATAAATTTATGGTCCTTAAATTGTACTAGGCAAGAATACTCCCACCCATAGTTCAACCAATCATTCTTATATTAGATTTCTTTTAAAAAATGATTTTAAACTCCATGGTTATTTCTCCAATGACAAACCAGTAAGTCCAACTGGAGTGGGCTTCTTTATCAGGATGACAATAGATACACATGTTTCACAACTAGAATCCCCCTCCCTCTCACTCCAACCTGGGGTCTGAACTCTAGGGTCTAGTATGAGGCACAAAAAACCCAGGCATTCCATTCCCGCAAGGTGCTAGTGTTATGTGGGGGAAAGTCTAGGACCTGGTCAAAAGATCCAGGAAGGTTCTTCCAGGAGATAAAGTCAAGGCATAACTACAAGATCAATAGAATTAACCAAATAAATGCCATCGTGGTGTTCTTTCTACCTCTCTCTGACTCACAACACTGGTTGATTATCTGAAATACCTTCACTTCTGATGAACACGTGACAGTGTCAGGAAGCAGTAGCTTGCCTTCCCTCTCACAGTTGTCCTCATCGATAGACCAGCACACTGTATTGGCTAAAGGGGTTCTGAAGAACCATGTTAATTTGGTACACTGTATTTTAGCTGACTCTATTTTTGACATCATATTAACTATGGTTTCCCTTTTCAAACCAACCACAAAGCATTCCTTTACCACCTGTCTGCTTAGAGTATCATTTTCTTGAGTATCTTTGCCACGGTTGCCTGGACTGTCACCGATGCAGCTCTGGCTGAAGTCCATGTGATTTGTGTTGTTCCTAGCTCCTTGCCAAGAAATGTAGCTGGGTTTGAGGGGGAAGAGAAGACAAAACATTGACTGATTTTATTGGAAATGATTTTTTTTTATGGAGGAATAATTCTTCTGTTCTGCCTCCCCTCTTTCCATCTCCTGTCCCAAACCCACAATTTCAGGAGTTGGTACTAGTTGTTTCAGAGGGCTGGATGAAGCAGAGGAAGGCCTAAGGAAACAGTGACTGGCATTCTTGCCCTCACTACCTACATTATTGTACATCTATTAGGCACACTGAAGGCTCACTGAGTACATTCTCAAAAACAATCTCCTTTGATCTCCAAAGAACCTTAGGAGGTAGTCACTACTATTAAGCCCATTATACAGATGAGGAAAATGGGCTTAGAAAGGTTACTATTTGGATTCTTAGTTACACAGCTGTACATCAGGGTGGGTAGAGACTTGAAGCCAGGCACTCTCAGCAAGGACATCTCCACAGCTCAGCCTGCTTATTTTGAGTGTACTGAATTAGCTCAGGGCTGACGTCCTTGGTGTGAACAACTTGGGGGCTATGCTCACCCTATCGATACAGTGAGTTACCTTTCTCAGGGGTGGTGGTGCTGATGATCCTTCATATGTAAATAATTTTTCTTCTTCCTTCTTTTTCTTCTTTGTCTCACCCCTCCCTCCCTTCTTCCCTTCCCTTTCCTTCCTTCCTTCCTGTCTGTCATTTTCCTCTTTCTTTTTCACTTCTTTCTTCCTTTTTCTTTTCTTTTCTCTTTCTTTCTTCTCTTTCTCTTCTTTCTCTCTTTCTTTCTTTCTTCCTCCCTTTCTTTCTTTCTTTCTTTCTTTCTTTCTTTCTTTCTTTCTTTCTTTCTTTCTTTCTTTCTTTCTTTCTTTCTTTCTGTGAGGCAGGGCTTTACTGTGTGACCCAGGCTCACCCAGGACTCTATAGACCAAGTTGGCCTCAAATTCTAGATCTTTCAGCTTCCACCTCTTGACTACTGGGATTATTGTCATGAGCCCGGTATAAACCCTTATTTTTACCTGTTCTCTCTGTCTCTGTCTGTCTGTCTGTCTGTCTGTCTGTCTGTCTGTCTGTCTCTGTCTCTCTGTCTCTCTGTATCTCTCTCTCTCTCTCTCTCTCTCTCTCTCTCTCTCTCTCTCTCTCTCTCTGGCATACAGAATCTTAGGCATTCTCATACTACACAGAGTTGTTCTACCGCTTTCAGTTATGGTTTGTGCAGTGTTTTCTCAAACCCTGGGAAAAGTCTTTCCCAATATCACTGGGAAAATACCCTGCCAAGTTCTCTTCAATGTTCACCTGCTGTGCCAAGCTCTTTACCAACCTAGAACCATGCGGAGGTGGGAGTGCTTTCTGCAGCTCTGCCTTATGTGAGGGCTGTCCACAGCCTTGCCAGCTGTTGGGCAGGTTCCTCCCTGCCCCCACAGATGAGCGGGTTACCAAGTGAATTTAGGTCTTGCTGTGAGTAAGTAGAATTTTTGAGCAGAGGTCTAGCTCTGATGTGAAAAGACATACATTGTTCATAGTTCCAGTTTTGGTCATCACCAGGGTGATTTTTTAACATGGAAAGCCTTTTCTTTCCTCAGCAAGATCATGGGATCATGAGTTCAGTTTTAGAGAGAAATTGTTTAACGTTCTCATTTCCCAGATGAGGAAATGGAGGCTTAAGAAAGGTTAGACATTTATCCAAGAAAGGTTAGACATTTAACAACGCTCATGGCATTGGCAGCACTCTGTATCGTTTGGGGGACACTATTGCTTACAGAAGCTAATCAAGAGTTCCAAAAGAGCCCCACAGAAGGAGGTTTGGGTTACTAGGGTGTGAGGCTGGCATAGTCTTAAGAACCTTGGTTATCAAATAGATTCTGGGATAATTCAGTGTATCTATCTTTCATATGAACAGTATTTTCACTTGCTTAGAATCTTACCAAGGATAAGGAGGTTGGAATCCTCACAGGCAGGAGATGTAGCTAAATGGTGAAATATTTACTTAGTGTTTGCAGAGTCATGAATTCATAATGCAGCACACACACACACACACACACACACAGACACACGCACGCACACACACACAGGCACACGCACACGCGCCCACTCCCACGTACACATGCACGCACACATGCATGCAGTTTTGGGAACTGTTTGGGGACCCAATAAGCCTTCCTATTCCTGAGTATACTCCAAAGGAGTCTGGAGGTTAGGATGCCACATGGTGACATTGCAGTATGATTTGTAGGTGTCTAGGGACAGAGAGTGGTCCCTAAACTCCATTCTGCTCTCAAATTCTTAAAACCACTGGAAGTTGGGACTCAATCCTAGGCCCAGAGATGTTTCTTCACATTGTTTTTAATGGGGGCTCACTGTCTCTGCCCAGATCACTAGATTCATTGGGTCACTGGATTTTCCAGCTGGCAGAAGTCAATCATGCTGGAAACTATCTCCAGGGAGGCAAACACAGTCCTTCTGGAGCCCTGTGGTTTGGTTTCCTGAGGCCTAGGCTGTCCTTCCTCCTTGGGGCAGTGTTAACTCTTCCCTTCATTGTAAATCAGCAGTTGTGGATGTATCCACACTGCACCCGGCTTTTCATCAGATCACCCAGCCCCATCCTCTCTCCACTAAACACAGAATTCCATGACAGTTTTGGTTCCCAGGCAGTCTGGTTGTACTTGGGAGTCTCCATCACTCACAGGCCCTGTCTTCCCAGAGAGTTGCTCTGGGAACAATGCTTGTCAGAGTTCCACCAACTTCACGAGAAGTCCTGGTGATGAGGCCAAGCCGATAGTCACCAGAGGCAGCCTTGAGCACATGCTGGGCATCTTAAAAGTCAACATGCCTTCCACCCTAAGCCTTCATTTGCCCTGCTCACTTTCATTCTTCTCTGTGGCAACCCGGACATTTTCCACGTCTCGCTGTCTGTCATGTGACCTTGTGACAGATTGAATACAGAGGCAGCAGGGATGAAAACCCAGCTGTCTTTGATCAAACTGAAACAAAAGAAATTTGCAAAAAAAAAAAAGTATGGAACAATGCCACACTTCTCACTAAATTCTTTAAAAAAGTAATTTTTGTAACAAGTCAAGTCAACCCTTTATGTTAATTAATAACATTAGAATTTCTTTGAAATAAGCTGATAAATAGTAAAAGCCTTCTCAGTATTAATTTCCAATGTAATATATAATATATATATATATATATATATATATATATATATATATCAGCAGTCATAACACACCTGAATAAAAGTTCTTTGAACTCTCCAGTAAGTTTTAGATGTGTGTGTCCATAAACATGTATGTATTATTGGATTCTGAATTTATAGGCTCATGCACTTTAGGCACATGCATGACCTCTGTGCTATATTTTTAACTATTTTTACTCTTTTGAGACAGGGTTTCGATCCATTGGCTTGGCTGGTCGGTGTAGTGCAGGCTTTGTAATCTTCCTGACTCAGCCTTCAAAGTAGCTCGGACTGCAGGCCTGTACTACTAAGCATGGCTACTTTTTAGAATTTTAAAAGGAAAGTTTAACAACCGCAGTCTAGTCTGGTGACAGCTGTTGGCATGTGACTCCAATGAGACCAGTCAGATTAGATTAAGAAAGGATTTCCATTCCTTGTCACAGCAGAGCTTTCTCTGTTGTGTCCTGGTGGACACAAAAGCTTTAATGAGCATTGCCAATGGTAAACAATTGCAGCCATGAGTGTTAACAGGGCATAGTAGAAAAAGGGGTGGCACTAAGTGGTTTAAATGTGAAATGTCTCCTGTAGGCTTATGCCTTTAAACATTTAGTTTCCAGCTGGTTACACTGTTTTGACTCTTGACCATGGGGATCAAGCTGTCATATGTAGGCCAGTGGGAAAATCTAGACAGTAGCAGATTGGCTCCAGTTCTGGCCAGAATCTTTTGTTTCTTGGTCTGCTGGTATGAAAGAACTCCAGTTATAGCCTCCTAGTACCATGAACTCTACTACATCTTTTCAATTATAATAGATTGGACTCTCTCAAACAGTGAGCCCAAGCAAGTCCTTCCCTCCTTAGGCTGTTTCTGTCAGGTCTTCTGTCACAGCCATGAGACCAGTAATTAATACTAGCAGAAAGAGAAATGATTATGGAGTGTTGAGGTATCACCAACACACCCATATTCTATTATCTAAAGCTATCCATCTCTGCTCTTCTAGCAACACGATCAAGTTACTCTCTCATCTAGCTGGAGTTGGATTTTCACGACTTTCCTTAGGGTCTCCCTAGCTGATGTGACATTTAGGAAGTGAGGGTTGGCCTGGCTTTGTTGGTCCCAAACACTGGAGAATTCTTTTGCTGATGTGTATTATCTATAAACCACTATATTAGATAAGCCCCAGAGATCTCTCCAAGGCCAAAGAATCACAGGGAAGGAAGAATGGGGCTGTGACAAAGAGGAAGTAGCAAGTGTGTACCATGGAGGCCTCATTACTTTCAGATATAAGATGGATCATACGGACAGAATGGGAGACAGATTAGCAAATGTGGATGCTGAAGTCCTAATTTAGGCCTTGTTGGTGTTTTAGCAGCTGGGCTCCACCAGTGACAGCCCCTCCCCACCCACGTTCTCCAGCACCCCCTTTTGCTATAGAGTATTTCCTTTGTATAGCAAACTGTCCACATGTCTTGGAGTGGATGGACTCATGGTAGGTTTGTTCCTTGCTTGGCAAGTAAGGGGACCCAATTTCAAAGCCTTGGAACTGTCACACTGGAGGTTCACACTGACAACTTGAGAAGCAAAAGGAGATGTCATGGAACAGAATCCTTACTGCCCCTCAGGAAGTGCTTCTGGTACCTTTGCTTTCTGATGACAATTGTGATGCCTTCTGCCTTGCTGCTTTGTTTCAGAACTATCAAAGGATCTTGTAGGCGAACTGAGCTGGGGTGAGGTGGATGTAAACATCGTATAGAATCACCTTCGTGCCTGTTCAAGCTAGTCTTCTGACTATCGAATCAGTTTCCTTCTCTACTGGAAGTGAATTTGGTGTCAAGGGGTTGTTCACCAAGGCCTCTGGCAACAGTACCCTGTGCCATGGATGAGCTGTGAGTGTGCACATTCACAGAGGCCTCCAAGCTTCGAAATCATAAGAGGCAAAACAAAACAAAACAAAAAACAAAACAAAACACCCCCCCAAAAAAAACAAAACAGAAAACAAAAAACCAAACCAAACCAAAACAAAACAAAAAAAAAACCAAGTGAAAACTTGATTTTCACTTTTGTCTTGATAGGCAGGAGGCGAATCCAGGAACCTTAAAGGTTCTGGACTTTAGCAAATTGCCAGAAAGACACAAAAACATCTCTTCCTAGAAGAGCAACATTGAAAGGAAGCCACTTGAATTTTTCAAAACACGATACAAAATACACTAGGCTTGGGATAAGACCCTAGAGAGAATTTATATTGAAGTTAGGATCATCAGAAAGAATTTAATCTTCCCAGTTCTGGAACAAGACCAAGGCTATATTCAGCAATATGCGAAGGCAGTTAAAGCAGAAAATGTGATGCCCTTATTAGTGTTAGTGTCTGTTTTCATTTCACTGTATGTGTTTTTCATATTTAGACAATGTCTCGAGAAATTATTTCTATCATAGTTTAAAGATGTCGCAGGGAATAGTAAAGAACGTTTTCTAATCTTCATTATTTACTCCGTTGCTCTCAGGGGTCCTTGAAGCCAAAGAGTGTCTGTTAGTGAATTAGGAGAAAACCACGGATAATTACTCTCTCAGCCTCCAGGGCACCACAAGTTGCTTTTCATTGTAAGAATGCTGAGAAGTTGCCACAAAATTAAACCAATTAGGATAATAAGGGGAGAGGGAGAAGATTGAATTTATTTCTATCTGATTTAACTTATTAATTTCTCAGGGGAAAGGGATTTTCCTGCCACTGGCCTCTGTGTTTTAACCTATGAACCCCTCAAGCTCTCAAGGCATGTCAGAAATTTGATTCGTCTCTCCCTGTCTGTGGTGTTAAAGTCTCTGTCTTTGGAAAGGAAGTTTGAAGGATGGCAGTCAGTGAGCAAGTTAGTCAATAAGTTTGTTTGAAGCCTCTATTGTGGCTACTCATGGTCGTAGACATCTGTGACCCAGCACTTGAGAAGCTAAGCAGGAAGACTGTTCGAGACCAGTCTGGCCTATCTGAATCTATTTATATCTGTCTGTCTGTCCGTCTGTCTGTCTGTCTGCCTATCTATCTATCTATCTATCTATCTATCTATCTATCTATCTATCTCTATCTCTATCTATCTATCTATCTATCTATCTATCTATCTATCTATCTATCTATGTATTTTACATGTATATGCCTATCTCAAAAACCAAACCAAACCAAACAATAAAGAATTATAGGAAAAGATGGATGTGCATATACAATTGTATTGCAACCCTGGAAGGCCCAAACAGGAGGTTCATAAGTCTGAGGCCACCCAAAGCTATAGCACATCCATGTCTCACAAATGCAGAAGGAAAGAAAAAAAAGAAAAGAAGAAATATTCTTCTATTTGCCTAGTATGTCCACACTGGCAGGATCCAGTGCGAATAGAGCAGAGCTCCTGGCCTATAAAAGCTGATATTTCAGGAAGGCTAAAATGATACTAAACACACAAGCAAATCCATCAATAAGCTGATGCAGTACAAGTGATGCAGAAAAACGATGGCCTACAGAAAGGAGGCAGAAGTCACCTCCCCGGCTGGGGGTGTGGCTCAGTTGGTTGAGTGCTTGCCTCGCATGTGTGACACTCTGGATTTAATCCCCAGCATTACATAAATTAGACATAGTGGCACACATCTCTAATCCCAGCGCTTGGGACATAGAATCAAGAATTCGATGTCACCCTCGTCTATACCGAGTGTGTCTGAGAGAAGTCCTTGTGAGTCGATCCGAGGTTGGGGAGGGAGGCAGTGCTGTTTCCTCCCCCTCTTCCTCATTTCCACTTCACTGTGGCCTGTGCAACCACCATCATCCACACCCTTGCTCTGCCTGAGGACCAGGAGAAGTTCACTATGCACGAAAATGTCAGAGAAGAATTGGTTGAGGTCCTAAGCTGTCAGTTTTGATGAACCGAGAAACTACTGGCTCCTCTTTCCCAGCCCCATAGAAAATATGGCTTTGGAGCAGGCTTAGGGCTTGGCCCCATCACACTGATCTTGCCAAGTCACTCAGCTCTTCCCTTTGCAGCCAATGGGAACCTGCATCTCTGGGTAGCTGATAGGAATAGGAGCTATAGAATGTCAAGGGTCAACTGGACGGGATGAGTTTAAGATTAAGAAGGACTCGGCAGCCCAGAGCCTCATGAGAGCTGGCCCCTCAGGCACTTAATGTGGAGCTGCAGCAGTTCCAGAGGGCCGGGGTCCACCTGCTTCTGCTCCATCTCGTTAGGGCATAGTCTTCCCTCTCCCCATAATTCCATTCCAAATCAGAGTCTTGAACGGTGATTTTCATTGTAAGCTCTTGAGCCCCACCCCAAGTCTTTGCTGCAATGTTGTTTTCAGGGGGGTGGGGTGGGGGAGCCTATGAAATTGGAGCAGGTGCTGAGCAAGGCAGTGTACCAGCCTGTCATCCCAACTAAGCCTGATTACGCCATCGCCACTCAGCCTTGGGCCGCTTTCCAGCCGCTCTCCTGTACTGTACATGAAGGACAGCTGAAAATCCACAGTCAATTTTCCTTTACAGCTTCTGCAGTCAGAGTGTGTCCGCAGGCAATGTTTGATCAGGATCGGGCTGGTTTCATCTGTCCAGGGATTGGAGGAAAAGTTGACTGAGAGATTGTGTTCTGACTCCAATCTCTAAGGGAAGGGCAGCCATGACTGACTTTCCTCATTTTTTTTTTTCTGCTCATTTTTATAGCTGACATACTAAACATGGATCTTGACATATAGTAGGCACACGGTAAATATTTATTAAGTAAACAAGTCAATGCATAAAAGTAGAATTGAGAGAGAAGCCCTTGGCTCTGCATCTCAGGCGCGTTCGTTTAAGCCCATGTTTGTTTAACAAATGCTAATAACGCTTGCTGTGTTCTAAGAGCTTCACAAATATTAACTCATTCAACTCTCATAATTGCTTGATGAGATATGCACTATTATTAATCCCATTAAAAACACAGACTCAGAGAAATCATGTTACTTGCCAAGGTCACATAGTCATGAAGTGGTAGAGCCAGGGACGCGTGGGGGATGGGCTCCCCTTACTCCCTTGAGCTACGCAGAGAATTACTGGTTACCAATTTGGTATCCTGGGAGCATCTAATGCTGATCTGTAGCAAGTACAAGGTGTGTAAGGCTTCCCCTTTATGGCCCCTCTGTCTCCTGCTCTGGGGTCCCTGCCAGTCTCCTCTAGATAATACCTGCCCAGGTATTTTCTACCTTGTTCTCCTTCCAGTACATGGGCTTGCTAGCCTCTCAGATGTCCCATGAGTCTCAGCAACCCAGATGAATTCCACAGTAGGGATGTGGCTGAGAGAACCTCCTCTCTGCCTGGCTTAGATCAGATATGGGGAATATATTTATATTTGACTGCTACAGCTTTCCCCAAGAAGCTTCTGGAGAGACCTCAGCAGAACAAAGTATGTTGTCTCCTGATGCCCTATAGGGTCCAGTGGGCACTCTCTTCTTTGCTGGTATATTTGAGGGAAATGGATCCCTTGTAAAGACAGTTGGAGAGACAGCGCTGAGAAAACTCTGGGGCCCTAGGAAAAATGATATTGGCAAAGACTCTGGAGGACTGGCTTCTTATAGTTACAGGCAGAATAATTTGCAAAATATAACACAACAATAACAACAAAAACAAAACAAAACAAAGCAAACCACCAGAGACTGCGGACACTCTCACAGATCACAGGGGGCTGCCTGCAAAAGCAGCAGGATGGGGGAAGAAGGGACAGAAGGATTTTACTCTTCTTCAGAGTGCTTCCCATCCATCACCCTGCCTCTGAGCACTGCAGCTCTTCCAAAGCTCAGAACAGAACGGCCTTCTGATACCTAGCCCCTGATCTTCTTCTTTAAGACTGTGGAAATCTAGCCCCTTCTCTTACATAGGAGAAAATCCAACTTCATGTAGATTTGCTGCTAATGACAAAAAGTTCCCATGAGATTAGGGGGTTGAGGCTTTCTGCACGTAGCAAGAGCACCATGAGGTTATAGCAGACTCTACAGCGCCAAGCTTTTCTCTTTATGAGTCTCAAAGCTTCATTCTCTGCTCATCTCTTCAGAGCATAGATTTTTCTTCGACTAGTTTTTTTTTTTTTTTTCCTCCCTCTGGTGTTTACATGAACTGGTTGAACCCATCACATGGTGACGACTGTGTTTATATTTTCAGAAGCACCACCCGGGGAAGTTCTGTTTGCATAGAGGTCACCCCATCTCCTGGGCTTGGCTGCAGCCCCATGCTGGGGTTTCAGTAGCAGGATCTGAGTGCATGCCAAGGCTACCTCTCTTGTTCTCTCTTCATTGTTTTCTCTGCTTCTTCATTTCTAGGCTCTCCAGCACTTCTAGAGAGGAGGAGGAGGAGGAGGAGGAGGAGGGAGAGGAGGAAGAGGACAGGGGGAGGAGGAGGAAGAGTAGAAAAAGGAAGGAGGAAGAGGAGGAGGAGAAGAAGAGGAGGAAGAGGAGGAGGAAGAGGAAGAGGAAGAGGAGAGAGGAAGAGAAGGGACAGAAAAAGAGAAGGAGAAGGAAGGAGAAGGAGAAGGAGAAGGAGAAGGAGAGGAGGAGGAAGGAGAAGGAGAAGGAGAAGAAAGAAAGCAGAAGCAGCAGCAAACTGGGTATCTTAGTGATGAAACACGATGACCCAAGGCACCATGGGAAGGAAAGGGTTTATTTTGGCTTACAAGGATCAGGCCACCCATCCAACATTGTGGAAAGTCAGAGCAGGGACTCAAGTTGCTAAACTGAAGCAGGGGCCATAAAAGAGTGCTGCTCACTTACTTTCTCCTAATAGCTCACTCAGCCTGCTTTCTTAGAGCACCCAGAACCTCCTACCCAGAGGTGGCACCACTCACAATGGGCTGGGCCCTCTCACATCAATCATCAATCAAGAAAATGCCCTATGGGCCAATCCTAAGGAGGCATTTTCCCAATTAGGATTCCTTTCCCTCAGATGACCCTAGCTTGTGCCAGGTATGAAAACTAGCCAGCACATTGAGTGATGGAAGGTCCGTTGTCTTCTCATTCTCTTCAACCTAGCCCATATCCCAACTCTTTCTGTCCTCTTTCTTAGATTCTCACTTGTTGAGGTATGGTGTGTTGCTATGTATTGTAATGCTAAATTCTGTACCTGAAGGTCTGGGCCTATGAGGTTCTTCTCAGGTTTACAAGCTTTTGTTGTGCAAACTTTGTGGCCTAATTTAAAACTATTGGTTAAATAAAATTGGCTACAATCACTAGAGGTAGATGGGTTAGGAGTGACTTGGTTGGGGGCAGAGAAGTGAGAGGAAGGAAAAAGAAGAAGAGGAAAGGAGGGGGCCATCTTGAGAGGAGATGGCCCATGAGCACTTGGCCAAGAGAAACAGCAAGTATTTGGGGGACACTGCTGGGGAGGTAACCAGGCCAGCAGTTAGAAGAGTAGATTAGGGGTTGCCCTCCAGTAATTGTCAAACTCAAATAAAATAACCACAGTTTGAGTCTCATCTATTTTTAAGCTAGTCAGGGATAAGTTTAAATTGGTTCTACAACATTTGCTGGTCCCTAAACTTTGATAGAAAAACAGATGAACCCACCCTGTGACCCATGGGTAGCTGTTACTCAGTCAGCTGGGTTTAGAGTCAAGTTGCTGTGTGGTTGACCTCTTCACTGGGATCCTCTTCAGGAGGATCAAGACCATGGACTTGGCAGATGAAAGAAGATGGACATTGAGACAAATAAAGATGGAATCATGTCTTCCCTGACTGCCCCCAGTGTGACTTTGGACAGCACCTCTGAAGGATGGTTTTATCGTCTTGAATGAATATAGTAGTCTTTGGCACTTATGATTGCCAGGAAGAACAACCTAGGGCAGAGGTATAGAGTGTTGAAGGATGCTGCTACTGTGGCTGATAACTATGGTAGAAAGAAGAACTGGCAACCTCCCCATCCTTGAGTCACACCTCGGAGTGGTGTTAACGGTTTTTCATTGGTGCTCCAAAGAAGAGCCTTAGTAGAAACGTCTTCTCTTCCCCCAGTACTTCATTTCTATGAGTTGTGACACATTAGAGACACGGAGTCACTGTAATTTCTCAGATTTTTTTTTAATCCTCTGTGCGGTTAGTGTCAACTGTCAACTTGAAAGACTCTAGAACCGTCAGTTAGATGGGCCTCTGGACACGCCTGTGGGGGATTATTTCAATTAAGGTAGAAGAGCTGCCCACTCTGTGGTAGCACTTCCTGACTGCATCCTGAACTGTATAAAATGGGCAAAGTGAGGCAAACACTGGTTAGTTGCATTGCTTTTTGTCCCATTTTATCAGCACTGGAAAGAGAAACCAAGACCCTGCTTCACAGCAGCATTGCCCCACTGAGAACTGATTAGCAGGAGACCATGCTTGCTGGGAAATCTACAGGTGATTGATCATTAGCCTTTGGTAAGACAGAGTGGCAATAAACCCCAGTGTAGCCCTGGCTCTCCACAGAAGAAATGTAAAAGAAATTGAATGCTGGTTTAACAATGGGGACCCATTGGCCACAATGGCAGGTTATTTCATTATCCCCACTGAAAGTTCATTTCAGAATAGCTCCAGATCAGGTCCATGGGCTGGAGCTGTTTCTTCTCCTGGTGTCTGGGGTTATGTGGTGGCTGTGTAGGCTGCTCTGTCTGAGAGCAGGAAAACAGGATGGACTTAGGAAATGAGGCCAGTTTGAATGGGAAGGAGAGGAGGGTGACTTATGGAGAGAGGCATTAATGACACAGAGACAGGTATGTGAGGGCATGTGAGTGGTCTGAGTTCAAGTGACTTGGTGGGGAGGCAAGGCTGCTTCATTGTTAAGCTTATTGGTTTAAGAAACATCCAGTGAATCCCAAGACTTAGAAAGACTTAGCTGATGGGCAAAGACCTGCCCAGAGTATGGATGGTAGCATCCTGGGGACTGGGGTCCCAGACTTTACAAAAGAGGAAGAAGAATACCAGCTAATGCCAGACATTCACTTCTTTTTTCTGCTTCCGGCTTACTGAGATACAAGTAAGCAGCTGCCATACTCTCACTACTAGAGAGCTACTTACCACTATGCCTTTCCTGTCACAATGAATGGTACCTTCTCCAGCTATGAGCCACCGCCCATCCTTCCTCCCTTAAACTGTTTCTTATTGGGTATTTGAACACAGGGACTAGAGCAGTAACAAAGGTTGTGGGACACTGCACACATAACGAAGGAGAGCCCATGCAAGTCAATCTACTGTGGGAAGGTGCCTCCAGGGAATGCAATTTGTGATTCTGCACAGATGGCCCTTGTGAAAAGGTAGGATGACCATCTTCAAAGTTCATTACAAAGTAGTCAAACAAGCCATTCCTTTTTGGCTTTTCCTAGTTCTTCAATAGTGATTTGCATGTTACCACAGCTTGGTGTGAAGGTTGGTTGGTAGCCAAGGAGTAGGAGAATGACAGAGAGAGAGAGAGAGAGAGAGAGAGAGAGAGAGAGAGAGAGAGAGAGAGAGAGACTTCTCTGGCAGACAGTGGTAGTGATCTTTCGGGAGAGCATGATTCCAAACACTTGGGATGACCAGAGGGCCTGGTGAAGCCTGCAGCAGAATGTACTGTAGAGACTCATAACAAATAATTCATGTCATTGCTTTGTTTGGCTTTGTTGAAATATCTCACTTGGTAGCTCAGGCTGGCCTGGAATTTATAGCAATCCTCCTTTTGATTGGGATTATAGGTGTATATCTCCACAGAGGGCTGAAAACAACCTTTGATCAAGTCCTGAACATTCCTACCTAGGCCTGAGAGGGGGATACAGAATCTGGGGAGGACTCTTGAGTGACAGTCCTTTTAGCTGAAGCTTGTAGCTTGCAAGCAAGTGCTCAGACTCTTGTCATTGGTTGTTACTTAGCTTTGAGATGTATCATAAATAAAAGTAAGTTGTTTTCCTTAGGTTGAGTCAGCAATGGTGTGTTTAGGTCCTTTCTGGTTCTGACATCTTGTGCTATTTATTTCAGATATTCTTTAAAAATAAAATCATTATCATTCCTATTCATTATTATTGTTGTTGTTGGTGGTGTGGTGGTGGTGGTGGTAGTGGTGGTGCGTGCCATGAAACACGTGTGGAAGTCGCAGGAACACCTTCAGAAATAGGCCTTCTCTTCCCCCATTAGTTTCCAGGAGTCACATTCAAATTTCCAGGCTTGAATGCCATGTGTCTGTGGTTTTCCCTGCTGAGTCATATCACTGGGCCTGTCTGAGGGATTCTTCAGGCAGCCATGGCACAGTGTTCAGAGGAGATTGGGAGAGTGCAAGCACGTGTTTGCGCTTATGGTTCTTCCAGCAGCAGACACTTTGTGGGCTGTCCACGGCTTCGCTCAGCTAGAAAAGCTCAAACATCTCACATTGTCAGGGTGTCAACACTCTTGGCTTTTCTTTCTTCCCCACAATTTGCTTCCCTCCTAAGAGGCCTCTTTTGCCACAGTCCTCCCCCCGTGGGTGAGCCTCTACCTATCATGTGGCGTCAACTCTACCTTTGCAACCAGGGCAACCTTTGCAGGAAACAGTCCTCATGCCAAGTGGGAGGGTGTGAGGGAAGGCGATGACTTGGAAAAGCTCCTGGAGCTTGATGCACAATGCAATTGTGAGGGGAGTGACACTGAGAACCAGAGGACATGGGGCTGGAGAGATGGCTCAGTAGTTAAGAGGTCCAGAGGTCCTGAGTTCAATTTCTAGCACCCCCGTGGTGGCTCACAACCATGTATAATGGGATCTGAGACTCTCTTCTGGAATGTGGATGTACATGTAGACAGAGCACTCGCATACATTAAAACAAAACAAGGAAACAACCAAACATCTGGAAGACAGTGGTTGTAGCCTCAACTCTGGCTTGACTTGCCCAATTTCTTTAGTCAGCTAACAATCTGGGTGTCTTCATCAGAAAAGATAGCAATTTCTATGACAGTCATCGAGGCTTTTTTTTTTTCTTCTTCTATTAATATGTGTAGTAGTCAGTTTTCTGCTGCTATCATAAAGCAGCTGAGGCTTGGTACTTTACAAACAATGAAAAATTGCTTTATTTATCTTCTAGTTCTAGAGATTGAAGAGCATGATACTCTTACCTTTGTGGTTCTTCTGAAGCTATTCCTCCTACATCAAAATGTGACAGATGGTGACATGAGGATACAGGAAGCCAAGGATCAGGGAGGGACCAACTTGGCTCTATAGGTAACAATCCAAGGGACCAACCTGAACTTTGAAAGAACTAGATTAACCCTCTCTTAGCGTGGCATCCCCAGTGACCTACTTACCTTCCAGGAGACTCCATGCTTAACTTCTAGCAGTTCTATACCACAGCATTGGAGACCACACTTCCAGCATATGAGCTTTTAGAAGCCAAAGCATATCTAAACACAGCAACGTGCCACACCTTTTAAGAAATTAGTTGAAAGAGTCAAGTCCTTGTCCCTATAGCAGGTATGTCTCATTTGCTAACCCCTCAGGGCTTGGAAAACATCACACTTTTCCACATTGTGGTGCCCATTGCTCTGTGAGCAAGGAAAAACAGTGATCTTTACTGGGCCTCTTACCATAATGCGTCTATATTGCTTCATACTCCCATCTACAACCCCAGGCCCATCTGCTTATCCATAGATGGGAAGATAATTTCCCATGGGGAGTTGGGTAAAGGAAGACCCTGATAACTCAGTTACTGGAAGCTGACTTGGCTAGGAAGGGCTCTCCATGAAACCAAGAAGACGAATGCCAACTACTGATGGTGCCACTCCATCCTTCTAATTATTATTGTAAAACTGAAAAAAAATTTCCAGTCTTCTCTCAGCACTACAGGTGTCAGTCTCTGGAGAGAAGAGTCTTGCATGTACCCCCTGTTGGCCTTTATGGTTCCATCACACATGTCTCGGGTTCCAAAGGCCACAGCAAGATTGTGTCAAAGCGAGTAGTGGACTGTCCCACAAAGTCCTATAGTTTTCTCTTTTTCTATCCAGTTGGTGGGAGCTGATATCTCTATGAGGGCTGGAGAGTGAGAAAGGGTGGACTTCTCTCCATCTTGGTCCTTCTAAGTTCATCCCAGTCTCGTGGACTGTAGAAGAGGTGTTGAATGGCAGGATGTGTTAGCCCTCCAGTCTAAGGCTGGAAGAGTTCTCTCCTCAGAGATCTTCTCTACAATATGACCATCACCTCTCCAGCAGTCATTCTCTCAACAAAGCAATACCCGCCCTGCCCACGAAGCCAAGGATCCTTTCCCTTATTTAGGCAACATGCTGTTCTGCACATGTGACACCCAAGGTCTATTTTGGCATCACACTGGAGAGAATAGAAAGATACAAGCTAAGTTTTGGCAGAAACAATTCAATAACTAACTCTAGCTAATAGTTAAATTTACAAGTTCTCAAGTGTTGAAGAAGGATAAGATTGGAAAAAAAAAAAAAAACAACCTCAGGACTCCTTCAGTGCAACCCATTTGGAACATGCCCAGACCAGAGAAAGCAAGGTAGAGAGACTGTGTATGTTCAGGGCATGGGGACATCTATGAGTTTGTTTTACAGAGGAAATTAGGATTTGAAGGACAGATCCATTAAGTATCGTCAAACACTAAGTGCTTTTGTTCGGAGTCACATATGTATCTCTTGGCATCTAGGAAGAACTGACCATAATTTACCCCAGACAGAAAGATCCAGGAACTTCAGTCGTTTATAATTTACCTTACGAGTCAGCAAAAATGTCCACACAGCTTCGGTTTTCATTGCTCTTATTTTATTTGGACCATAGAGCCACAGAAAGGACGGCCTTCTGTGTTGTATTTGGATGTGGCCTCGACGGAGCTCAAACCAGGTGACTTCAGTCTTCCCTTTCTGGCCATGAATCATATTGAAGGTTTTTCAACATTCTGTTTATGAATCAGGCTTCATCTTAGAAGAAGCCTGCATCGGAAGAATGTGTATGACGTGGAGAAATGAGTGTGCGCTGAGAGGAGGGAAGAGGCATCACTATCCAGGAGAAAGCGTGGATTGTAAGGTAATGAGACCAGGAGGAGACACAAGGAAATTCCACCCAAGGTGCAATCACCCACGTCCTACCCTCAGTGTCTCAAGAGATCCCTAATGCATGTCCTTTGCAGAGTGTGGCTGTTGAAAGTAGGACAGGTGGTACCTACCCTTCCTGGTTTCCAGACTTGAATTACACTTTTTTTTTTCCTGATGGTGGTTTTTCTGTTCCTTATTTCCTTTGCCTCTGATTTTTCTTTTTTGAAAAAGAATATATCATGTCATGTATTTTAGGTTAGCTTTGGACTTGCCATACAGCCTAGGATGACTTCGAACTTCTGATCCACCTTTCTCTACATCCCCAATGCTGGCATTATAGGTATGCCATCATCTTGCCTGGTTTATATAGAGTTCAATATCAACCCCAGGGCTTTCTATAATATACTAGGCAAACACCCTACCAGCTGAGCTACATTCCCAGGGCACCTCCGACTTTTCCATGTACATAAACATGAGTAGGCACACACACATTTACCCACTTACTCTCTTCCAATTTAAGCTGTGACGAGACAGAGTGGTGCCTCTGGGTGGGAGACTTATACAAAGCTCCTTCGTAAAGGCCTGTCAGGTGGTCTTGACCTTCCTCTAGTCACCCGAGATACCAGAAACCCAGAGGCTGCAGAGTTGGACATGGGAGAAGAGCTGAGTTCGCTGGAGAACCGCTCTCTTCTTCTTCTAATCTAATCTGAGGTAAGAAAGAAGAGAGTGCTAAGATCCTCCTGCCTTTGACTCCACTCTGAGGATTCCTTTAGGGAAGGGTAGGTGGAAAGACTCCTAACGAGGGTGGCGTCAATGTTGTTGACACTCAGCCAACATGGCTACCACCCTCTTTCTCAGGACTTAGAGTTACACTGACCTCATAATAGACCCCCTGCCTTTCCTGGTTCTGGACCAGAGAACTATCTCCAAATTTGGCTGTGACTCCTGCCATGTCACCCATCCTCAGTGCCACAACAGTGTAGTGGCTGGGACTCGGGGTAGGAGATGCCCTCTCATATCTGAGTTCTTTTTACAGCTAATCATGCCAACAGTCAGGCTCATCCTTGGCCTACAGACATTCTAAACGCCTGGTTTCCTGTACTTATGTGCTTAGCGATCTGAGCAAGAAAGCCAGATTCCTGATCCATTTGCAAAAACCATCTCTCCTTGCTCAGGTCTGTAGCCCTTGGCTGCTGTTCCTGGGCTTGGCAGTGACTTTTGTTACTATGTGTGGCCAGTTGCAATGGCAACAGGAACTAATGTTTATGGAGCACTTGATAGGCATCAGGTGCTGTCTGAACAATCCCTGTGCTAACCCACTCAGCCTTGCGCTCTGCTCCACAGGGGCAGTTATTTATTAGCTCTTTTGCAGATGAAGAGGGTGGGAGGCTCTTGCCCCAAGGTCCGTTAAGCCAAGAACGAGCAGAGCCTGCTTCTGAATGCAAGCAATATGACTCCAGCGACCACTCATTCAGAGTTACTATTGTTCTGAGAGAGTGGAGATGACTCAAGGGAACATGACCCTGGTATCTGGAAAGCAGTTCTCCAACATGGAAGGGAGGAAAGGGGCTCGGAGGTCCTGCTGGTGTACCAAGCCACCATCTTGAAGCAGCCATATTGCTTCTCTGTGTGTCCCCAGTTACCAGTGTGAAGCCCAACTCCAAGCACAGGAGGCTTGGCTGATTGGCTGTCTTATTGGGTTGCTAAGTACTTGCTTGAGTCAGGAAGAGTTCCTAGCACAAAGGGGCAGGAGGCCTGTCTAGCGTCGTACTCTGCACAAAAGAAGCTGTCTGTGGAGGATGCTTAGCATGGAGCAGGAGTTCTGCTTACTGTTTCTTCCTTTTTATGTCTCTATCATCCTCCTTTTCCCAAGCACACATGTCACCATTCCTATGGTTCTGCCCAAGGGTATTTCTCTGATGCTTAGCTCTAACACACGGTAGATTCTTTCTTCCTCCATGCCTTGGAGTAGTTGGCTTCCCCAACTCATTCTCTGGGATGGTCAAACAATCATGGAGGAACTCCAAGACTCCAGGACAAAGGCTAGAATATTTTTGTACAAATAAATTATGGAAAAAAAGGAAAACCTTAGCCTGGATTTCAAGAAGGTTCTCCTGTTGTTATGAATGTTAAGAAGAATTCGCACTCTCAGCTTCCAGGTTGGGCCAAACAAGAGTGTATGATGGTGTTGGTGGGTGGACTTGTGAGCACAAGGGAACCTTGAAAGCTGGTCAGATGACTGTCAACGTGGATGCAGTACATTTGGCTTTCTTTTTGCCTGTGCCAGCTTTTATCCCAAACTAGCTGGACTCTATCAAAGGGATCATGGCTGTAAGCAAAGCAACCCTTTTCTAATTTCAGCTGGCATGAGAGCAAACACATTGTCCTGGAGGCACACCCCAGCTTACCAACTCCAGACTGTGGCAAGTGATGTCCAGGGCTCTGGCCTGGACAAGAGGGGCATTCTGGGTATTGACATGCAAATACCCAGGGTACAGTGTGTGTAGGAGGGCAGGAACCTTGCCTACAAGGCCTAGGCATTCCCCATGAGATCCTCAATCTCTCTCTAAGGCAGTGGCTTAAGGCAAGGATAGCCTGGTACGGTGGTGCACACTGGTGATCCCAGCATTTAAGAGGTTCAAGTCAAGAGAATCTCAGAGTTTTAAGTTATCCTTGGTTATATACTGAATGTGGGATCAGCCTAGGGCTACAGAAGACCCTGTCTCCAAAATAAAGGGTGGAGGGGGAGGGAGAGTGTGACAGGAGAGGAGAGTTCCAAGAAAAGAGAAGAGAAAGTGGGCCACAGTGGGAACCAGCTGCTAAGAAACAGTGCTGGCTCATGTTTCAGGGGGATGCTTGAGAATGGACTTGGCCAGACCTCAAATGAAGTCTTGGCTGCCCAGGGTGCCCATCAGAAAGCTGTCTCTTCCATCTCCAGCTGCTGCCATCCAGGGAGCTCTGCGGCCATACTCTGATGCTCTTGTTCTATTCCTGCCTCACTGGTACCCAATCTTGGCGGCATTCTCTTGGCTTCCCAATGTCCTGTGTCCAGTTTGTCCCTCATGTCTTTGTTAGCAGCTTTAAGGTGTGTGGTGCCCAGTGGACCAATGACATACAGTCCTGTGGGCACATTTGGTGACCTTCTCTTGGCCCAATGACCCAAGACAACTCCTGAAATCTTGTTGCTGTCCCAAATATGGCTTTGGACTCAGTTATCCAGTGGGCTTGCTTCAGTGAGGGTAGGCCACGTGCTTGATCAACATCTTAATCTCAGTGGTGTCGTATGATAACTGTTGGTTCTTTTCTATGTCTCTGGAGGAAGAGGGGTAGAATGATAAGGGGTGGGGATTGGGGCCAAGGACTTCCATTTCCTTGTCATAAATTCTCTGATGGGCATTTTCACTGATAGCCCTTGTGGGCAGGAGCTGGAGTACAATGATAGAGTGTTTGCCTGGCATGCTCAAGGGTCTGGGCTCCATCCCCAGCTCCGTCACATACAAAAACTATTTAAAATTGTAAAACGAAATGAAAACAACTCCTGAGTTCTCTTCTGGAGCTGTGCTCAAATGCCAGCATGATCGGCAGTCTTCAGTATGTGGGTTGAGATCTCTTTGGAGGTGGAATGACCCTTTCACAGGGGTTGCCTAAGACCACTGGAAAACACAGATGTTTACATTATGATTCACAGCAGTATCAACATTACAGTTATGAAGTAGCAACACAAATTTTATGTTTGGGGGGAGGGGGTCACCACAACATGAAGAACTGTGTAGAAGGATCAAAGCCTGAGAAAGTTGGGGAACCATTGAAATAGTTGGTCTTGAGCACAGATACTTGTAATTTTGGACCACTGTCTTTGGTGTCAGGAAGCCTAGAGTGGAAAGGTCATTCCTCCCACTCAGTGGTGGGCTCACGAGAGAGGACCCACTTCTATAACATCCTTTAGAGACGCTGTTGACTACTGAGGTTAACGATGCACAGACAGTTAATCGATGGAGCAGATGCTCAAACCCAGGCCGGCGTACTGTGTAATTGTTAATTGGCTACTTGCTTTCTGGGCTTTTGGTTCTCCATCCGCACCGTGATGCTAGTGGTAATGGACAAAGTGATTGTTTAAATAAACCCATCACACAGAATGTCACAGTCATTACTGCAAAGGATCCCGGGGTTGTTGGGTCTTGCTCAATCCTGCCATGGAAGCTGGGATTAAGAGGTTAAACTGAGTAAACCTGTCACTGAAGGCTCTCAGTGTTTTTAGTGGAGACAGCATGGAGGCTTCCCTTCATAGAGACCATGTCCCGAGGGGGATGAGTGCTTGTCTTAGTGTGTTAGTGAGTTTGGGGATTGGTGGCCCCAGAGATTAGTGTGATATGAGAGGAGTTCTGAGAGGCTGGAGAAGTGGGAAGAAGCTGTGTCCAGGGCTGATTGGGGGATGGGGGGGAAGACAGTGAGCACCAAGGCAGTAGGAAGAGGAGCAGTTCCCCTGCCCTCAGAATGATGGGAGACATAGCAGAGGACAGGGAGACATTAGTTGGGGCTGTGGGAAAGGGCTCAGTGAGTAAACATGTCTGCTATTGAGCCTGCAGATCTGAGTTTGGTTCCCAGACTCCTCACACAGGGAGAGGAGGGGACCGACTTTTATGACGTCCTCCGATTGTCCTCTGACTTCCACATGTGTGCCCAGCACATTTGCTCACTCCTCATCCAAAACGAAACAAGTACATAAATAAGGGGGGCAGACAGACAGAGGGACAGACCAGACAGACCCACCGACCCACACCCATCCACCTACCCACCCAACCACACAGACCCAGAGAGAGAGAGAGAGAGAGAGAGAGAGAGAGAGAGGAGGGAGGGAGGGGAGGGAGGAGGGAGGAGGGAGGGAGGGAGGGGGAGAGGGAGAGGGAGGGAGGAGAGGGAGGGAGAGGAGAGGAGAGGAGGGAGATAGAGAGAGAGAGGGAGGAGGAGGGGAGGGAGGAGAGGAGAGGAGAGAGAGAGAGAGAGAGAGAGAGAGAGGAGAGAGAGAGAGAGAGAGAGAGAATACCTGAAGCAATATTAGGAAAATAGGACAAAACAAATTTGGTTTTGGCCTGCAGACCGTACTTGGGTCTTCTTGGCAACTTCCAGTCTTGCCTTTCGCTTGCCTTTCGCTTGCCCTGATACCAGACTCAGACTCAGCATGTCGTCACTTTTGAAGCCCCCCAAGTCGTGCTCTTGCAGTGTGTGTGTGTGTGTGTGTGTGTGTGTGTGTGTGTGTGCGTGCGCGTCTGTTGGAAGCTTCTGCACCGTCTCTGCTCTGCCTGTTCTTTCCTTCTCCAACCCCTTTGCTCTGTTCCTACTTTTTCTAGTGCTACACTGAGTCCATGTCTCTTCCATCTGCTTGGAATCCCCACCTTCCCCACCCTCAGCCCACCTTTGTCCTGTGGACAGCACTTGAATGCTGTCCCTGTGCACACTTCATTTCCTTCCTCTAACAAACTGGCTTCTCTTTACCCCTGCCCTCAGGGATAAGCAAACGTTTACTTCTTTCTCCTTCCTGACAGATACAGATTGATTGTTAGATTCCCTACCTTATGAAAGACACAGTGTGTGGCAGCTATCAGTGCCATTGTCTGTGGAGACAGGCTTACCTATCTCTCCCCACTTGAACTTAGGTGCTGCCATGAACCTGCCTTGGAGAGCAAGGTACGGATGGAAGTGATGGTGGTCACTTGGCTTTGGAAGGTTTAAGAACAGGTGTGGGGCTTGCCATACTCAATCCATTCTGTTCCATCACCAACACTGATGTCTGAGCTGATGGCTACTCCCATCAGTCCAGCGGCCTGGAAGGGACAGCGTGTGCATTGCAGCAGACATATGTAGAGAAGGTGTCAGGAAGCAAACCTGGACCATCCATCCTTAGAGACTTTGGGGCTGTTTGTTACAGACCATAACCTGCCTGAATATCATGACTAATCACCGATCTGGTCATTGGTTCCGTAGACTCCATTATTGGCATGGACCATGATGGCCCTATGATGATAAAGCCCTAGATTTCTGTGCACCAGGTGATGCTCTATAAGGAAAAAGGTGATGATCAGGTAAAAACAGACCTGGTACCCAATAGGCTCATTAATATGTGACTCAGACAACACTGGAAGTTGTTGTCCAAAGAAAGACCTGAGGAGGCAGAGGCAGGGGCAGCTACAGGTTGTCCTTGGAGGGTAGCAACAGGCCTCACGTGTGCTGGTTCACTTCCCACTTTCCTGCATTGTCTGTGCAGTCTTTCTTTAGCTCTCAGATTTTACTAGGACACTTTACTAGTGGGAAGTCATCTTGGGAATGGACTTATCTATGTGGACCAAGGAGCATGTAAATTTGTGTTTTTGTGGGGCTTGGAGAGGATGGAAACAGCCATCACATGTGGTTGGACTGCAGTGGAGGAAGCCACATAGGAAGGTGGTGAATGCAACCTTCTCAGCATCCTAGGGTGCTTCACAGTTACATCCATTTTGAATCTGTCTCTTTCATTCATTCACCAAAATCAACCTCACATATGGAGGATTGTAGGCACTGAGCTCAGTGCTGGGAATTTAAAGGTAGCTAGGCTGTGACTTCAGCTCTCCAGGAATACTCATGCAGATGTGGAAGTCTTTTACATTTACTTATTTGTGTGTGTGTGTGTATGTTGGGGTGGGGCACGACCATACTAAAGCATGTGTATGGAAATCAGAGGACAACCTGCAGGAAGCCATTTTCTTCTCCCACCAGGTAGGTTCCAAGGATCGAACTCAGATCCTCAAACTTGGTTGCAGGGACCTTGGTGAGCCATCTTGCTGGCCCTAGAGAAATCCCTAAACTAGGGTCTACTACTCAAGACTTCCAATATCCGCAGGTGAGTGGACTCGACCCTTGCAAGACTGTCAAGGTCCTGAGTCGCACGGGTCCTTGGACATGAAGAACTGATTCATTTCTAGCCAAGTGGAAGAGTGACTTTCCTTTCCTGCTAAGAGAATTTGAAATGGTCTCTTAACAGACAGCAGAAAACCCTGGAGTGGAGGGATGGGAGTGGATGGGTGGGGGTGGGGTCTGAGATCTCAAAGTTCCTCCAGAGAAAGCTGTGGGGCTTCATAAACAGAGCCCTGCTGTTTTGCATGGTGTGTTATTATAGCAAGGGAGGATGATTTGTTTATTTAGTTTTAAAGTGGGTTTCAAAACAAACTTTGACAGCTGGGGATGAGACGGGAGGATCCGGAGAGCGCTGAGCCACATCTGCCCAGCCTGCTTCCGAAAGCTGACAGACCTGTTGCTACAAAGCAGCCAGGTTCAGACTTGCACGGCACAGGGTGAAGTTAACATTTTTTAAAATTTGTTTCTTCTACTTTGGATTTTGAGACAGGGTCTCACTGGGTAGCTTGGCTAGCCTGGAACTTGCTTTATAAAACTTGTGGCAATTCTCTTACATCTGCCTCCTTAGCAAAAAGATGCAGAATCTGTTTGGACTCTGCCTTTCTCATTAAGTTTTCTCTTCTCTTCCTCCCTACTCCCCACCCCTCCCACCATTCTTCAGAAAGTTTGGAGTGAGACTTGAAGGTTAAAGTTTTGTCACCAGACCCAGAAGACCTTGCTTGACCATTAGGGAGGCTTTCGCTCCCAGAGGCGGAATACCACGCCAGGAACCTCTTTCAGCTTCTGTCTCTGCCAGTTTGTTCTGGTCTGAGCCGGTCAGGCTTACACAGGCTTTGTACAGGGGCCAAAAAGGGACTGGACAGCCTATTCCTTTGGGGCTAGTGGCTCCAACTCCAAATTAGGGGCTCAGTGAATGTCTTTCCAAGAAGGTAAGCTTGGGTTTTGTTTCTAGATGGACTCGGGTGTTTGAGGAGGAGAAAAATCATCTCTTTCAAAGCACACAGCAGGCCTGGCAAGCGGGTGAACTCTGGGAGCTAAGGCGATGAAGATGATTCGAGTTTGTGCTCAGCCCAGAGTCTCACCATTTTAAGATAAGCGGCCAGCCAACAAAATGACGGTGCTGCCAATCCCGGCTCGCTTTCCCCAGGGAGGACAGCTGGATTTTCATCCGAGTCATGAGATTTGGTCTCAGTGTTGTAAATATAGGCCGGGCTCTAGGATGTGGCGGCCCTGCACTTGGCCACACTTCTCTTCAGCAACCCCTTCTTCTGTAGGTTTGGGTCTGTGGACTAACACGAAGGCCGTTTCCTAAGGATGGCATCGTATGATTGCTGACGCCTCCAACTCACTATGTAGCTAAAAATGACCTTCAACTCCTCAGCCTCCTGGCTCTGCCTTTACATGTCGGGATTACAGACGTGTGCTACCATGCCTGGTTTCACGTGGTGTTGGGGATTGGACCCAGAGCTTCATCCATGTTAGTCAAGGGCGTTACTAACTGACCTATATTCTTGCTCCCTCTTTCTTTTCTTTTTTAGTGAGTCTTTAACTGAAGAGAACATTTCATGATGAATTGTAATGTTTCAATATGCAACACTTTTTTTTTTTCCCTTGAAACAAGACTTTGTAGTCCAATGGTTCTGACTGACCTTATCTTCCCCCTTATCCTTCAGAGTATAGAGATTACAGTCAGGAGCGACCATACCTAGGTGTTATGGAATGATTTTTTAGAAGACAGCTTGAAACACTGAAAACTTAAAACCAGTCTAAATTGAAAATGAGGGAGTGGGGAGCTGATCCTGCTGTGGCATCGGAAGCTGCTAATCACAGCAGTCAGAGCAAGAGCATCAGGAGTTTCTGAGGTGCATGATAGGCCCATAAGATAAAACTGTTGATCAAAAAGGCCAAAGGAATACTTGTTATATATAGGTCTCAAGGAAGTCAAGATATGTTTAGTTGTAAATATGGTTCCTGCTTGTGAGTTTCCTTTTTTGTCAAGTAGTCTTCACAGTGTATGTGAAAATAATCTTGAACTCCTAATTCTCCTAAACCCAGAAGACTTCCACCATGTTGGATTTTTGTAGGCTTAGATTTTTTTTAAGCCTACTTTAATAAGGTTCTCAAACACTTCAACACCCCCTCACTTACCCCCCACTTCTAGTCTATTGTCTAAAGATAGGGAAGAAAATATGGTGAATAGGATAAGGGGATGTGGACCTGTTTAGAAGGGGACGATTCCAATCTCTGACAGGATACCAGCAGCCCAGTTCAGTAGGATACCTACCATGAATCAGCAGTGGTGGCATGATCTAGTAGAAACTGCCAGGCCTCCCCCTGAATTCGGCACGAGTCAGTGGGAGTGACCAGGACTAGCAGAAACACCAGGATAAGTTCCCTGCTGAGTGTCTCTCAACAAAGACAAGACAAAGGCATGAGACCAAGGAAGCATTGCTCAGCTAACTATGCAAGCATGCCATCCCTGTCTATGAGTCCTATTTATACTCTCTCCAAACATCATGTGCTCTCCCGTGGGTCTTGCCTCAGCAAAACATGACATGAGTCGGCCTCACCACGTGAGTATGCATCATGTGACTCAACCAGAAACTTTCACTTGAGGTTTTTATGAGTCTTTTTGAATCTCAGCCAGCAAGGACAAAGAATTCTCATCTCTGCTGTGCCCCTTAATTTTCTTTATCTGAGTTGAGCACACTTGTGATTCTAGTAACAGCGGACTACACAGCAGGAGGATTGCTTCAAGGTCAGCTTGGACTACATAGCCTGGACCTGTCTTAACATCTCCTAGAAGCCTCCCCACCCCCAACTTCCCCCTATAGTCTTGTCTTTGTATCCTGCTTCAAGGTAAGGGAGACTTAGTTGGTGGAGACCATTAGAAGAATCCTGTAAGTTAGAAAATGTTGTAGTCATAGTTTCATGCCAAAGTCTAACTTGAGGTAGGACAATGGGTGAGGAACTAATAACCATACTTTAAATCTGTGGACTCAGTCTCCTGAATGGGTGGGGCTGGTTGGACTGAGGCTCCTTGATGATGCAGGTGACACTTTGGGGGAGGGGCATATCAAGGTAGGTTTTGGAGAAGAGTTTTAAACGGTGCCTCATTAAACATGCAATTCTAGGGCCCAGGTACCTGCTCATGGACAATTACCACAGAGAAAGGAAGACTCAATTTGATACCAACACAAATATTGACAGGACCCCCTCTAAACCTGAGAGCAACCCAGAAGTCCTTCAACAGGTGAATGATTAACCTGACTGCCATCCATTTGCATGGTAGAGTAATATTACCATGAAGAAGAATGAGCTATGACAGCTATTGGGCTAATCTCTAGTGAACTATGCTGAATGAATGGCACCCTCCTTTAAGATAGGAGGAAAGGTCAAACCTAGGGCCTCCTGCCGGCCAGGCAAACGCTATGCCACAGAGAGATAGTCCTGGCCCAGCAAATGAACACCCTCAAAAGGTCTCGTGTGATTCTATTTATAATAACAAACTATCAACTCATAGAAATAGAGACTAGTGATGAAGGAGTGGGTGTGTGGGAGGCCCGGGGATGTAGCTGTGAGAGGGAAGGGAAGGATCTGGTGCTGGAAATAGTCCTCATCACAATAAACAGCAATATCCCAGCTGTGACACCGTGCCGCACAGTTTTAAAAGACCTCCTTACTGGGAGAAACTGGACAAAAAACACAAAGGGTCTGGCTTTTTTTTTTTTTTTGCAACTGCATAATCTACAATTTGCTCAAAATATAAACTGTAATTAGAGGGGGAAAAGGTTGAGCTTTACAGAGGCACCCCTGGTCTTGGAGCAATGGTTCTGTACCATGCAGCTTCAAGAAGAAGGAAGAAAGAACAGGTCCTTTCCTCAGTTTTGAATGTGAGCAATGAATTCACTTTCTCTAAGGCCCTGAAGGTTTTTCGTGTTCCTGTCTTGTTTTGCTTGAGGACGGGTTTCTAGTTCAGATAGTTAAGGAAGACTTTGCACTTCTAATCCGGCTGTCCCCCCCTCTCTCTTGAATGCTGGGATTACAGGCAGGCGCTGCCTCGCAGGGTTTTGATGAGGTACTGGGGGTTAAACCCAAGGTCTCAGGAGTGAGGCAAACACTCTATGAACCCAGCTACATCCCAAGCCCCGGTGACGTTATTTTTAGCTTAGTATCAGGTTGATAGCTCTCCACAGAGGCTTTCCTCAATAGAGAGCATGTCTCTGTGAGACTCTGTGAGTTCTCTTTTGTGCTGTCACACCCTATCTTCCTTCTCAAGGTGTCGTAATCTCTGCCTGACAGAAGGCAGCCAGGGCCTGCAAGATGCAGAGTCCAGGAAGCCGGAGAAGGGTGACCTAAGGGTGCAAACAGCGTGGCTGTCTTTCTTCCCCTCTTTCTTCTCCCTCCTCCCTCCTACAGCCACGTGCAGCCTGGGGTGGGAGGCTGGGTCAGGGGTAGAGGAGGGGGTGGAATCCTTAGGTCAGCAGCTCCAAGCTGCTCATTCTGTCTGGCTCCACGGTTGGCTTTGCTCGAGCCAGAGCTGTCAACCCTGCCCTTTAAAAATGGAGCAACAACGGAGAAAAGAAAAGGGGGAGGGGACACAGGCAGGGTGGGTGCGCTGGGGGGAGGGCAGAGCTGAGGAACAGGTGGGGACTACTTAAGCAAAAAGGCCTGACTCAGCCCTTTCCTTTCAAGGACTTTTCTAAAGCACTGTTTGTTTAGTTCTCCAGGGGAGTGGGTGTGAGGCTGGGCCAGGAGGAGAGAGCAGGCATCCACTGGACTCCAGACACCTCTCTTTCTGGGGACGGGGTTAGGCACCTCCACGGACTCTGGGTGGGTTCTGCTTTCTTAGTCGCCGGGCTTAGTTGTCTAGGAAACACAGGATCATAGCGGTTGGAGGAAACAGTGGAGCTCAGAAGCATTCAAGGGTTATATAGATCTCTCTACCCCGACCCCTGAAGTAATGACATCACAAGTCTAGAAAACGTGCCCGTGCCTCCTGGGTTTGTTATTGCAACACAATTTGATTTTTTCCAGACTGGAGTTCGGAGTTCCCCTGTTATGTGTCCCTCCCCCACATTGTATTTGGTGTTGGGGCTCTCAAAAATCCCACTAGGTAGAGCCTAGGTAGAGACTAGGGGCGTCATTGGTGTATGGGGCAGGGTAGGGCTCTTCTCGGGGGCGGTGGAATGGTTTTTATTTTTTATTTTTGGTTTGTTTGTTTAAGTAATTATTTATAAATGAAAGCTGATTTCGATGGTTTCGAAATGTTTAGCCTTACTAAGCCACTAGCAGTATCTAGGAATCAATGAAGCGGTTGTAGGGTTAGTCTGATTTTTCCCTAGTGAGTCAGGCTCCACCTGAACTCAAGTTTAGAACAGTTTTGTTCTAGAAGGCAAAAAAATCTGTTTTTGAAGCAGCGAGGAGACATCTAAGGAGGACTATATAAGTCATGAACTCTCTATCTTGCTTCAAGCTAGTGCAGCCGGGAGCCTTCTCTTTAAAAGTAGATTTGTCTCCAACTCTCTGCTCTGTGTTGGCTTTTCCCTCTGCCGCCTCTTCTCTAACTGCTACTTCGGCATTCTCCCTGCTGCCTCGAGGTAGCTTAGCCAGCCTCTGGTGTCAGCTTGTCTGGTGTCAGGGGTCAGGGGTCAGAGGTCAGGTGTCTTGACACAGAACCCAGGGCAGAGGCAGGTGTGGATGCTTATTAATAACCATCTTCTGACTTTGATGCATGAAAAGGGAGGGGAGGGCTGGGACCAACCAGCAATATTTTACCTGGTTGTTTTGCTGAATGTCAGACCAGAGTCAAAAGATAAAAACGTCTGTGGTTTGCTATTTTTGACTAGATTTGTAATCCATGCAGAGAAAGAAGTGGTCTCTCACAAGGGTGTATCAGAACGAATGCCTATTCTAATCTCTCTACCTTAGCTGAGACCAAGGACACGGGACACTCAATCAGCACTCTGGTGACTTGGCCAAGTAGCTTCTCTCTTCTGTTGTTAAAAAAAATGGACAGGCTTCGTGAAATAGCAGGTTCCTCTGTGGTTTTTTTTTTTTTGTTGTTGTTGTTGTTGTTTTGTTTTTGTTTTTTTCCTCATTTCTGAGCTACTGATGATCCAATTAGTACATCATTATATGAGCTCTATGTTGTGGGGTATTTGTGACTAGACTCTTTAGGGATAGTATTTTATATTCCAAAGCTTTAAAATCAGAAGCTTTGGTCTGGAGTGGTAGAGCACCCGTCCAGCCTTTGGGAAGCCACACGTTCAATCCCCAGTAACACAAACAAACACGTGCTCTTGAACGCAGTCACCCCACCTATTACTCACCAATGCACGAGACAACCAGTTCTTACCACATAGAGTTTTCTTAATTCCAAGGAGGAAAACAACTACACTTATTATCACAACTTCTCAGTGCTAATTCCTCTTCGAAACTACTCCATACACAGTCTTCCTCTCCCTCACCCAAACCTGTATGCAGTGCATTGTAAGACAGAGATAGCTGTGGTCCGTTTTCAATAGGAGGTGTGATTAGAGTTCATCAGAGTGGCTGCAGGAGCCTAGCTGTCTGCTGGCGCCTGCTTATCTCAGGCTCTGAGAGTTAGAAAGTTTCAGGGAGTCTGTTACTTAACTGAGCCTAAGATGGGAAAGGGATTTGAGAGTTTTAAAAAACACCATTATGGGCTGGACACGGTGGCACATGCCTTTTATCCCAGCTCTTGGAGGTAGGTGGACCCATATGATTTCAAGGCTAACTTGGTCTAACCTGGTCTGCATACATTTCAGTACAGCCAGGAACACACACAGCGAGAGCCTGTAATCAAAACCAGAACAGGACAAATCAAAACAAATCAAACACCACCGCCTCTTCTCCTGTCAAATCAGCATCCAAGTGGATCCTCCCACCCCTTTTCAAAAGCTTTTCTGCATGCCTGTATCCCTTCCCCCCTCTTTTAAACAGAATTTTATGGTAAAGACTGGCTTGTTTCCATTAGTCTTCTGAATTTGTTATTTATTGTCTTTTTCCAATATATATTACCATCTCAACCCTGTACCAATTGGTTGATTAATTAATTATATGAGGGTCAGGAAAGTTAAATAACTTACTCCAAGCCTCATGACTGTAGGAAATCTTAAGAGTTGGAATTCGAGCTCAGATCTAGCTCACCCCAGCCTCCTATCCTTTGTCTCTCAATGGTGCTTCCTAGACACAAACGTTTACTATTCCTTTTAGGTTGCTGGCTTTCATTTGGTTTGTCTTTCTGTCCCCTGCCTTTTGACATCCAAGGATGAACCGCCACATTTAGGCAGACAGAACAGCAAGATAAAATGCCCAAAGACAGAGACAAGAGGTAAAAGTTCTAACAGATAAAATTTTACCTCATTAAAAAATATCTGTGTTTTAAAGCAGGGCTTCTTCAACTTTAACCATTCGCAACCCCTCAGGAGATTCATGTAATGTAGGCATGCGGAAATGGGGCTTCTTTTGTGCCTTGGTTCTGTTTAATCTCTTCAGTTGTCCGGTTGTCCCGCAGGCTTTCAGAGGAAGGTAAATAGCTCTGAGGTGACTGGGCAGTTTCCCCAGGTTCTTGCAGTGCCAATGGTCACTGTTTACTTATTTCCTTCAGCGCAATTAGTGAGCGGAAGTACTTTCTCCTCAGGGGTTCCTGCCTAGCACAGCTTATTGTCATCTTCTACCTGCACATCAGCTCCAGAAGTAAAAACGCAGCTGTCACAAATGTCGTTCATAGCTCTTCCCCCATGTGCCCCTGCCTTTGTCACTGAGCGGTGGTTACAGGGTATAACTTCTTACCATCAGTTGCTTTATTACGGTTGGTAGCCAGACTATGCATGTGACAATGGAGTTACAATGGACATTAAAGAACAGGGCTGCAGAACAGAGAGAGAATGGGTAAGTTAGCGAGAATGGGTTAGTTAGATTCCTGCATGGGGTGACAGGAGCCTGAGTCTGAGCCTGAGCCCGATACTGGTGCTGTCCTTTATGACTTCCTGGGAGTTAAAATACCTTGTCGAGCTAGCAGGAGGAGGATGCATCCACCAGTGGAGGAAATCAGCAGGTCACCTTGTTCTCATGAGACACGGGCTCTGTAATTCATGTCCCATGGAAGGTGCTTCGCTGCAACCGTGTTTTGTACCCTAGGGTTTGTCTCAGTGAAGGAGGGTGTTATGGCCGAGCCAGCACTGTTTCTCCTCATTGAGGAACAGCACCTGGGTTGCTCTCTGCTTAGTCCTTGTCCTGTCCACCGCTGTCATTCCCTCTATCTTTGACTGCCCAGTCCTGTCCCTCTTTACCGATGGCCTGATAGATGGAAAGCAGTGGGCGTAACTGAGCATGTAGTTTTTTTTTATTTTATTTTTTTCTCCATCTTTATTAAATTGCGTATTTCTTATTTACACTTCAATTGTTATTCCCTTTCCCGGTTTCCAGGCCAACATCCCCCTAGTCCCTCCCCTCCCCTTCTATATGGGTGTTCCCCTCCCCATCCTCCCCCTCCCCCCAACAATCCCGTTCACTGGGGGTTCAGTCTTAGCAGGACCCAGGGCTTCCCCTTCCACTGGTGCTCTTACTAGGCTATTCATTGCTACCTATGAGGTTGGACCCCAAGGTCAGTCCATGTATAGTCTTTTGGTATGGCTTAGTCCCTGGAAGCTCTGGTTGGTTGGCATTGTTGTTCATATGGGGTCTCGAGCCCCTTCAAGCTCCTTCAGTCCTTTGTCTGATTCCTTCAACAGGGGTCCCGTTCTCAGTTCAGTGGTTTGCTGCTGGCATTCGCCTATGTATTTGCCATATTCTGGCTGTGTCTCTCAGGAGAGATCTACATCCGGTTCCTTTCAGCCTGTACTTCTTTGCTTCATCCATCTTATCTAATTGGGTGGCTGTATATGTATATGTATGTGTATGGGCCACATTTTCTGTATCTATTCCTCTGTTGAAGGGCATCTGGGTTCTTTCCAGCTTCTGGCTATTATAAATAAGGCTGCTATGAACATAGTGGATCATGTGTCTTTGTTGTATGTTGGAGGCATCATTTGGGTATATGCCCAAGAGAGTTATAGCTGGGTCCTCAGGTAATGCAATGTCCAATTTTCTGAGGAACCTCTAGACTGATTTCCAGAATGGTTGTACCAATCTGCAATCCCACCAATGATGGAGGAGTGTTCCTCTTTCTCCACATCCTTGACAGCATCTGCTGTCGCTGGAGTTTTTGATTTTAGCCGTTCTGACTGGTATGAGGTAGAATCTCAGTGTTGTTTTGATCTGCATTTCCCTTATGACTAACGATGTTGAACATTGCTTTAGGTGCTTCTCAGCCATATGGCATTCCTCAGCTGTGAATTGTTTGTTTAGCTCTGAACCCCATTTTTAATAGGGTTATTTGTCTCCCTGCGGTCTAACTTCGTGAGTTCTTTGTATATTTTGGATATGAGCCCTCTATCAGTTGTAGGATTGGTAGAGCATGTGGTTTTTAATAAGAGACCTAAAGGTAAATTTGGTGGTTCCTAGTGATGGTTCTCATTTACTCAGAGGAAAGATGTATTTGACCCTTCCTGGCAATGAAAACAAGATTTATTTTTTCAGTATATAGTGCCTAGAATACCAAAGCAAGTAACAATATTGGATTTAAGAAACTGTCTTAGATTGTTCTCCATCCATCCATCCATCATCATTTATTCATCTACTCATTCACAGCACCTACCCACCTGTCTGTTTACCTCCCTATCCTTTCATTTACATATGAAAGTATTCCATTCATCCACCCGCCTACCCAGCTGACCACGTATCCACTTACAGCACCTGCCAAGCCATCGATCTATCTACCCACTCATCAATATATCTGCCCATCCTTTACGTAATCTTGAGTGTAGTCATTCATTCATTCACTCACCATTTATTCATCCACTTACCCACTCACCTATTATCTATTCATCCATCATCTATCCATCTACTATCCATCCAAACATCCATTATCCAACCATCATCCATCTATCCATCTGTCCATCTACCCACCCACACACCCATCTGTCCTTCCTTCTTTCCTTCCTTCCTTCCTTCCTTCCTTCCTTCCTTCATCTCTTTATTCCACACTTATCAATCTACTTACCCAGTCATTATCCTTCCCCTTTGGCAGGCCAGCTGAGACCATCTGCCTTTGGACAGGACCCAAGAAGAGCCTAACTAGAAGTTGTGAAGTTGCCCATAATCTCTGAGGAGCTTCAAGCACTCCCATAAGTCACCCTGTTTAGAATATCCTTGACCAGGGGAAATGGGGCCATAGAAAGCCCCCCTTTCTCTCTTCTCACTAACATTATCTTTGTAGACTCTGCCAAGTCCTGCCTCTATTTTTCTCTTCAGGCATTTTGAACTCTTGAAGAATACCTCATGTGTGCACAGAGGTTAGTCCCCTGAGGCCAACATACCACCTTCCAGTGCTTGCCTTAGCTACCAACCATAGTGCCTCAGACTTTACGAATGTTTAAGGGGCAGTTATAGTCTCCCTGGCTGTCAACAGGGGTTTCCATAGGAAGGTCTGACTGCTCTGCATGTTAGATGAGAAAAATCCTTCAAGAGCGTATTCAGAGAGCTGTGTGGGTCTGGGTATTAGGACTCCTCACCATGGGAGCCTTTGGTATAGAGAGACCCACAGTAGATGTGGGCAGGGGCAAAGGTGGTGTGGTAAGGAGAATGTCCCAGACAGAGGCACAAGTCTACCCCTCAATGCTATGAGTTCTGCTTGGTGCCTAGACTTCATCTCAAGAGTCCTGCATGCTTGCCTGGTTGCAAAGAGTCCAAGTAAACTGTTCTCACCACCAGCCTGCTTCAGACGCCAGCTGCATTCATCCGTCAGGAAAAAGGAGGCCAAGTTCTAGCCTTGGGCCTACAGGTCCCCCCACCAGCTACATGTCATCAGTAGGTTCTTCCCGTTTCCTGGCATCTTGGACCGGTGGTCTCTCCCCACCCTCCTTAACCCAGATGATGAAGGATTTGCTCAGTGATTGGCAATGTTGTTAGTATAAGAATTTTCCCCAGAATGCAGGTTTATTATTGCTGTTGTTCTTGTTGTTGTCAAGACAGACTTTAGCTGTGTAAACACAGATGATCCCTTAAGCCCTGAGACTGCAGTTATGTGCAATTGCACCCAGCAAAAGGAAAGTATTCACCTATGGCATGGCTCTGGGTTCCTCAAGCTGGAGTATTTCCAAGCAAGCACTTTCATTTTTAACATCTGCAGTTCTATGAATGGACCCCTGGGCCCTGTGCACGGGCACAGCCATGTTGTCACTGATCACACCCCCAGTCCTCAGGGCTCAAAGACAATGGGGGGGGCGGTAGAGCATGAAGAGGAGTAGTTATAAGGTCTATGGTACCAGAATCACCTCTCTCTCAGGGTACTTGGATACTTCTGGATAATCTGGGAGGTACCAGTTAATTTCTTTAGAGGACTTGGAAAAAAAATCCAAGACTGTCTACAGAAATAAGAGCCCACCCCTAAGGAAAAGATATGCAAAGTGAGGGTGAGCCTGCAGACAGCCATGGGTACCTCTTGCCTAGCCTCAGGCTCTCAGCCCCAGGTGCCCAAGGGCTGTGACTGGATGATAGCTTTAGTTCTTGCCTGGTGTGCTTTTGGGAAACAGTGACATTGATAACACCTTTAGAGTCATGGAGAGTTTTAGATGGCGCTGCAAAGATACTCAGGAGAGGGGAGTCTAAAAATAGTTCCCAGAGAGGGCTCCTGAGGCCATCTCCCCTGTTTTCCCTATCTGTGTCGGACAGAGCAGCTGAGTACAGTCATCCTCCCGGAGCAGGAGTGAAGATGCTGTGTGGTGGACTGGGAAGGGTCCAGAGACAGGACCTAGAGGTGATGCAATGGCTGAAAACTAGAGCTGGAGGCCAGATCAAGTAAAGAGGTGCAGTGCCCTGTGGGGAGTAGGGGTGAGAGGGTACAATACCTGTGGGGAGCAGGGGTGAGGGGGTGTAGTGCCTGTGAGGAGCAGGGGTGAGGGGAAACAGTGCCCCGTGGAAAGCAGGGGTGAGGAGGTGCAGTGTCCCATGGGGAGCAGGGGTGAGGAAGGGAAAATGGTAATGACATCAAAACAGCCTCTGTGTCTGTTCTCTGACCCAGGAGAGGATAAAGTTGTACCTTGGCTGTGCTCTTGAGACTAGACCATGACTTCCTGCATGTCAACCTCCCAGAATGGACAGCTAGGCTTCAGACGGTCAGGACATTGGCCCTATGTGGATTTGAGGGAGGAAGACTGACAGCCACTGCTGCTAGCAGATCACACAGCCCTCAGAACCCGGAAGAATGACTCATGAGACAGCTGGCTCTGGGGACAGTTCGGAGCAGGTGGAGGCCTGCCTGGTTTCCATCAATCACCCACTGTTACACCGGGTCATGAAAGAAGGAACAGAGGCAGGCTAGGTGGGTAGCAAAGGCCTTCTGTCAGGAAAGGAGTAGTTAGTTCTATCCATGGACTCAGCAGCTTTGAATAGATGGATTATTCTTCCAGTTTTAGGAATCAATAGCCGGGGTGGGGGGGAACAGGCAAAAAGAGATTGACCCACCATAGCATGCTTTTTAGTGTAGAGTTTGTTGGAATTTGAACCTGGGTGTGTCTAATTCCCCATAGTTAGGAGGGAAGTGTGAAAAATTACAGTTAGCTGTTTTTGTCTGTCCTCAGTGAAAGCCAGAGAGCATCCTCAGCTCACTGTCCTGAGCAATTTTGTCAACTTGATATGAGTTAGAGTTAACTTGGGAAAGTATCTCTGTCAGATTGCCTTCAGGCTGTAGGGCATTTTCTTGCTTAATGATTGATGTGAGAAGGGGCTATGTCACCCCTGGGTAGGTAATCCCTGGTGCTATAAGAGAACAGATTAGCCAGTGAGCAGCACTGGTCTAAAGAGTTTGTCTCCAGATTTCTGCCTTGACTTCCCGTCTTGGCTTCCCTTGATGATGGATAGGCTGTAACCTGTATGCTGAACAGCCAAAAAAACCCCTTCCTCCCCAAGTGGCTTTTAGTCAGGGTTTTATCACAGTAATAGAAACCAAATTAGGACACTCACAATGGCCAGTGACTCTTGCAGTCTCTAAGTTCAGAGAAAGGCAGTGGAGGGTTGATCCTGCCCATGGGTCAGCCTCAGAGGGCCTGATGTGGAGCATCCCTGTAGTCTTTCCTTGGCTTAGAGCAGAAAGATGCATCCCCCAAGCCCAGATTTTCACTGGGTATCTGGTTGCCCTGGCTCGGAATCTGAGCCGGTCCATTTTTCCACTGGTGAATTAGTGGAACAGTCCAGCCTTAAGAAGGAGCACCTCTGCCCAGTCTGTGAATGGGCTCAGAGGAGTGCTGGGCTCAGGTGAGCTGCGCAGGGTGGGGAGAGTGCTGGCTAGAAACTGACCTGCTCTTGTCTCACTGCCCCCTTCTCAGCTTGGGAACCTGCAGGGAGGCTGCTCGCCTTTCCCTGCCTGCTGAACGGTGGGGATTTGCTTCCGTGGTAGATTATATTTTCCCGAGATGGTTTGAATTACCTTGCCGTCCATTCACTTAATTAGGCCGAGGCTGGTGTCTATTGTGTCCAGCAGGCCTTCCTGCATGAATAAATAGTAACATGTTTGTTTTCCTGTAGGTGGGGTTCATTTTTAAAATGCTGGATTGGCACAAAGAGGAGAGAGCATGGGAGTGGGGGCAGGGGTTGTGAAGTCATGGGATAAGAGGTTAGAGGCGAAGTTTTACTTCCCTGAGCCAGTCCAGTAATCTTTCCCGTTCTTTTTGTACAATGTGTTCAGAACACCCTCTGTTCTCACCTGTCTCTAGCTGGTGTCTGTCTGTCTGTCTGTCTATGTTTCTGTACTTCTCCTGGGAATCTAGGCACTTCCTGCTTCAGCACTGTTTGCTTAACCTTCTACCTGCTCATTTTACTGTAGTTTTCCATCTGACCCTTCAGCCTTCTGCCCTGTTCTTCTCTAGCTCTTGGCTACCCCAAAGCAACAAGGAACTTGATAAATAAGCCACAATACAGTCTTGCTATAAAATATTATGCAGCCAAGAAAAACAAAAGAACTCAGAGATCTTAGAGTGGCTTATCAAGAGACAGTATAAAAAAAGGAAGTAGTATAAACCACTTGCACTTTTAAAAAGGCTTTTCAACCTAGATACACAGCATTTCTGGAAACATCTGAAAGATCTCTGAATAATGGTTGTTTCTAGAGAAAGGGATTGGAGGCTAGATTTAGAAAGAGATCTGCATTTGTATGTTTTAAACATTTACATTCTCTCTCTCTCTCTCTCTCTCTCTCTCTCTCTCTCTCCCCCCTCCCCTCTCTCCCTCCCCCTCCCCACCTCTGTGTGTGTGTGTGTGTGTGTGTGTGTGTGTGTGTGTGTGTGTGTTATTGTAACAGGCATGTGTGTGGAGGTCAAAGGACAAGTTTCAAAGGACAAGTTTTGGGAGTTTGTTGTCTCCTTCTACTGTGTGGGTCTGACTCAGGTTGTCAGGCTTGGCAGGGACAACCTTTACCCCTTGATTCATCTCACTGGCCCTTTTTATATTGAATTTTTATAGCATATTTTTGTGGCTATGTGTATTTTTAAATTGTTACAAACATATACCACTTTTTTAACCAAGGCTGATTTATAAGATGAAAATATGAAATTTGAAGATATGCTAGGAAGGAGACAGTACATGCTTAACCCCATGGTGAAACAGTGATTGGGAGCTGGCCTGGAGGAGTCAGGCTTATGTTAGAGTCCCACTAAACTGCCAGGGTACGACTGTTGGGAATTGACTTTATCTTTCTAAACCTCAGTTCCCCAGTCTGTGAAATGGGATAGGAACGGCTGCTGCTCTCTGAGCTATGGAAGCTTATACTTTACCGAGAAGACTGTTACTTAAGAATGTCACTGTATGGGCTTGCTTTAACATCTCCACAAAATTTTGCATGAGATGCAGATTCTGCAGATCATTTAGGGCAATTTTAAGAGCAGATGTCCCAATCCTCTCTGTAGAAACACAGGGTCACTGAGAAGAGCTCTGCATCTGAGATAGGTAGGAAAGTCCACCGAGGAGTCTCCTAGACTCTGAATCTTGGGTGCTGGCGTTAGGGGAGCAGCCAAGGCTGCTCTATGAGGCCTCACCCTCTGGTCCTGAGAACCACTGAGGCCTGAGTGAGTGGAGAAAGCATGGAGAGTATAGGCGAGGCCTGTAGAGCAGTCAGGCTGGGGATGTGTCCTCTCTGGGGTGATGAACAGTGACAAAGAGGCTGGTACTGAGTTATTTAGGACCTTGAAGGCTGCATCAAGCACTTCAGAGTCATCTCTATGGGCAGTGGGAGGCATGAAAATGGGACAAAAGCAGTGCTTCTCAACCTGTGGGCCATGACCCCTTTGAGGGTTGAGTGACCCTTTCACGGGGATGGGGTGTTGCCTAAGACCATGGGGAAACACAGATATTTACACTATGATTTACAACAGTAGCAAAATTATAGTTGTAAAGTAGCAATGAAAATAATTATATAGTTGGGGGTTCACCACATTAGGAAGTGTATTAAAGGGTCACAGCATTAGGAAGGTTGAGAAACACTGGGCTAAAGGAATGGCTGAGGCTTCTAGCAGTGTCACAACGGCCTGCAAATCTAGGGGTACAAAACCACCATTTGTCATGATCAAAGTTCCGTGTGTCAGGAACTTGGACTTGCTAGGGTGTGGCTGCAGATGGTTGTCTCTGCTCCCCAGGGTCTTGTGGTACCTCAGTGGCTGTGTCTGGGCTCCCCTGGGGCTGTCTGTGTTTACATGCACTGCTGGCAGACAGCCGAGTCTTCAGCTGGGCTTCTCTGACAGAACATACCATCCAGGGTTCACCAGGTACTCTAGTTCCTCACAGCATGGTAGATGCACTCTATGGGTAAGTCAGTCAAGGTGGCTATAAAGCATCTCCTCAGACAGTTCTAGAAGTCTGGTAGCAGCTTATCTGCAGAACCTCTCATCAGACCAATCACAAGGTCTTGACTGAGTAGAAGGGCAGAGAATGTAGAGATCACTCCTTCATGGAGGAACAGTGGTATCAGAGACACTGGGACCAATTTTGCAAAATGTGGTCTGCGGCAAAGAAGGGTGTGGGGAAAGCCAGGCGCTGCAAATTAACCAATATTTGTCAAAATTTGCTCTGTGGTAGACTCTGAAATAGGAGGTACAGTGATGAGCAAAACTAGACATAGTTTGAACCTCCTAGAGATGACGGCTGGAGGAGTAGACACTGACCTGCCACGCCTGCAGTGTAGACTGATGTGGTAGGTCCTTGAGAGGAACTTGGGGCTCTGAGTTCGTAGACTCTTGCTTTTGCAGTCAGAGAGTGGAGGAAAGGGTACCCTGAGGTTATCTGAACCGAGAAGAAAGGGATGTAGAAGCAGAGTAAGTAGCATCAGGGGAAGAAGGTGGGCTCTATCCCAAGACAGGATGGAGTCATATTGAATGATTGTGTAGTCCTGAGTGGAGAGGAGCGTGACTTCAGAGCTCTAGTCCATCATTAGCTGGATTCCTTCTTTCTCCACTGTTTATAACATCTGGTTGACCATACTTTCCTGAAAGAAGCCACAGCTTTGCACCAAACAAATGAAGATGAGAAGATGGGAGATGAGGTGGAGCAGAAGCCTCCCTTTCTGGTTCCAACTACAGACAGTGGTTCACAGGTCAACGGAAGTTAACAGCTGATATGGGAGTCACTCTACAGCAAGCTGGAAGTTAGTCTTGGGATCCAAGCAACACACCTACCTCATTGCTTTTCCTTGCTGGACTTGGGGGGAATCCAAGGAAGCATTGACACCCTCATCACTATGGAAATCAAATGGAGAATATTTATAGCCAGGAAAGTGTTAGAAGGAAAGTCCATCTTGACCAAGTTGGTCATAGAAGCATGAAGATATCTTGATGTTATTGCTAATAGCAATGGATCAGGAGATAAACACTGACTTGGGTGGGTTGCAAAAGTGAGAAAAGGTTCCAGGTACTTTCCCAAGCGCAACAACGAACCCAGATGCACATAGATACTCAGTGCACATAGCACATGACTAGGTCTCTGCAGATGCCTCCTCTACCAACAGTCTGTGTAGCATAGAGAGAGAGTGTGTATAGTGCTTAGCAACTATCTCCACAAAGATCGTCAAGGGTTTCTGGTTGTGCAACTTGCCTTTTCTGTTGACAGCAATGACAGGGACTCAACTGCTCCCAACTGCAGTTCTTGTTCATCCAAAAGTAGCCACAGTATTTGGGAGTTTACAGTTTTCAATAGCAATGTGATTCAATGAGGTAGCCAGTGTTGTGATGCTTATGGAAGTTTTCTTGAGTCTCTCACTCCTGAGAAGCATTGGCCTTCATTTGCTAATACTTGGATACCTTTCTCCAAAGTGTCCTGGGTAGAGGACTGAAGATTCTTTCCATGTTCTGAGATAATGTTTGCTGCATATCCCTTCCTCTTTGAGAAAGGAGTGTCTGAAAGGTCACCACAACCTCTGTCAGGTGTAAAAGGAAGGGCATACCAATTCTGTCTGTGTTTTCTTTTCCCTGGAGAGAGTGTCCAACTTCATCAGCGTGTCAGGCCAGTGCTGTGGCCACTCCCGTTTGAGCATCTCTATCATGGTTGGATACAGAATGTCTTCAATGTGGTTCTCCTCTTCCTAAATACTCAGTATTCCATTTGTGATCAGCTCCATGACACTGGGTTGCAGAGGGACTTCCCATAGAGACATGCTGTTCCACCGAAACCTGGCAACATGCTCCAGGATCTGAAGGGCAAAAGACCATGGTGGTTTGCGTTTTTTCAGCCAACCTCAAGCCACACAGGACATGGATAGGCACCTTTCTTTAAACTCTTCACAAAACTTGAGTGCTTTCTGCTGTTGGCGCTGGGTGGAGCTGGGTTCCATCACAACTGTCCTTGCTTCCCCCAGTTTCCCACTTAGGGTGTTCATTTGCACCAACTCCATGTTGGTGCCAGGAACACCACTCTCATCCCAGAGCACAAGGCATGCACGGATCCCTTAGTAGGACCACACATTGATCCCAGGCCATGCCAGGCTGGTAATCCTCCAGCATTTCTTTTCTTTTCTTTTTTTCGGAGCTGGGGACCGAACCCAGGGCCTTGCGCTTGTTAGACAAGCGCTCTACCACTGAGCTAAATCCCCAACCTCTCCTCCAGTATTTTTTACAGGGATAGCTTTCAAGCCAGAATAACAGTATGTATTTATTTTGTTCACACATAGACAAGTTTTGTTTTGTTTCTTCTTCTTCTTCTTCTTCTTCTTCTTCTTCTTCTTCTTCTTCTTCTTCTTCTTCTTCTTCTTCTTCTTCTTCTTCTTCTTTCTTTCTTCTTCTTCTTTCTTCTTTCTTCTTCTTTTGCTTAGCATGAAATCAGACCATTTGAAGGCAGAATTGATGGTCATCTCCTCAAGAGAGAGAAGCAGACAGTGGAAAGAGGTTTTCTGGAACTTCCATTGGCTAAGAGCTAGAAAGACTGGGATTGGTCAGCTAGTAGGAGGGGTAGGATGCCAATAGATCAGAGCCCAAAACACCCAGGAGAACGTGGAGGTACTGTGAGGAGTCTCTAGCCAGAGGAATGATAACCAGATTGAAAACTAGAAAGCAACCTTAATCAGACCATTGTCTTGATTTAGTCTGTTGACCCTATTTCCACATAAGCACAGGTTCTGAGCATATATTGGGACTTTAATCTTTAGTACTGTGGGGTAAGGATCCAATTCAATCCACTGTCACGTAAAGGAATGACTACTTCAAGGTACATATGTATTACTGACAAGGGACTAGGGAATGTGACCCTGAAAGATGACAGTAGGAGGCAAAACATCCTAGCTGGGCACAGCAGCAAAGACAGGAAGACATGGGGAAGATTCCAGACCCAGGAGAAACAATAGACACTCTTGGGATCCTTACTAGTTTGCAAATAGCACATTAGATGTTATATGAACCCCTTATCTGTTAGATGCTATGTGAATAATTCCACAGTGTCATATCCCCATGTTATAGAGAAAACATGATATGAGTTAGGAAGCAACTGTCACAAAGCAAGACTGCAGTGTGGCTCCATGGTAGGGACAAGAATCCAGACCAGTGCCCCATGTCTAGTGATTTACCTAAAGCAATGGACTGAAATTACTCACAGGTGGAAGAATGTTTGGAGGATCAGACATGTTTTTAGCTGTGCCCAGTACCATTTCAAAATGACCAACACAGAGAGATATTTGAGAGAGGTCTTGGGATAGCCTTTGAATGCTCACAGCCATGGTGGCTGAGACTACGGGATTATAGTTCATTGTATAGTTGCCTTCTTTAGTCCTTATATTGGGACAAGCCCTTCTCTCATGAGCAAAGTACCTATCTGTTTCCTATGTGGTGATAAGGAAACTGTGACCTTAAGGGAATTAGGATGACCAGAAAGTCCTGACTCAGTTGCTTCTGTGCTTTGTCCATCTGTCCATCCCCATCTACCACCTCCAGAGTCCTTATAAATACTAGGTGAAAAGAATGCACCTTTCAAGCACCTCCTGGATGTTGTGGAATATGGCCTCTCTGCTTCAGGCTTTAGATGTAAAATGGTCCTCCAATCCTTATGTATTGAAGTAGGGATTTTGGGAAGTGACTGGATCATGAGGGCATTAACTTAATGGATTAATCCATCAATGATTTCATAATTGAATGGCATTATTGCAAGGTGGTGGGAAGTAGGAGGCAGGGCATGTCACTGGATGTGATGGTTGGTCTTGTCTGTCAGCTTGACGGGGCTGAGAATCACCTTGGAGATACAACCACTGGTCAAGTTTGTTTCTGAGAGCCTTCCAGAGAAGTTAACCCAGGTAGAAAAAAAATCACTTTGAATATGGGTGGTATTTTCCAGGGATTCAATAAGAAGGGAAAGGGGAAGAAGCCGGATGGTTGACAGCATTCACTTCTTTTGCTTCCTGACTGAGGACACATTATTAGCTGCCACACAGTTCAGTCAGCACAACTAGACCTGTGCCTCCCCTGCCACTATGATCATATTCCTTCAACTGGGGGCCAGAACCTTAAGCTGATTTTGTTGGGCACTCTGGTCCTGAAGTGAGGAAAGTAATTCAGAAGCTGGGTGCACCCTTGAAGGATGTACCTTTTCCCTGGCACCCCATCTTTGTGTCACCTCCTAAAGGGCAAGAAGGAAGAGCCAGGCATGATGGTGGACATGAAGAAGCCAGCTTTCCTCTGCTCTTCTCTGTTCTACTGTCTCAAGTCTTGCCTCCAGCTCACCACAATGGAACGGACTGACCACAGACCAAAAACATCAAATATGTGAGCTGGGAGAGAGAGAGAGAGACAGAGAGAGAGAGAGAGAGAGAGAGAGAGAGAGAGAGAGAGAGAGAGAGAGAGACAGAGAGACAGAGAGACAGACAGAGAGAGAGAGAGACAGAGAGACAGAGAGACAGAGAGAGACAGAGACAGAGAGAGAGACAGAGAGACAGAGAGACACACAGAGAGACACACACACAGAGAGTCAGATACAGACAGAGATAGACAGAGACAGAGACAGAGACAGAGAAAGAAGGTATGTTTCTCTACATTGTTGGGTTTATGTATTTTTGTCACGGCAATGAAAAACTACATGTAACACAAATACTGTGCTGTTTCAGCTTGTGTCCTCCCTCCTACTGTGTGTCTATGGTTATGTCAGATTTGCCCCTCAGTTTTCTCATGTAGACATTGACATACTACTTAACTCACAGGGTTGAGGTGTTGTTGACTGAGACTACAGACATGTCTGTTAGTTAATATTAGAGTGCTGGATATCTATGGGAGTTATTGAATCCGATCAGTACATTTAGGACTCTTCATAAGGTTAAGTAAGACAGTATCTACTACTCTCTCTTTCCTAGATGGAATCTTCCAGACCAGTGGTTCTCAATGTTCCTAATGCTGAGACCCTTCAATACAGTTCCTCATGTGGTAAGTCCCAACTATAAAATTATTTTCATTGCTACTTCTGTAATTTTGCAACTTTTATGAATTATAACCCAAAATATCTGTGTTTTACAATGGTCTTAGGCAACCCCTGTGAAAGGATCATTGACCCCCTAAAGGTGTAGAGACCCACAGGTTGAGAACTACTGCTATAGACTAGTCATAGCTATGGTCTATGAGCAAAATGTTCTCAACCTTCTGTTTTGTATAGTATGTGAAGGAAAGGGTGATTTTTACATTTATTTTTTTTAAATTAATACTTTAAATTTGTAATTATATATATATGTGAGAGAGAGAGAGAGAGAGAGAGAGAGAGAGAGTGTGTATGTGTATGTGTGTGTGTGTGTTTGTGTGTGTGAGAGGGGGGGGGAGGGAGAGAGACTATACATAAGTGTAGGAGTCTGAAGAGACTAGAAGAATTAACTGGAGTTACAGGTTGTGAGCTGAGCCCCCTGATGTGGGTACTGGGAACCAAACTTCAGGTCCTCTGCAAGAGCAGAAAGTACTCTTAATTACTGAACCAGCCCCAACTTTTACATTTAAACCATTGACAAGAAGAATAGTATTTAATGGCACATGGAAATAATATGAAATTCAAATCTTCATGTCCGTAAATATGGAGTGTGATTAGAATGCAGTCATGTATATTGCTTGATGCCTGTGGCGACTTCTGCCCTGGTCCTTTATTGTATGTGGTTCCTGTCACGCCAGTATAGCAAAACCAGGCGATCAGAACTTCCAGTGAACCCCAGTCCTGTGGCATCGTTGGGCTGTGTCCATGACTCTCAAATCGCTGGGCCTGTGATAAGTTCCTGCAGATCTGCCTTCTATAAGAACATCAGCCAAATCTGTTCTTCCTTAGACAGTGCTGACAGAACCCTTGAGAGAGAGAGCCCTTGTGCCCAAGGCAAAGAGAAAGGCTCACCCCTTTAGGGTAGCTGCAGCTGTCTGAGTCCAGAGCCACAAATCCCACCCTGCCTGCCACACTGGAGCTATTGAAGTTGCCTGTGTGTCAGCTGGCAGAGGGTTTTGCCTACTGACAGGTCTCCCATTTAAATATAATCACCTTTTTATATCCTCAGAGCTCTCTGAATGCCTCTCCCCACCCAGAGCTTTCCCCGATGATTGAAAAGAGCTAATCCAACAAATGGCATTATCTCCTCTGAATGGACCCCGTTTATCACCTGGACAAGCCCAGAAACTTCAACCCCAAGCTTCTCTTTGTTGTAGCAACAGGTGCTCCGGAAGGGAGTGCGGGTGGGCGGGGAAGGATGTGCTTAGCACCGGAATGGGGCAAGAAGAAGGAGGCTGTGGAATGCTCTTTAGGGGAGACCTTTAGAAGGGGAGTCAGCTTCACTTTGCCAGAACGGGCTGGAGCAGAGTCCTTGCAGCCCTCAGAGTGACAGGTGTCAGTCACACTGATCTTGCAGTGTTCTGAACCTGAACTGAGTGTTCTAGAAAGTTATTTTTTCCTGAACTATAACAAGGGAAGAAAAAAAATTTGAAGGAAGATAGATTTTATTTTGTTTTCAAATTCTTTATGTTAGTTTCTTAATTTCTTAATTAGCAACAGTTTCTTAAGTTAGTTTAGTGACCAGAAAAGAAAAAAAAATAAATAAAAAGAAAAGAAGGAGGACAAGCCCAGGCATGGTAGTGCACACCTGTAATCCCAGCACTTGGTTGGTAGGGGTATGAGGGTCAGGGGTTCAAAACCAGTCTTGGCTATGTGAGGTCTTGTCTCAAAAACAAACCGCAAAATTCCAGAAATTAAAAAAAAATTAATGAGGAGGAATGAAAAAAGGAATAGGAAAAAAGGAAGAGGGAAGGTCTAAAGAGGGGGAAAATAAATGCATGAAGGAATTTCTTTTCTCTCTCTCTCTCTCTCTTTGGTGAGGGGATTGAACCTTGGTGCATGCTAGGCAGAAGCTCTGCTGTGTCACGTGTGTGTGATCCTGCATGGCTTTCTAATTGCTTTATTTGCAATGTTCCCGCCCCCCTCATGAATCATGTTGCTTTTGAGAAAAGAACCCAAGTTATAGTAGCATGGTTACTCATTAGTAGCAGAATTGGCATAAAACCTCTGAGGCGCAAAGGGAATTGTTAGTTCCATTAACCAGACCAACAGTGAGCAGAGTAGTGACCAACGGGGGCAACTGGGGACGTAGAAGAGACGGGCGCTCGGAATCCCTGACTTCATGGTGTTTCTGTCTATTCATGCACTGGTCTTCCTGACATCTTTATCTCAGGGAAGTTCTGCCCTTGTCTCCTGGAGTTGAATCCAGGAAGTCTGGAGGAAGCATTGGCCTTCCTTGGCTCATGAGCTCATCTTGTACTCTGGGAAACAAAATTTCAGAGTTGGTTGCTTTAGTAGAATCCAACTGGCTTTGTGTGGGAGGAAGATGACCCTGGAGGACAGAGGGTGCATTTCTAGAAGTAGTTTGAGGTGTCCCAGGCAGACAGAATAAGAGACACCCATCTAAGTCTTGTTTTTTTGAACAGCCTTCCTCTCATCTTGATTCTGGGTAGAGACATACTGTGAGCCATTTTCCTTCCAGGCTACCATTCTTTGTTCAAAAATTGTCCTCAGGCTGGGATCGCCTAAAAACAGCCTTTCCCAGAGTGCACTCCCTCTTACATCCCCTATAGCTCAAGAACCTTCTTTTTGTTTTACACAAAGGCCGTCTGAATCTTAGCTTTGTTCCCCTTTTCTAGAAAGTTGTGTGCATGAATGTACAAGGCCCAGCCTTTGAGCATCCAGTTGGACGATTTCCACTACTGTGACAAAATACCCAGGAACGATCCTCTTAAAAGGCTTTGCCTTGGCTCACAGTTTCAGATGTTAGTTTATGAGTTGTTTGGCCCCATTAGTTTTGGGCTTGGGGCCATTAGCACCCTGAAGTGTTCAGGACTCAAAGAGAGGCAGAGAGGAAGGGGATGGCATGCCAAGATTGCCTTAAAGGGCTTTCAATGCCCTTATGTCTTTCCCCTAGGCCTACCTCCTAAAGATTGTTCCACCTCCATGAAGGCTCTCATGTCTGTATTAAAAGCTTGAAGACATTCTAGAGACTTAAAGGAAGGTTTTGAAAGTCTTGAACTCAGCAAAAGAACCAGGTTTTGGCTGCCCACACTTGTCCCTGTCAACAAACTTGAGTCTGTTCTGTGTCTTATAAGGGGATGTGACAATTTCAAAGAACTGATGAGAAACCAAAACCACACACACACACACACACACACACACACACACACACACACACACAAATAAACAAATATACATATGTATGCATGAAATAAAAGAAGGAAGGGACATATGAGAGGGAGGGGGTCTACAGGGAAGAGACCAGGAACAAGGGAGGGTAATAGTATATATGTGTCATGAAACAGAAGTGTTGAGTTAGCAGCAAAGCGGGGGATGAGAGAGCTGAGGGGAGATAAGGAAGAAAATGGAATGGTGGATGTGTATACACGTGTCACAACAAAACCCACTTCTTCGTTAAAGTGATTTTTCAAATGATTTTTTTTTTTTTTTTAAAAACAGGGTTTCTCTACATACTCCAAGCTGACCTTGAACTTAGAATCTTCCTGCTCTCACCTCTTGAGTGTGTTGGATTACAGGCATTCACTTCATGCCCCCTCAGTGATGGGGGTGTACTGTGCAGCCCCTTCCTCAGCACTGAGTGCTGATGCCCACTTCATTGCTAGCAGCTGGCCAGGTTGCTACTGCAGCAGCGTGTGGAGAGAAGGGGAGGGTGCGGCAGGGCTCTGCTGGTGCTCTGGGTTTCTCTCCCAAGACCCGTTCTCATGCCCAGAGCAGTCTCTCGGCTTAGCCCATGGGGCCATGGGGCTCTGATTCCAGTTTCTTTTTTCGTAGCTTTCAGGACTTCCCAGCTCTGGTCTCTTGGGGTTTGTGTGTATGTAGCCTGGGAGTATAGAGTGGGGCAAGGGCTGGGGGAGGGAGAGTTGAGTAGAGTGGGTGGTAATATTTTCCAGCTCTTTCTCTAAGTGTCTGCCTTCCCCTAATGGACACGGAAGTGAGCCAGCCACTGACTGTGCTGGCCGTGAGATTGGCTACCGCTTACATCATCTGCGCAGCCAGACTGGGGACAGGATGGGGGGAGGCGGGGAAGAAACTGAGTAGGGATTAATCCATCCCTGAGGGAATTGGTGGACAAAGGCAGTGGTGATCAGGTAACCTTTTTCCCAAGCACATGTCTTGGGGAGGTGGAGGAGAGCCAGGGAGTGACATTAGTACACGCATGGGGTACTTCTTACTTGCTTCACCATTTGCCAACATCTGAGGTCCATGGCATGCCACTCTATATAGCTCTATTCTGTTAGCTTGGCTTGGGGGTTGAGACTATATTTTGAAGAATTATCTATCTTGAGTGACATCGAGTGGCCCGACATTAGAAGCTTTCTTGGCATGTGGTCGTTGATTGCATAGATTAGGTTCTACATGAGGAATCGTCTCCATGGTTGGAGATGGTGACAGTATTCCTTTATCACGGCCCCACAGTCTAAAGAACTGTATCAAGGAAGAAGACATCTCTGATCTCAGCTTGGGGGCTTAAGTGTTCTGACAGGCTGATGGAGCACTTCGCCAGACATAGCCTTACTCCACTTACTTATTCTACCTCGTGTATGCTCACTCCTCCTACCCCAGGAGAACTTGGGCAGCCATAGGGTTTCCAGAAGGTGGAAGGCATTGTTGCTTTGGAGAACACTCTATTGCTCAAGAAAACTACAAAGCAGCTTGCATTCAGGAGATGGGAGGAAATGGTCCATCTCTCTCTCTCTCTCTCTCTCTCTCTCTCTCTCTCTCTCTCTCTGTGTGTGTGTGTGTGTGTGTGTGTGTGTGTGTGTGTGTGTGTGTGTGTGTGTGTGTGTACACTGGTGGAGGCCAGAAATTGATGGGTTTTTTTTTTTGAGATAAGATCTCAAACTAAACTTGAAGCTTAATAATTCACCTAGCATGTAGCATGGCTGGCCAGGAAGCCCCAGGGACCCTCCTGCTTCTGCCTCCACGGCGCCTTCCTGATCTTGACTTTTGAGGTGGGTGCTAGGGATGGTACTCAGGTCCTTGTGCTAATGGGGCAAGCACTTTGCTGGATGAGCCACCTCAGTTGCTCCACAACTATTTGCTGTCAGTGCCATTATCTTCATTGGGAGGCAAAACCCCTGAAAATCTCCCAAAGCAAAAAACAAAACAAAACAAAACGAAAACAGCAACAATGAAAATCCCTTGCAGCCGGCCTGACCCAGCTTTTTACCAAGTCATAGCTTCCCCTCTACTTCTCTTTTCCTCTTGGGCTCATTCCCCACTCGCCTCTTTCCCACTGTGATTTCTGAGGGATATGGATCTATGATAGTCAACAAAAAAGGTCAAAGTAGCACTTCCCACTATTCCATTGCTAATGAGAAAAAAAAAATCAATCTGTTCCTCTTACTTTGTGCTGGGCCCCACAGATACATCATCATTCACCCTTGTAATCCTTGTTCAATCCTGGGCACGGGGTGGGTGGTCAATCGGTTCCTGAAAATATTGTACCTAAATATCAGAAGGAACTGTAGATTCGATGGGGCTCTATTGGGTGTCATCTTGGGGAGGTGTCATAAAGCTCAGGGGATTGACCCTGGACTAGGATGGATGTATTCAAAGGACCGCTCCGTTCTGACTCTGTCATTTCAGAACTAAGTTACTGGGCGGAGTTTCAAGGGCAGCTTGGATTCAAACCCATTGAATCCACTGGCCTTCATGTCCCATCCTAAGTGCTGTGTTTTGCTTTCTCGGCAACTGGCAGTGAAGTAGAACTCGATGAGGGAGACTTAGAAAAGGAGCAAATAATGACTAATAAGCCAAGGGAATCTAGTCTATCAAATTATGCTAAATGACCTAATTACACAGCAGGGAAGAAAATGAGAGGGGTAGGGAGGTGGAAGATAGAGAAACCACTCAAGCAGAGAGGTCAAAATAGATATACCTTTATTAATAGGGAAAGTCCTGTTACTTACCCCTTCCCTCTACTCAACGAATTGTGGTTTTCATTTTTTTTGTTTTTTTCTTTCAGAAAATCTGAGAGGGAGAGCAATGGCTAATGACTCCTACACCTACAGATGTTTCAGCAGCCTCTGTTGTCTGGTCTTTCAGATTCGTTTGTTTGTTTGCTTTTGGAGACAGGGTTTCTCTTTGGAGTCCTGGCTGTCCTGGAACTTGCTGTGTAGATCAGGCTGGCCTCAAACTTGCTGAATACTTGGATTAAGGGCATGTATCACCATGCCTGGCCCGTCTGATTCGTCTGTATCTGCCTCGTAAGGACATCAATGGCGCCAGCTGCTGAACCCAGGATGCCAAGATACATAACCTAATTTTATTTAGTCATCGGCCAAGTTCTTCTGGAGCTGAGAGGTGCTCAACGATAGCTGGAGGAGCTCTCCCTCTATTCCCTGAGTCAGATGCCCTGGTGAGAAGGGACAGTCTCTGAAATGTGTGGAGAATCCAGGCTTTGCAGCGGCTTGTATATGCAGATTTTTGGATGTATGTGTGTGCACACTTAGTGTGTGTCTACAGGCAACATTGTGCCATGAACTTGGCTGTACTTCCTCCACGAAGGAGATGGGATCTTGGCCTTGGCAGTGAGCGGGTGTACGTGTGGACTTGAGTCACAGTAGGCTCAGAATCTGGGCTCAAGCATCTGAAGGCCTGTCACCTGCAAGGCTCATTATAGAAGGGGCCAGGTGCTTGGAGTGTGCCCAAAGCCATACTGACTGCGCTGTCATGAGTTTGAATAGTATTCCTGTGAGAGCTATAAATAACCACTCTGAGTCCAAAGCCAGGGCTTTAGAAAGCCATCCTTAAATGCACAGTGCTTTACAGTCCCTGCTGTCCCTTCCCTGGGTGACTCAGCTCTCTAGCCCAGTAGGCCCAGCCTGATCCAGTAACCTTCAGGCTTGGCTAAAAAAGGATAGAGCTAAAGCTGGTCTCAAGAACCCCAGTGATCCCATCATCCAGTTACCATGTGAGGTTTTGCTACTTTTTTTTTGCCCCTGTTCCCTAGCTGAGACATGGATGAACAGGTCCTGTACCAAGCGGCAAGGGCGCAGACGTTCTTAATTGGTTGATTCTCGGAAGCCTATTCTATGCATTTGGGATCACAAAAGGTTCTCCCATCCTCAGAATGGATGGGCTCAGATCCCATTCCCTCTAATCTCCAGTGTCCTGCAGCCACAGCACTCAGTCTTGGGAATGGAAATCCCAGGATAAGGTCCTGCTAAAAGTATGTTTTCCCCGTCACTCTCAGATGTTTGGGCCAGTAGGAGAAGTAGAAATGAAGATAATTTTCACTTTGGCTTAAGAAATGACTACCTGAGGTCTGGAGAGATGGCCTAGTGGTTAAAAGTACGAGCTGTTCTTCCAAAGAATCCAGGTTTGATTCTCAGCAGACTACAACAGTGTATAACTACAGTTCTAGGGGATCTGACTCTCTCTGGCCTTCGTGAGTACCAGGCATGTATGTGACTCGCAGACATATAAGCAGACAAAACAACCATGTGCATAGAATAAATAATTAAAAAAAAAAGCACCCACGTCTAGTGCCTCAAATAGCTGAATAGAGGATCAGATGGCAATAGGCTTAAACCTGGAGGTAAAGGTATCGTGGGAGGCAGTGAGCTAGACACAGAGCTAGATATTGGATTCTCTCAGCCCCACCCTCCACACCCGTGCTTGCTTTCTTTCTCCAAGTCTTTATGAGGCTCTTAGGACAACACTGTCTGAAGGAGCAGCTGAAGGTTCAGAGGGTGCATGGAAAGGCCAAAGGGTTTTTTTTTCATTTTCTTCTTTTCTTTTTTAAGACTTCCAGGAGTGTGCAGAGTGCTGGCTTGGCTGGAATGCCTTTTAGCCACATGCCTTACCCCAGCTTGGAGCTCAGCGGTGTTTTTATGCCAAGGCCCTACACCTGGCTGTCCAAGCAGAAGGAAAAAAAAATCCATCATTCAGGGTTGTTTTAAAAATAGTGTAACTCTTTGATTAAATGGCCAAACAGCCCTGAGTCAAGGTTTCTTTGCTCTAGCCTGTGATTTGTTCAACTGACCTAATTTTAGTATAGGGCTCTAAATCTAAGAGGAATGCAATGAGGGTAACGATTCCTTAAATTGGTCATGAAGTGTTGTCATTCAACATGCATCGATTAAGCCTGTGTGTGTGTTTGCATACATGTGTTTCCTTATATGTGTATCCTCAAAAGCCTTCAGCTGCAATAACACTTTATGATGCTGTCACCTAAATTCTGGGTACATGTTGTCCTATGCTGACACTAATATACAATCCTACACACACAGACACACATATACACATAACACACACACACACACACACACACACACACACACACACACACACACACACACACACACACTTCCTTGTACTCCAAACTCATAGGGACCAACTTTATAAAGGATAGAGAGCAGAATGTCTTAGTCACTGTCTACCTCAAGTCGTGGCCTCTCTGCCTGCCGTGGCCTGGCTTTGGTGGATTCTGAGGACTTCCTCTATACACTCATCCAGGCTTGGGAAGTTTCTAGTTCTCTGCTGCTTCTTTCTGATCTTTATAGTCCCAGAAGACTGAGGTATCTTTCATATCATGTTCTGAAACACTCTTAACCAACCACATCCTTTTTGAGTGCTCAAAATAAGGCAGACTGTACTCTCTTCATAGGTGTGGATCTGTGGCATCTGTAGGACAGATGCCGAGACCCCTGCATGGGTTGGGAGGAAACTGACCAGTAGACGTGAAACGATTTGCAAGTTTGCAGAGGTATGAAGTAGCCATGTGGCCATTTCTTATCCATAGCTGATATAATGGTTACATAAAAGGTGCAGACAAAACCCACAAGGCTGTCAGTCAGGACCAGAGCCCTGGGGTGGTGCTAAGGCTGGGGACAAGCTGACCTTTCTGTGTATCTGTTGCTGACTGCTACACTTAGGGCAGCATTATTTGGCTCAGTTTCCAGCAGCTTCTTCTTTTTTGAAACCTACATACTGCTTTGGAATTCATAGACCTAGCTGGCTTGGCTTAATGTCACTTGCTCTCGAAGTTTGCAGCTACCAGGCAGGAGAATCCCAGATCCACCAGTCCTTCCCTGCTTCCAAAGATGCAGGAAGGTTGTTTGGTAGAAGTCCAGTCTTGAGGGTCTGTTTTCCCTTCCAGATTGAGAGAGGTCCCCTTTGATGGGCTGCAAAGTTAACCTTGGGCACCCCACACTGTACTCGCTTATCCCATCACACACACACACACACAACACACACACACACACACACACACACACACATACACACACACACCCTTTGTCATTTGACAGGGTCTCCCACAGCCCCGAGGACACAAAGCTTCCATGCCGCTGGTTAGAGCTGGAAGGACGACAAGTATACACGAGTATTCTATTGCTCAAACAAAAAGGACTGTGTGCATGCACATGGAAGACCGATGGCCTCTGGCCAACGAGACATAATTGTGACCTGACAGACTTGTAAGATGGCCTGCTCACGTGTATCCCAGCCTAGGCCGAGGTCACGGTGCACATGACAAGCCTGGGAAAGGGAAGTCTGGCATAAAGAAAATTTAAATTAGCAGGGAACAGGGAGACAGAGAGAGAGAGAGAGAGAGAGAGAGAGAGAGAGAGAGAGAGAGAGAGAGACAGAGACAGAGAGACAGAGAGAGAGACAGAGACAGAGAGAAATTTTCCATCTTTCCAACCAACTCCCAACTTCCCTGAGTCAGAAGAGCCCACAGCATGGGACAGCCCTGGACAGCTGCCCCTGCACTGCCCATGCCCTGTAACTAGAGCTGGTACTTGCAGAAGCTTCCTGACAGCTGTGGAGATAAGGGGGCAGGGCCTCTAAAGATTGGATGACCTATGTTGGCGCCCATCTGGGGTGGGGGTGGGGCAACTGAGCCCATACATTTCTTAAGCCAGTGGATGGAGTGGGAAAAGATGAGGCCAGGTGCCAGCCACTGCTCGTGGTGGTAGATCTGGGGAGCTCTCCGTTAAACCTGCCTGTGTTCCCACCGATCTTCCATTCTGAGTGGGATCCTTTACAAAGGTAAGGGAGGTTCAGTGTGTTTTCTTAGATTATTTCTCTTCACCATTTACCTCTGTCATCGCAGAAACCAGAAAAACAAAACAAAACAATAACAAAACATATGTTGGGGCTCTGGGTCAGGCAAGGGTCTAGATCCTGTGGTCAACTGACCTTTCCACTCCCAGGGCATTGCCCCTTACTCCTGCCCCAGGCCCCCCTCCAAGGGTAGCCTTGCCTTTCTTCCCACCTGAGTTTCCTCAGCCATAGGAAACAGCGCCGGGATTTTATTTCTTTCTTCATCACCTCCTGTACATCCCAAGAGGCCAGGACATAATCCTCACTGCCTGGCTGATATGGTCCTTCCAGACAGGCTCAACCCTCAGGTTCCCCCACAGGCTAAAACACAGTGTGGAGTCCCTACTCTGAATCTCATATTCTGGTCTTTCTTTCAAGTCCCTCTCTCCTTCTCTTCCTCCTCCTCCTTTTCTCTCTCTCTCCCTCTTTCCCTCCCTCCCTTCCTTCCTTCTAGTACTGGGGAGTGAACTTGGGGCCCCAAAGATGTTAAGCAAGCACTTAGCTGAGTACCACTGAGCTAAATTTTCAGCCATCTTTTTTTCTTTAGAACAGAGTACATTGAGATAAGATATCTTTACAATCTTGCCAAGCCACGGGTGGGAGAGGGAAGTTCCAGAGCTGACTTCCAACTCCCTCTATTGTCCAGGTGGCCTTGAACTTGCTATCCCCCTGCCTCGGCCACCGAGTGCAGAACAGGTTTGCACCGCCAGGGTAGACTACTCTGTTTCTTCTCTCCTATTAATTTGCATCTGGTGGCTCCCTCTGTCTGTGCCCTGGCCCTTGGTCTTGGGTGTATAGATACATCGTGTCCTGGTTTGCAGTGTTCACACCTCGAATGAGATTTGCACGAGGTTAGACGATTCCTTCTCGGTCTCCTATTCCCTGCCTCCTTGGCAAAGAGGATGGGGAGACTTAGCTCATGCTGGTGCCCATCCTTGTATACTTAGGCTCCATGCCAAACAACTAAGACGGTCTCTGCCCGTCCCCTTTCTAATAGCATGGCAGCCTTGACAGGAGTGGAGACAGATCATGGAACTTGGCGGAGTTCGCTCAGCAGCTGCCCCAGACAGACCACAGAGCAAGGGAACAACAAAATAGGAGGCATTGACAGCTCGTGATCTGAGCGAGTTCAAGGCCACGCATGGATACTGAGTGGACATGAGACCCCAGGCAGCCTCCTCATCACTTGAAATAGGAATGAAGAAAGAGTCGTGCATGTAGATATTAGCTTAGATATCATTAAAGTCTTGAGGTAGGTATTAGCATCACGACAAGGAGGAAGATGCATGGCAATGTCTTATAGATAGTTCATGGTGGCTGTTAGTAAAGTGAGGAAAGGAGAAAGGGGGACCTCAAAGAAAGAACTTCCTGGACCTCCACTTTTGCCAGTTCTGAAAAAGAAAGTTAATGAGACAGAGGGCTCTGGAGTATGGGTTCTGGTTCCACATCTGTATCTCCATTTTACCGGTTCCATGATGATGAGGATTCGCTTTCTTTTTCTCCCCCTTGATCAGAGTCTCAGAGTGCCCAACACAGATCCATTTTCAAAGAGATGTTGGCTTGTGCTCCACATGAGTCCTCCAGCATCTCTCCTGTTGTGTTCTAGTCTCAGCTGACGTCCTACCCCAGGCCCAGTTTTCCAATCTTCCTCAGTACCTGTCACATGGAGGCCTATGTCAGCTTTCCCCTGTACTATTAACACTGTGCATTAAAAGTCACTTCCAGGATTGTCACTCTACCAGAGGGCCCTGAATAGGTCATTGAACCCTTCTGGGGTTCCACTCTCCTCTCCGTAAGGAATACCTGTGTCTTGTTGGAATGTGATAAGGGAAGTATTTATCCCTTACTGTATACAGTGGCAGCAGCACTGTTGTTTTTATTCCTTACAATAGGTCCCTTCTCTTTGTTCTTGGGAGCAATCGCTTGTCACTCCACTTCTCAAGCCAAGTATGGCTTTAGGGAGAGCATCTCTACTCTTCCAAATCCCATTTCCTCATTACCACCAAGGTCAAGCCTGCCACCCCCTGCCCTACCTGTTCAGATCTGTTTTCTTAAATGTGGGAGAAGCTATAGAGATCTCTAGACTGCACACAGTCCTGCTAGCACGTACCAGATGGGTAACTTTCCTGGTGGGGCCACACTAGGAGCTCTGTTGGGCATTTACCTTCCATTTGACTTTTGGGTGTGTTTATGTATGTGTGCATGCATTTGTGTACGTGTGTGTGTGTGTGTGTGTGTGTGTGTGTGTGTGTGTGTGTGTGTGTATAAGGTCAGAGGACAACCTTAGGTATCCTTTCTCAGGCACTGTCTACATTAAAAAATGGTTTTGAGGAAGGATTTCTCATTAGTCTTGAGCTTACTAAGTAGGGTAGCTGAGACACCAGCAAGTCTGTGGCCCCAGGGCTTCCTTTTGGAAACAGCCATGAGAACTGCTGGGAAAGGAGGAGTGAGCAACTCCAGCCATGGAGGATTGTAGCATGGGTTCCATAATCCCAGGCCAGCCATAACAACTGCTGACTCAACAACTTCAACCAGCTTGGTTTCAACCAGGAACAAACTGCTGTTGCGTATGGTCCAGCTGCCATGATCCTGGTATTGGGCTGACCCTCCAGGCCAGGTAAGTTACACCAGGCTACAGTCCCAGTGGGGTACCATTGAGACCACACGCTGAGTGAGGAGTTGAGACTCACAAGGTCACAAAGACTCTGTTCTTCTTAATGGACCCTACTCAAATGGTTGCTTTTCCTTTTGTTATTTCTACCTCTGCCTACACTGCCTCCTACATGCTCCTCTCAAACTCAGATCCTAGACCCAGGGGGTTGGACAGGACCCTGAAACAACCATTTCTGACAATATATCTAGTCTATGTATATGGCATACATGTTCTTACCCTGGGATGAACCTAAAATCCATTATTAACCAGCTGTGAAGCTTTGGGAAAGCTATTCTTACTGTTCCTAAGGAGCATGCCTTGCACTTAGAGGGCTCAGAAAACACTACCTAATCCTAGTGTATAGGGAAAACAGCACCTCCCAGCACAGCTGACAAATGGCTTAGAGATGAATGAATGCTACTTGTGCTTCCCTACAAGACAGGGGCCCATCACTCATGGGTCCTTGTGATCTTGCTCGAGTTCTTATTTCCTTTGTGTGCCCTTTGCAAGCAGCAATAAGGAGAGGGGAGTAGAAGTAAGCTGAACAAATGTCTTGCAGTCCTACATGGTTGTGTTTGGAACACACACACACACACACACACACACACACACACACACACCCCTTTGATTCAAGTGGAGCCAACTGACTCTCACAGGTTTTTCCAGACAAGCTCCTCACCTGTCCACAGCATCTCTGCTCGGCCTCTCTCCACCATATCAGCTGCACACACACACACACACACACACACACACACACACACACACACACACACACACACACACACACACCACCATTTTCTCAGAGACCCATTCCTGAAGATCTTCTATCCACACATGCACAATCTCTCACACACTGGTGCTGTTCACTCTCAGAGAGACACTTGGGCCTCACACACACTCTCTCACTCCCACCTACACCACAGTCAAAGGAAAGAGGGCTTTGTTGGGGGGTAGCAGAGGACGGCAGGGACTGAGGAGAAATGGGTGGGAAGACTTCAGTGATCATCCATGCTTGTTCACTCTGTGTGTCTCTTGGGGAAGTGCCAGGCAAAATCAGACTTGATATGGTGTCCTTTGACTGAGAGTCCGTGAATGAAACAAAGCTTGTTCCAAAGTTAAAGACCTCAAAGGCTGGGTGTGGTTGAAGGGAGGAGGCAAGTTTGGTGAATCCTTGGAACATGGCAAGAACTATGCCACAAGAACTGATGCCCTGGAACTAGAGTTATAAGTAGCTGTGAGCTACCATGTGTGTTCTGGGAATAGAACCCAGGTCCATTGCAAGACAGAAAGCACCGTTACCTGCTAAACCACCTCTCCAGCTCCCCTTTACTTCTCTTTAGATTCATTTAGTGGAAGTTGCTTTTTTTTTTGTAAGTTTTCTTTGGCAGAGGAAGAACAGAGTTGTATCTTGTGGTAATTGTTTTTTTTTTTTTTTCCGGAGCTGGGGATCGAACCCAGGACCTTGCGCTTGCTAGGCAAGCACTCTACCACTGAGCCAAATCCCCAACCCCCTCTTGTGGTAATTGTTAAAGAATAGAATCTTTTATCCCACGCTAATGCCAGTACCGTATGGCCATATGGCTTCTGTGGGGTATCTTCTTCTCAGTCAGCAAAGCACCTCACCTGCTAAGCTCCATCCCATCTCACGCTGCCGATGGCTACTCTCTGAGCCCACAGCAACCTGTCTACCCATCTCGTTCCCAAGGCGGGTCGCTGCCACGCCGGTTTCATATAGAGACCACCTATCTTGCAGCTCTTACTGTGGACTCTGCCCACACTCCCAGCAACTGCCTCCTGGTCCCAGCAGTGGCTACCCCTCGTAGTGCTGTTGCTGCTCTGTTTATATTCCCAGCATCTGCCCCTAATAGTTATATTATAAACTCCCAGCAACCTGTTAAAATCAAGACTCAATAACTTATAATTTAGCAATCAGATTTATATGTTAATTTCTCAATCCACAATACATCCACACAATAAATTCACAACCAATTGATAATGATATAAACTGCTCACCTAGATAAGATAAATTGACCCATAGAAATTCACCCCTTAAGAAATATTCATAGCTACCTGTGGCCATCTAAGGCCACACGGATCTGGGTCGTCCTTCTCTGCCTCCATCTTGGTTCTCCCTCTTTCTCCTCTCTCTTCCCTTACTCTGTGTCCGCCCCACTTTCTGTCCAATTACAGGCCTTGCCTTAACTTGTGTCAGCCCTCATATAGACATCAACCTACAGTATCTGAGGAAGATGTTCTGACAGAATGGGTGGGAAAGGTGACAGCCCTGTGGAAAGATGCTCAGATGTAGTTTACATGGAGGAGATGAAGTGAAGGTGCAGGGAGATCCAGTTGTTAGGAGGCATGCTGGCTGGTGGGATATACGTCACTTCCAGAGTATGGAGAGCAGGTGGTTTGACTGCAGGAAGTGCCCATAAGAGAGAAACCAAGGGGACCAAGTTTGACATGTACACTTGTAGCAAAGATGTTAGAAGGACAGCGGTCTTGTGAGGGAACACAAGAAGAGGATTATGGGGATGACTGCTGTGAGGGACGGCAGCCTATGCGCCTTTGGAGGAGGCTCAGGGAGCAGGAGTGGGGGTACCCAGCCACTGGAGGTTCTGCTGAACTGTGGGGTACCCTGTGGCAGGCACGTGGGGCAGTGCCCTGAGGAGAATGCTGTGTGGGAGGATGGGAGAGCCGCCAGTTCTGAACGCCAGAAAGGTCAGAGCGAATATTCCACTGAAGAAGAATGGCCAGTGTGTGTTTGGAGAGGCTTCTTGCTGCTTGTCTCTGAGAACCCCGCTCTCTCCCCCTGTAGAGAAGGGTTCAGTGTCTGCCGGCTTCAGCCAACCTTTCCTCCAAACACTAAGTCCAGAGCTCCTGTCTCAGCTCTGGGCTCTTTCTAATTCTTCACTATTCTGGAAGAAAGCAAGAGGGGCTGTGGGTGATCCTTCTCATAGGATTGAAGACCAGAGCTAAAGCCCACCGTGAGGAGAAGGAAAAGCAGTCAGAGTGTAATCCATCCCCTAAACCTGAGTGGAATTGAAGTAGATGGTAGCTAGCAGCCTTCTCTTGTCCATGCTTTGGACTCATCCCCAGAATATAAAAATAAAGGAGGGGGGTAATATGTACACACACGAAGTACTGTTTAACCTTAAAGGAAGAGAAATGCCTGCCATCTGTAACAAATGGGCAACCCAGAAGACATCGCGCCAAGTGAAACAAGACTCCCTCACTCATATGTGGAATTTAGGAAAAGTCAGAATCACAGAAGCACAGGGTTAAACGATACTGCATGGAGATGCTAGGTATGGGTGTGTCTGTCAACTGGGAAGGAAGAAGGAATTAACCCCACAGGATAGCCTGTGACTAATGTGGGGTGAGGGCTGCTGTCATTTGGATGTTGTCTGTTTGCCATAGCTTATACATTACAGGCTTGGTCTGAGTGTCTGTGTTGCAAGATGGCAGGTCCTTTAAGAGGTGGGAAGTCCTTAGGTCACTGAGTGTTGCCCATGGAGAGGATTGAGCTAGTTCTCATAAAAGTGAGTTTTTTTCTCTTGAGGTTCAGTGTTGGAATCACTGGATGTCCTGCTTTTCAATGTGATGTCCTACTAATGGCAGTGCCACTCACTATGGTGACTTCGCAAAGGGGAGCCAACAATGGAGTCATGCATCCAGCCTACAGAGCATTGAGCCAAACGAACTCCCTTTTCCTATGAAGTTAACCTGAGCTTGGCTTAGTAACACAGGCCAATCTTCTTAGCTATTTGGGAGGCTGAGGCAGGAGGGTCACAAGTCCAAGGTCTGCCTAAGACACAAAAGGAGGTATGAGACAAGCCTGATCAAAGAGGTGAAACTATTTCAAGTCAAAATATTGCGAAAGGGACTGGGCAGGATATACTGGCCTAGTATATCCAAGGCCTGACGTCCTCAGCAGTGTAAATAAATAAATAAATGATGTTGGCTTCCCTCAGTCCTTATTAGCGAACATACCCACACAGGGGTTTGTGGATAAACAGTCCCCTTTCTGTCGCCCTAAGGAGACTGTTAGGAGGCACTTTCTATATGATGTTTCAAAGAACGTCAACAGAACTGTGCTTCCGTTTCCTATGGTGGAGGTGGCAGCTCATGAAGTCGCCTTAGGAGAGCATCTCTCCCTTCATCTGATTTTCCTGCTGCTTCCTGGGGTCACTTCCAAAACTAAACCACCTGCCTTCTAGCCCTTGGCACAGGCTTGACTCTCTGGGGGCGAGATCAGGTCAGGAGAAGCTTGGGAGAAGAAATTAGATCTCATGGCTACACAGAAGTTTAGTAAATTTGATCTGGAAGAATACTTAGAGACTGTATGGCACATCTACACATTTAACAGATCTGAACCTGGGCCAGACACTTACCCCAAACTCTCCCTCCAGAGAGAATCTGGAATGTGTGCCCTTCATGAGGCAAGCTAATCTCTATAAAAACACGGCCCTTAACACACAGCAGGTGCTTGGTAAATGTAAAGATAAAGTCACACTGGGAGAGGCGTGGATGGAGGGCAGCTGTGGTGTTGCACAAAACATTTCCATATGTCTGTGACGGATTTCTGTCTGCAGAGTGGTGGCTCTCCTTCCACCTGCTGCCAGTCTTCTGAGCTGTGATTTGCATATCGGAATGAAGGAAATGCTAGCCCAGTGGTTCCCAACCTTCCTAATGCTCTGACTGTTTAGTACAGCTCCTCATGTTGTGGTGATACCCGATCGTAAGGTTATTTATTTCCATGGCTACTTCATAACTTCATAGTAATTTTGCTACTGTTGTGAATTGTAGTCTAAATATCTGATATTCAGGATATCTGATATGTCACCTCCCCCTGGAAGGGATCATACCCAGGGGGTGAGAATTGCTGCTCTAGAGAGCTAAAAACATATAAGAAAGGCAGCCATTAGGCAAGAGGGGCCCAGTAAAACGTAAAGAAAAGTAATGGAAATTTATTTTCTTCTTCTTCTTCTTCTTCTTCTTCTTCTTCTTCTTCTTCTTCTTCTTCTTCTTCTTCTTCTTCTTCTCATTATTATTATTATTATTATTGTTATTATTATTATTATTATTATTATTATTATTATTATTATTATTACCAGAACCAGAGAGTATAGACAAAGTTATCAATGGAATTGTATAGTACCTCATTGGATCAGCTCAACTCAAAGGATTTAGTTTGGTTCTACAGCCATTTTTTTGGGCTACACACATGATAATTTTGAAGAGCTTAAAATGGCCAATGTGGAACCACTAGACCCAGCCCCCTGCACATACGTAGCAGAAATGCAACTTGGTCTTTATTTTGTCCCTCAACAACCAGAGTAGGGGCTGCCTCTGACTTTCTGACTCTGTTGCCTGCCTGTGGATCCTGTTCCCCTAGCTGGGCTGCCTTGTCTAGCTTCAGTGGGAGAAGCTGTGTCTGGTTCTGAAGTGACTTGATGTGCCAGTGTGGGTTGGTATCCAGGGGTCCTCCCCTTCTCAGAGGATAAGGGGAGGGGAGGAAGGGGAGAAGGGGTATGTGAGGAGGGCCCGGAAGGGGAGGGTGTGGTCATGATTCAAAGTGAATAATAAATAAGTTAATGGGAAAAATGGCCAGTGTGGTCTAGTGTATGTTCTAGAGCATGTGAAGCCCAGTGGGAGGAAGTTATGTCACCAAAATTGTGGCCTTGAAGAGGATGTTGAAACCCCAGTCTCTTGTCTCTTTTTACTTTCTGACCATCGTGAAGGGAGCACCTTCTTCCATCACACGTTCCTAGCAATTTACTGTCTCATCATGGTTGGTTCAGACCATGGCCTGGAAACTCCAAAATGGTGAGCCAAATTTTATCATTTTCTTTTCTTAAATTGGTTACTTGAGGTATTCATTAAGCTAATGAAACTTCAACTTCATAAAACACTCAAGTGCTTCTCTTAGGTGTATGACATAGTTTGGAACCACTATCATCACTGTCACTACCTGGTCACTTTATAGTCCCTATGCCAGAGGATTCTCCAGCAAGACAGGAGTTGTCTTACCAGAGTGCATAATTGGCCCCGGTTGATAGGACGAAGTGTGGTGGCTTCTCTATACTGGTGGGCAGAGGGCCATGTGTGCAACCTAGTGAGTGTGCACTCTTCATGTATGCTTTCTCCAGTGACATTGATGAAGAAACATTTTCATGGACATGGTCTGATGAGGTCAAGGCAACCGTAGGGCTTTCTGTGGGTCCTGATGATGTCCAACCAAGAAAGGAACCGAGGCCAACCAAATGCCCATTGTAAAGACGTTAGCAAAGCCATTATGAAGCGTGTTGGAAGCTAGGAGTGGGTATCGGTGAATGCAGCTACTGGAAGCTGGCAGTGATGGCGACTAGTTGCTATCATCCTGTGGTTGTCTGAATGAGAATGGCCCCCATCGGCTCACATATTTGAATATTTGGTCCCTACTTAGTGTGACTGTCTGAGAAGGACTAAGAGGTATGGCTTTTTTGGAGGGGATGTGTCATTGGGGTTTGGCTTAGAGGTTTCAAAGAGATCATGCTATTCCTAGTTAGTTCTGCCACCTACTTGTGGATAAGGATGTGAACTCTCAGTGCCTGCTCCAGAGCCATGCCTGCCTGCCTGCTGCCATGCTCCCTTCCATCCTGGGCTTGAACTCTAGTGCTCTGCAACCATGACCACCAAATTTGATTTTCTTTTACAAGTTGCATTGGTCATGGTGGTTTTTTTTTTTTTTTTTTATAGCAATAGACCAAACATTGACAGGTATGAAGGCCAGCTGCCTGATGCATGCATGTTAGGATTTAAAACGGGATGCCAGTCAGGACCAGCAAGTAATGGGTCACAACAACTAACTCATCAATGTTCTAACCTCTCACTTCCCATCTCTTGCTGACACCTTCCCTATCTGAATCCGTGGCTGAATCCAACCATAGTCAGAGGACAAGGGAACCTGATCGTTGTAAAGCAGTCTCCTGGAGCGTGGAGCAGCACACAGGTCAGAGAGTCTAGAACTGGCAGTTCCTAGTGACTTCACACATTAGAAACATATCCAAGTAGTAATAATATATGGAGAAAAGTTGCAACTCAAGGAACCGTTGATAAGCAAATAACTCAGAACAAATGTGCAAAGGGTATGAGAGTAAGGCCCAGTGTCAGGAGCAAAGATACGCTTCGGGCTTCTCTGATTAGTTTCTTAGTAAAAATGGAACATTGTGGTTGATTCTGTGAGTAAAGTAGAGGAGGTGGACTAAAAGAGCTTGCCTGTTTTCCCTGTCTCACTTCCTAGGGTGGGTGAGAGCAGAGCAGATTTCATTCGCTATAAGGTGTATCGTTTGTTAAGTATTTCCTATGTGCCTGTCTCAAAGAACCAGAAGCTGCAGAGAAAACTGAGGAAGGTTAAGACATGGCATCCTGGTTTTATATTCTGAGTGTGGGTATATATTCTGTAGATGATATGGAATAATAAGATGTAGAAAGCCCTGGGATAGGAAAATGTGAGATCTAGAATCAATTACAAGAAATTGAAGGCAAGGGCTACCACATCCAAGGAATGATTTTGTAGGGTGCTCTAGAGGCCTGCAACTGGATGAGAGAATAGGGGTTACTGTCCAAAACTTGGCAGCAAGACTGGGGAGAAGACATACTTGGCCTCTTAACTTCCTTCCCTTTGAATAAAAGACTCTTGAATCTTCTTGATTCTTGTCTTAGTTAGGGTGTCCATTACTGTGAAAAGACACCATGACTAAGGCAACTCTTATAAAGGACAACATTTAATTGGGGCTGGCTTACAGTTTCAGAGGGTTTTGAAACTCCCTCTAGGAACTATAGACCACAGAAGTTCCCAAACTCAGTTGAGTAAAGAATTAATTTTTTAATGACAACCCAAAGAGGTACTGTGGGACACTAGTATCTCAGGGTATTAGTTCAGATATCCTTACTATTCAAGGAGTTTACCTTCTAACAGGGGATGACTGCAAAAGACAGCACTCTAATATTACAGGGTTTCTGCTCTACGATGGTTTGAACCTCTGCTCTCACTTCATTCACTATTGAAATCCTAATGTTCACAGCTATGCTACAAAGTGTGGAACCATAGGAGATGATTACAGGTGAGCACAGAACCCCAGGAATGAGATTAGTGTCTTTATGAAAATCACTCAGGCACATAGCTAACTGCCTCTGCCGCCATGTGAAGAAGATACCTAAGAGTGTAAACCATGTACAACTGTGAAGCCATCCTCACTAGACAGACACCATACCTGCTGATGCCTCTGTCTGGAACTTCTCCACCTTATGAGTTAAAAGAAACAGAATTCGATTGTTCTCAGGACATTTTTGTTATGCAGCTCTAACAGACTAAAACATATAAACATAGAATTCTTGAAATTGGGGAGAGGGCACAGTTCTCCCAGATTTTCAGAATTTCTCTTTGAATTCCATAGTCTTAATAGCAGATGGAATTGAAGGAGGGCTGTAGATGAGATGTGGGTTGGCAGCTCCTGACTTGAAATGATGGACAGGACTAAAGAAAGTGAGAGGTAAGGGATTTGGAACCACGATAGCAAAATCCAAAGGCAGAACATGGCGGAGAGGGTCTTGGGGTCTTGGGAGATGGTGGGAGGAGGGGGACCCTAGAGAGACCCCCTCCTTCCTTAAAAGGCCTCTTGTAGTCTTTTCTTCCTTGCTAAGAAGCAGAGGACATATCAAAGACATGAACATTTCATCAAGAATGGATCCTTTCCATAGGGTTTCTAGTTCAAGGACTTGTCTGCCAACCATGACTCTAACTCAGGGTTGTGAAGAAGGGACAGCCACCTCCTCAGCATATTTAGATGGTGAGATGTTTTTCTCATTGTCAAAGTACCATCAGCAAGAAAAATTATACAAACAACTGGCTTTGACTTAAAACAGGGAGGTAGAGAGATTGCCAAAAAACCCAAAGGCTGGGGATTGAAAGAGGGAAACGGATCCTAGGTCACTGATGGTGAAATGCTGGTGATTTCATGCAATCCAACCCTTAGCTGGCCAAACATTTAGGAGAGACCCTGAAACAGGGCAGGGAAGGAATGAGAAAGCAATTGAGGAGGAGGGCAACTGTGAGAGAGGTGTTGCTGGCTTAAATTGGACAGAAATGCTCTCCTTGATGACAGGAAGGCAAAAGAAGAAAGTTCTTGGTGTGCATGACATGGATATGAATCCCCCCCACCCCCAGCCCAGCACATGTGTTGAAGGCTTGGTTCCCCGTGTTGTTTCCATTAAGAGGTGATTGGATTATGAGTGTGCTTGCCCCATGGATAGACTCATTTCTGATGAACTCCTAGCTGAATGAATTACTAGGTGGTAGAGACATGAGGTCCACTAAACCATCTCTTGTTCCCAGATGCTTCCCCATGTCTGCTTCCTTGCTGCTGACTGAGCATGCTCCTCTATGATATGCTACCATTTCTGTGTCACTTGGACATGTCACAGACCAAAAGAATGAAGCAAGTTACTGTGGACCAACACTCTGAAAACACGAACCAACCAAGCCTCTCCTTCCTTCGATTTGTTTTTCTCCCTATTATTTTGTCCCAGCAATGAAGAATTGACTAGCACGTCTCCCATGGACATATTCCCAAGCAGTGAGTAGTAAGGGTACAGTTTTATGAAGAGCTGTACTGATGGAACAGGATGTTGGAGCTTCAGGGACTTGCTCCTGGGAGCCAGAGTGGAAGAACATGAGGCGCAGAACTGGCCTTTGGACCTAAGGTAATGGAGTCTGCATCCGACATCACATCAAGCACAGGATGTGATGACTTTGTACCCATCGTACCCAAGGCCTTGCACCTGCTCAGCCAATAAGCTGCATCCCCACCCTGGTTTAATGTCTTAGAAACAAGCAAACATGAGGTAAGGAGCATAAACTGTTAGAAAAGTGGACCCCAGATTTTGGACTTGTGGGATTCTTCCTCACTCTTCAGCTTGTTCCTTCCAGTGCCTTCTCCCATTAAACCCTGAATTACAAAGTGATGGCCAGGGCTGAGGTGGGGGTGAGTGCATAGAGAATCGTGGCTGGTGTAGGGGAGTGTGAAGTTAGAAGTCCCCACCTCATCCCTTCACCCAGTCCTTGTGAAAGAGAAGTGTGACTGTGGCAATGTTTTCTCCTTTCTCTAATAGCTTACCATATACAAAGCCGCCTACAGATATTAACCGGTTTATTTTTTGTTGTCAAACAACCCACAAAGGAGGAATTAATGTTTCTGTTTTCAAGATTAGGAGAGCTGGCTTGGAGTACGAGTTCCCCTGAGGAATTGTCAATGACAATGGACAGAATCAGGTTCAAATCCTGTCTTTGACTTCACAGGACTAGAAGGAGGCCCTCAAACAACCAGAAAACTCTAATGCAGAAGCAGAAGTGTGGATGGGGCCAGGTAGGTGAACAGGTACCAATGAGGTTGTCTAGGTAGAGGGAGTGGAGGGGGCTGTGGCCCAGGGCTGGTGAGCCAATGCCTTGGTTATGGGAATCCCTGTGGCTTGCTGAAATGCTAAACTGGTCTTTTTGGGATAGAAGTTGGGAATATAATTAAACAGCTATTTATTAAGTGCCTAGTGTATAACAGACACGGGGGATGAAACTGTGAATAAGATGGTGAAATATCTCTATATTTGATGTGAACTTATCCAACTCCTAAGTGTTGAGAACTAATAAAAAATTTGGAAACAGTGTTCAGGCCAAACAAAACACATCTGTGGGCTACATTTGGCTTGCAGGCTGCCGCTTTGTGACTTCTGTCCAAAGGCTTCGATGGTGCAAGTGTGTTGTGAAGAACCATGTACTAGGACCAGGGGAAAAGAGTTAGCACATCAGTGCATATTCGCTTTAAAAAATCTTATCAGTGGAATTTTTTAAATTTTTGTGTATGCTATATTATGCACATGCCATTCATAGAGCTTTTTCACTGCATTATAGATATTTAAAGATGCATTACTTATATACATTGGGGTATGTGATTGATATATTTTTACTAATGGGTATAAATTTGAAAAAGCTGAAGACTACTGGGATAGTTCTTGAAAAGTGTATAATTGTTCATCTGCTGGAAACAAGACTGATGTCTTTAGCTCCGTGCTCAGAGGCCTTCAAGGAATGTGAGCTTGGGAAACTGTCCACAGCATGGGAACACTGTCCCATGAGTGAAGCATTCAAACCCTTCTTCTACAGGGTGATGGGCCCAGTCAGGGTGGACTGCATTTGAACCACCGTGGCCAAGGCTTTGGGGCTGTTACAAAGGTAACTGATTTTGTGGATGATGACCCTGGCATGTAGTTGTGAGTGGTGTGATCTGTGGCTCAAGGCTGCTGAGCCTACGTGCTGCTAATGGGAACCTTAGGAGAGCCCAGGAGTTGGATCAGCATGCGGAACGTAGTTCTGACAGCAAGTTCCATGAGAGCCCTCTCCTGAAGCCTGTTTAGATGCAGCGGGGTAATGTGGTCTTCTGAGAACTGCACTGCATGGATAGCCAGATGAGAGGTCCAGCCTACCAACATCCTTTAGCTTCTGTGACCTCAGGCAGCTCAGGATCTGACCTAACCCCTTTCTGTGATGAGGAAGGGTGTGGGCTATGGTCTCTGAGCAATTTCTACTCCCATCATTGGTTTTATACTAAGTGTTGGTTTGCAGAGCGCATGCTCTTCAGTGTTTTCTTGGTCCTAAGATGGTTGCCTCTAACCAAATGGATATATTAACCACGGCAGCTAATGAATCTCAAAGTTCATAATGTCTTAGGGTAGCAGTCTCTCTTTTTAAAAAAATTATTTTTATTTATTTGTGGTGTGTGTGTGTGTGTGTGTGTGTGTGTGTGTGTGTGTGTGTGTGTGTGTGTGTGCTTGTGCAGGGCCTATTGAGGTCAGAAGAGGCTGTAATATCTCCTGAAGTTGGAGTTACGGCTGATAGTGAGCCACCCATCATGGTTGCTGGGAACCAAACTTAGGTACCCTGGAAAAGCAGGAAGTGCTCTTAACTGCTAAGCCAAACCTCCCACCCCAACGTTTATTTCCTTTCCACAGAAAGTACAAAACATTTTTCTCAGTTGGCAGACCATTTCCTTCCAAATGGTGACACAGGGATCCAGGATCTTTCAACCTCTACGTTCTTTCATTTTTGATAATTGGCATCAGGGTGGGCATGGTCATTGATATCTAGAGAGTGGAAGGAGGAGAAACAAGGATGACGGAGCCTGGGCAGATTGAGAAAACTGCAATAATTTGTTTCAGATTCTGTTGGTTACACATTAGTTCCATAACGGTTACTAACTACAAAGGGGGCTGGGGAAGGAAATGCAGTTCAGCTGTGTGACCAGGAGAAAGAGGAAATGGTTTTTGTCAGTAAGAGGCAGCCTTAGCCCCTGGAAGGAGTGAGAGGAGACAGGGTTATGTTTGTTGGGAAAGAGTAGCATTCAAGTGGTGTTATCTTCTTTCTTAAGTACTTTAGAAGGACAAGTAAGGTGGCCCAGTAAGGAGGAATGCTAGCTGTCAACTGTGACGGCTCAAATTTGATCTCCAGATCATATATAATGTAAGGAGAGAATTGATTTCACAGTCAGGTTGTCCCCTGGCCTCCAACATGCATGCTGTGGCTTTTACGCATGCAGGCTTCCATACACCTACCCATACCTACCTTCCTCACCCCCTACCCCTGAAACCCTCACAGAATAATTAAATGTTAACAAAATAGAATTCAGGAAATCTTCAGCTGCTGAAAAATGGTTGGATCTGGGCCTTAAGAGCTTTCCTGGGCCACAGGGTAGAGCTCTGGGCTGAGACTCAAGCCATGCTAGGTTCTGGTCTGGGCTGTGTCTAGACCTAGTTATGTGTCTGAATATAGTTTACGTGACCTTTATGCTTCAATTCCCTATTTATAAATGACAATCCAAATGCTAACCTTGTATAGACAAGTTACAACAACAGACATAGTTGTTTTAAGAGTCAGGTATAACTACATCATGCACATTTTGAGAAAAGGAAAGATTAAAATGGGGAATGAGCTCAAACTGTAGTTAGAGAAATTATAGGTTTTAAACAAGAAAGAAAAAGGGGGAAATTTCCCCACAGTCTAGCGAGAGAAAAAAATTATTTTTGGAGAATGTATAAGTTGCCAAGAAATCATGAAGAAAGGATTTTGAGAATAGCAGAAAGAAGATGAAGGCACAAGGAACCTGTACTCAAGACTCAGACTTTGGTTCTAGTTCTGTTTGGGGGCCGAGGGTGTAGTTCGGTGGTAGAGCATTTGCCGAGCATGCCCAAGCCTTGGGTTCTAGCCTCAGTATTGCAACAAGCAAATAACCAACCACATAGATACACAGGTCCTTAAGCTGCCGTTTGATGGAGCGACTATTAGAGTTTCAATATAAAGGTGCACACTTAAAGTTGCATACGGTGAGAGTCTGGTTGTTAAAAAATTAGAGCCTTTAAAACAGAAGCCAAGAGGGTTGGGGATTTAGCTCAGTGGTAGAGTGCTTGCCTAGCAAGTGGAAGGCCCTGGGTTCGGTCCTCAGCTCCAAAAAAACAAAACAAACAAACAAAAAACAAACAAACAAAAAACAAAAACAAAAACAAAACAAAAAAACTCCCAGAAGCCAAGAAATACTTTGTATCGGGGAATAGAAAAGATGTCTTGAAAATCTAACGCATTGCAGATCCAAGGGCCTAAAAATATGATCTCCAAAACACTCACCCTCTAGAAGCAAGGCCATGTAGGGCTGCCAGTGGGAATATTTCTCTGGTGAGACACCCAGGCCTTCAGAGGCCGAGGCCACAATGTGAAGGGTCTGTCTTCTACTCGAGCTAGTGGGAGACCTTGGTATTTGGCTATGGTTTTGCAGACTTGAAAAGTCTAAGAGCTCTGGGACCCTGGAAGCTTCCATCCAGATTCTGCAAGGTCACGGTTCCTGCTGGGAGCCCTTAAGGAGGCCATGCGTGAAGCTGTGAGGTGGTAAAGCTTAAGATGCAATGGACCCAAGGAAGTTTGGGATCCCAGGAAAATGTAACTAGCCCCAGTGACAGCCATACGGCTTGTGACAAGTGAAGTCCCAGGGGCCGGCTGTCATGTCTTTCAGAATGTACACCCCACTACTGCAAGATTGATGATGGACAGAGAGCAGACAGATTTAAAGTTTGTCTTGTTGGGGCCTGGTCACACTTTAGTCTGGTCTCTTATGTCTGAGTCTCCACACTTTCTTGGAACACAAATGTCTGTTTCACACTATTGTATGTTGGAAGTAGATGCCTTTTTCCCCTGCTTCTCTTCCTCCTTTCCTCTCTTCCTTCCTGTGGGACAAATCCAGGGCAAGCACTCTGTTATCGAATCACATCTCCATTCTACATGCACACACACACACACACACACACACACACACACACACACACACACACACACGCACGCACAAATGCATACACATGTACACACACACATCCATGCACAGTACACCACACTACCAAACTTTTGATTTTGACTTTCGAATAATATTGGAACAGTTAGACTCTGGGAACTTCTAGAGATGGGCTAAATGCATTTTGCACTATAAGATACCCATGAGCCTTTGGGAGTCAGGATCAGAATGCCGTGTCTTGAATATGAAATGTCTCCATGGGCTCACGTGTTAAAGGCTTGCCCAGCTGCTGGTGCTATTTTGGGAGGTGCTAGACACTTTACAGGGTGAGTCCTAGCTGAAGTTGCTCTCCGGAGACATGTCCTTAGCTAGATCTCACCCTGGCTACTTCCTGTCTCCTTTTCTGATTCTCAGACACCTTGAGCAGAGCAGCTCAGGAAACCTAACATTTTTCCACAGATATCCTGTAGTCACCTTGCCCAAGCATCGCTGTCCAGTAGGCATCTTACTCAAATGTTAGAGTTTTCTTTTGCTACAAGTTTTCTACTGCAGACTTTCACATCTTGGGAACAAAGGCAGCTGCTGTAGGCATCTTTTTCTGTTGTGTGTGTTCATGTGGGTGCATGCATATGTAGGTTGGTGTGCATATGTGTGTGTGTGTGTGTGTGTGTGTGTGTGTGTGTGTGTGTGTGTGATTCTGGGGCCAAACACAGATTCTCACACTCTCCAGGTGAGCATTTTTCTAACTGAGCAGTTATCTCAGCTTTGCAAGTCTTTTCTTTCTACTTCTAGCTGGCATCCCGCTGGCCACAGAGTACTATTGCCCTACTTTCAAAATACTTCTGATCTCTCCTGCCCCTGACACCATAGCACTCATCACTCCTCTCATCTACACAGGGCCAGGACTCCTGAGGGCTCTCTGGGCCTACTCTTGCTTCTTAGCATTTGTCTTAGGGTTATCATCCCTGTGATGAAACACCCAGAACAAAGGATCGTGGTGAAGAAAGGGTTTATTTGGTTTATGTTTCCAAACCACTGTTTATCATGGGAGGCGGTCAGGACAGGAACTTGGAGGCAGGAGCTGATGCAGAGGACATGGAAGGGTGCTACTTACTGGCTTGCTCTTCACAGCTTGCTCAGCCTGCTTTTATATAGAACCCAGGACCGCCAGCCCGGGGTGGCCCCACCCACAATGAACTGAGCCCTCCCACATCAATCACTAAGAAAAATAATGTCTTATAGGCTTGCATATAGCCCAACCTTGTGGAGGCATTTTCTTAATTAAGGGTCCCTCCTTTCAAACGACTCTAGCTTGTGTCAAGTTGACATTGATCTAGCCAGCACAGCATTTGTTTTTCCTTCCTTTTACCTTTCTCACCACATGGGGAATGACATCATAGTCCTTACATTAACCTATGGGGATTCTCCTTTGTAGCCACTCAGCTCATCTCCTGCTGGTCCTGTCCACTGCCTGCCACAGGACTGTGGTCATCTGCACTGTAGCCATTTGTACTAGGTGCTTACATGCTGAGCCCATCTTAAGGCCATTGCCCTAGCCCTTCTTCTTGGGGGCATCCCCTTCCGTGCTTTCTTCTCGTTCCTTCTTTGGAGGAGTTTGTCTGCATTGATCATTCCCTCTCACTCCAACTCGATTTAAAACACTTCTTACTATCTGACATAATGTTATACCTTGACTTGGGGACTTTGATCATTCTCTGCTATGATATGAGCTTGTGAGTGCATGGTCTTTTCCCATTTCACTGTATTTGTTAGGGGACATGTTTGCAATCATTCAATAATATTAACTCAATGAATTGAGGTGGTGAAATTGAGCACAGGGCCTCTTTGGAGACTCACTTTCCCATGGTTAGTACTCTCAGCAAAGGGAGAAATACTCCCTTCCTGGGGATTTGGGTCTGATGGCTGGGGTGATCCTAGACTATCTTATTTAGTGTATAGCACCTGAGCAGGGCATAGACCCCTGGCATCAGAGGCTAGCTGTTCTCGCCTTGCAACCCCAGTCAGTTTCTAGCACAGGGAGTCTGTGCTCCCCATTTCATCTTTATAGGGGTGCTTGACTATCCAGGGTGTGGATCTGGCTTCTTCTTCAAGATATTCGCTCTTGCAGTTGGGAAATGAATGAGCAGATTCTCCGTCTCCTGGTGGCCAGCTGCCAGCTTGTAAGAGTCAATGCCACTAGCCCTGACACACTTAGGAGGACTTACCTCCTTTGAAAGGAGCCTCTTCCTTTACTCTGCATGCAGAGGAAGCACAGGCAGATGCCGCCTCCACTGGTTTCTATGAGATGCCTTCCTGCTTTTTCTGGGCATGAGTTTTGGGTTGGCTCTGCAAGGAAATGGAGATGAGTGTGCCTTAATATTCCTACCTTCATTCCTTACTGGCCAGGGCATGTTAGGTTTTGTAGAGTGACTGACTGGCAGAGATAGGTCAGAGAGTGGCATTAAAATGAAAACACCAGGGGTTGTGGATTTAGCTCAGTGGTAGAGCGCTTGCCTAGGAAGCGCAAGGCCCTGGGTTCGGTCCCCAGCTCCGAAAAAAAAAAATGAAAACATCATTTTTTCTTACTCAGTAGCAACCATGCTGCACATCTGATTCTCACGATGATCTTAAGGTAAGTACCACGACTTTACAAATGAAGAAGTGGATAGAGAAGTTTCCAAATATATTTACTTGCCTCACAAAGGCACTTGGGTGTACAGTCAGGCACAGGGAAAATGAACAAATGATTTTTCCAAATATTTGTTCTATTGCCACCTTAATTCATATGAGGGAGACCTCTGCTAAATTGACTGAGAGGTAACAGGTTTGATGTGGAAATCTGGTTTAGAAGTATTGCTTAACAATACTCCTGTGAAGGCACGCTCAAAGGTCAAGTCAACCCAGTGGGGACCCAATGAAGGACTAAACTCAAGACACTGTCAAAGTCAGCTTGGGGAACCAATGAGTTTTATTGGGGTTGTTTACAGGGGTATGGGCGAGTGGTTACTTGCTGGAGCAGAAATGACTCAAAGATAGCTGCCTTTCCAAAGGCCACTCCAGCATGGGTGATAGCTCACAAAAGCTGGAAGCATGGAGCACACTGGACAGCCTGTAGGTAGCTAAGCTGGGGCGTGTCTCTTTTGGGTGACTGAGTGTTCTAAATCTCCTCCAGGCAGCTTGGCTGGTCTAAACTTCTAGGCAGTTCATCTTGCCTCAGACAGCCCTGCAACAGTCCTTACTGCTTATGTCTGCTCCAGGAGAGAGGAGCCTAGTATATCTGGTCAGTTTCAGGTACTTCCTGATGCCTTGAGTTTAGAGAGTATCAGGGCAGGCTGGGATATTTTAATAAACTTCCCCACAAAGTGGAAGGATCTGTCTTAGAGAACATCGCTAGGCTACAGAAGAGGATTGAAATGGAAGCAATTGGGTTGAACGTACACCTAGAAGAAACTTTGAGAAAATGCTGGCACTTATTGCAAATCCTCAAGAAGGAGATACACCATGCTGCCATTCCTAAATTTAATTGACTAAGAGATGTGTCTCTTCCTTTCCTGAATTTTTTTTTTGGGGGGAGTCTAATGATCCACAAACATTCTGGAAATTTCTGAGTTGGCTGAGTCACTGAAATACAAAGAAATCCTAAGCATTGCTCTTTATATTCTTTAACACATACAACTTTCTGAATCTTGAATCCACCCATGCAAAGTGGTCTGTATTTCAAGCACTACATAGGCCTATTTTTCCATCCTATTCATTTGCAACAGTGAGTGGCTGGGTTTAAATCTAAATTTCTTAATTATGATTCCCTTGCTTTTGTTCTATTCTTCTGTTTTCTTCTAGTTGACCATTCTCTTTCTAAGTAAATACCAACTCCCAACCCAAATCTTGTTCCTTTCTGTGTTTCCTTCTTCCTTACTTGCCCTGTGCAGAGAGATCTCTCCCTCTTAAACTGGTTAGTGGGAAAGATAGATAGATAGATAGATAGATAGATAGATAGATAGATATAGAGATAGAGATACATAGATAGATAGATAGATAGATAGATAGATAGATAGATAGATAGACAGATAGATAGATAGATGGATAGATAGAGTTAGCTTATGGCTGAGGGAATTAGCAGACAATGTGGATCAGTTACTTGTCTACCATTACAAAACAAGTCAGCGACGAAGCCACTATTTTAACCTAATTTTTCTAGTCTAGGGACCTACATTCTTTTTTCTATTTTATGCTGTCTCCACCCAGCTCAACTATTATTTCATAGCTAAAGGAGCCAAGGCCAATGGAGGGAAAATCACACAGCATGTTAGTGTCAACAAAAGGGCCACCTGCAAAGGCTCACACTAGGGGCATTTCCTTCTTAGTAGGCTGTGCCCCCTGGTTCGGTAAGAGCCCAGACCCTGCTGCCAATCTGCTCCTGCTACCTAGGTGCCATGGAAATTGCAGCTTGTAGCTCCAGCAACAGCAGGAGGTGCTGGCCTCCTCCTTGGAGAACAGCCAAGGCAGGTCAGCCTACTAGCCTGCAGACCTAGCATCTGAAATAAACCAAGCAACAACCCCAGTGGAAACCAGGCAGCCAGCCCAAAAGAAACAGCACAGCCTTCTACCAGCCAAGGGCCATGGAGAACACACACTTGGAGGCTGTTGTTTCATTCTTGTCTTTTAATGGGAATGAGCCATAGTCACCCTGGTTCTAGAATTTTGGACTGGTAGATACTGAGTGAGCTAAGATCCCAGAGAAATTTTGTTGTGGGTGTGAGTGTGCTGTGCTAGGCACACGTGTCTTCCCACCATATCAGAATTTATTGAATAATAAATACACAAGCTACAGTATGTGTAGTATAATTGGCTACAATTTTCCTTGGTAACTGGCTGTTGAAAATAATAGATTCTTTTATTCCAATCTTAATTACTACTGTAACTCTCAGATCATGCTGTACCCCATGCAGTGCCTTGCCCCAAGAGACTCCATTTTACAAGTAGTATCTCACTCCATTTTGAGTGTATATGCAGAAGATGGGTGGCTCTGTACTTTGCTGAGCACATTAGCAATACTGACAGAACCTTGCACAAGTCACAGACTGATACATAACTTATTCCTATTAATTGGGCAATAGGAACATGCAGGTACATTAAAATCACATAAATATGGTGAGAACCTGCTGACTTTTAGAACTTTTTTTTAGTTCTCTGAGACTTTCATATAATATATTTTGATTGTATTTATCTGTCCTCCTCCAAACTCCTCCCAGACCCACACTTACCCTTTCAAATTTGTGGGTTTTCTTTTTCAAACCTATCAAGCACAGTTTGTATTACCCACATATTCTTGGATGTGTGGACTTCCAGTGGAACATGTTCCACCTACTAGGAGCTGCACTCTTCGAGAATCTCCCCATCCCAGCTATGGGTGGGACTTCATGCCCATCTCCCTCTCTATCCTGGGGTTTTGTCTGGCTTCATCTTACATGGCTTTCGTGCATAACTATTGTGGGCTCATATATGCAACTATCCTGTTGTTTTTACAGAACACTGTTTCCTTGCAGTCTGGCTCTTAAAATTTTTCCACCCTGTGGTGGTTTGAATATGAATGAACCCCGTAGGCTCATATATTTGGATGCTTAGTCACTGAGGAGTGGTACCATTTGAAAGGATTAGAAGAATTAAAAGGTATGGCCTTGTTGGAGAAAGTGTGTCACTGGGTGTGGACTTTGAGGTTTCAAAAGCTCATAACAAGTCCAGAGTATCTCTCTCTCTGTCTATTGATCAAGATGTACTCTCAGCTACGATTTCAATGTCTACCTAGTGCTGCTCTGCTTCCAACCATGATTATAAAGGACTAAGCCTCTGAAACTGTAAGCACCCTCCTTCCCCAGTTAAATGCCTTCTCTTAGAAGAGCTGCAGTACACAGGTATTTCTTCACAGCAATAGAACAGTGACTAAGACACACACCATCTTCAACAATGATCTCTGAGCCTTGGGAATACAGGCTCAGATAAAGATGTGTGATACAGATGTTCAATAGGCTTGAGCATTCTGACATCTCTCATTCTCACTTTGACCAGTAGTGTGTGAGTTTGGATGAGATGCCCCTCCTGCCATCATTCTTGAGTGTTTGAATACTTACATGGTCTCCATTTGGCAGCTGTTTGGGAAGCATTAGGAGGTGTGGCTTTGTTGAAGGGGGTATAGCACTGGGGTTAGGCTTAAGGTTTCCAGACTCTTGTCATCCCCAGTACACTCTAGCTTCCTGTTTATGCATCAGGATCTAATCTGTCTGCTACTGATCCAGTACCATGCCTGCTCCCTGGAATGATGATAGGTTTCCTATCCCTCTGGAACTGTAATCTCCAATTAAACACTTCTCCCTACAACTTCCTTTGGTCATGGCATTTTATCACAGCAATAAGAAAGTAACTAATATAATGGATCTCTATGTTAATTGCCATCTACTGCATAAAGAAGCTTCTCTAATGAGGGTTGAGAGATGCATTGATCTATGAGTATAATAAAAAGTCACTAGAAGCTGGTTTAATAGTATCCCCATAAATTAGAGTAATAATATTAGATTTTTCCCTAGGGCCCATGACTTGTTTAACTTCAGGTTCTTGTCCTCAATAACAATTCTCTGAGAACTTATGACACATACCAGACAAAGTAAAGGATAAAAATCTACTCATCTGAACTCCACAAGGAGGTGGACACCTAACAATGGTGACAGTAGCTCCACTAGCCTGTCACCCAACCACCTGGTATGTGCATCACAGGCAGAGAACTCATGGCTATTGTGGGGATTCAGCTCTACTTGGTGTCAGTTTGACTTGCATCCTCTTACTGAATTGATATCCTTCTGTCTACCCATCTGTGATGGTTTGAATGAAAATGGTCCCAATAAGTTCATAGAGGATTAGGAGGTGTGGCCTTGTTGGAGTAGGTGTGGCCTTGCTGGAGGAGGTGTGTCATAGGGGTTGGTCTTTAAGGTTTCAGATGCTCCAGCCAGGCTTAGCATGTCTCTCTCTTCCTACTGTCTGCTTATCTGGATATAGAATTCTTATCTCTTAGCTCCTTCTTTAGCACCATGTCTGACTATATGTTGTCATGCTTCATACTATGATGACAATGGATTAAATTTCCAGACTATGAGCCAGCCTCAATTAAAAAAAAAATTTTTTTTTTTTAAAAAGTAAGAGTTGCTGTGGTCATGGTGTCTCTTCACAGCAGTAAAACCCTAAGACTGAAGTTAATACCAGAGACTAGGGTATTGCTTTGATAGGACTGACCATGCCTTTGTTTGGAGGAATATGGACTTTGGATTAAGGAAGCAGAGGAATACTTTAAGTGGGGCTTAATGGGTCAAACTAGTAGGAACATGGGAGACGGACTCTTTGAACCGGGGTGATTTGAACTGTGGGAGACAGGCTCAAGATGTTTCAGAGGAGAAGAATATTAATATGTGGTCTGGAGATCATTCTTGTGATATTTCAGTAAAGAATATGACTGCTTTCTACCCTTGTTCAAAAAATCTGCCTGAGGCTAAACTGAAGAGCTATGGATTAACAGCTTTGGCAGAGGAGATTTTCAGAAAGCCTAGCATTGACTGTGTTGCTTGGTAATCAGTGGCCACTCTTATGCAGCTCTATAATGAAAAGGAGCAAGCTAAGTGAGGGAAAACACAAAATAGTCAATGTAAGGAGAAAAGAGGCACCAGGAAGCACAAGCAGTTTAAAGAAAAGCCTGATGCTCAGGGAGTGGTGATTTCAGAGAAAAACTCCACCCAGCTAAGCTTCCAACTCGTGTAAAGCAATGAAGGAAAATTGAAAAGAAAGTATAATTAGGGCCGGGTGTGGTGGTGCGCCCAGCACTCGGAAGGTAGAGGCTGGCAGGCATCCTTCCTTTGTAAAAGTTGCTATGGTCATGGCATCTCCTCACAGCAATAAAACCCTATGAGGTCACCATTCCATCTGAACCTGCTCTCCATCTGTTTGCCTGCTTATTTATTAGAACTCTATTCTGCACTTTGTCTCTACAGCCTCCATGGCCTCTTGTTTCTTTTTTTTTTCTTTCATTTTTAAACTTGATTCTGACCCCCACAGAGCCCTGACCCTACAGCAGCATCTCTAGCAGATTTCACTATTATCTTATTCCCACAGAGACTTTCTGTGTATCCATATCAGTTTATGACTCTCGGGCCCTACACTCTATTACAGCCCTTTCAATACATTAAAAGTACTTCATAATGAACATACATGCATGTTTATGCATCTATATTCTATTTATCTGTCTTTCCATCCATATGTCATATATGTATTATCTATCTTTCTTTCTATCTATCTATCTATCTATCTATCTATCTATCTATCTATCTGTCTATGCTTTATTATGTGATATAAGAGTTAATTTTAATAGTTAAGATCTTAAGATCAAAAAAGAAAAACCCATGCTTGTCTCATCTGGCTATCAAGGAAATCAGGACCACCTGGCAAGTCACTGCCAACAAGACTACTTCACCTTATGGCTGCATTATTATTCAGTGATTTGACATTTTGGAAAGACACAACTATGTATGTCTGTTTCTGATATACCGCACATGTGACAAAGGTTATCTCTACTTCCTAGTACGCTTGACTCTGTTTTCCACTTGTATCTCTGATTACACAACTATGTAATAAGTAAGTTGTAAAGTTGAAATTAGAAATTCTCCATGCCATTATGAATTGGCTTGACTAAAAGTGTCGAATGGGGCTTTTGTTGTCTTATCAAATTTTCCTATTAAATTAAATTTTAGGAGGGTTCTGCTCTGGGAGAGATGAGTGCTCCTGAAGGAGTCGGTTCTGAAGACTACAGATGTTGAAAAGTCTACCTCTGAGGCCTTTGTCACGAAGGCAGTCCACAGAAGTTCCAGGTGGCTGGGGTAAGCAGCAGCTGTCAGGAGACGATTTCTTATCATTCTCTTTGCCAGAAGCTAGACACACCAGCTGAGAGAGGAAGGGTTCTTCTCTTCTTTCTTAGGAAGCTGTGAAAAATGACTCTCTTCAGCTACAAAAGCAATCAAGGATTGGTGTCCCTGCAAGGAGTGGCCTTTTTTCCCCTTCCCTGTGCCCTAGATGAAGTAAGGGTCCTGGGAGGGGGTGAGTTGAGGATCTCCCTGTTTGAAAGACTAGAAAGAAAAGCACAGGAAGACAACTCTTTCAGCCAGATGAATTACATGGAAGATGTACTGGCTTGTCCTGTGTGTCAACGTGACACAAGCTGGAGTTAGGAGAAAGTAGCCTCCCTTGTGGAACTGCCTCAGTGAGATCCAGCTGTAAGGCATTTTCTTAACTAGTGATCAAGAGGGGAGGGCCCAGCCCATTGTGGGTGGTGCCATCCTTGGGCTGGGAGTCCTGGGTTCTATAAGAAAGCAAGCTGAGCAAGCTAGGGGAAGCAAGCCAGTAGGAAGCACCCCTTCATGGCCTCTGCATCAGCTCCTGCCTTCAAGTTCCTAGCCTGTGTGAGTTCCTGGCCTCACTTCCTTTGGTGATGAACAGCAATGTGGAAGTGCAAGCTGAATAAACCCTTTCCTCCCCTACTTGATTGTTGGTTATGATGTTTTATGCAGGAATAGAAACCCTAAGACAGAAGAGGAGGCAACCCTGATGCTCGCAGGGAGACATCCTGTGGGAGCTCAGTGCACAAATGTGCAGATTTTCTTTTCTGTTCAGGACTTTGGGGAAGGAGGCAGTTGGTAGAAGCTCACTAAGAAGAGTATCAAACTCAATTTATCTTTAAATTTTGAATTTCATTTTATTTCTTTCTTAAGTTAATATTTTTGATTAGCACAGTGACATTTTCAGAAATATTCATTACATTTTGTTTTTGTTCTTTCCCTATACCTTCTTTCCCTTTTCCCTTTTCTCCTCTTTGTTGACCCCTTTCTCCATCCCCCAAAGTATCACTCTTGTGCTTTCATGGCATAAATATTCCGTTCTCCCCTCTCATTCCTCTCGCCTCTTCCCTTTCGATCTCTCCCTTCCTTCCCAAGATCTTTTTGTCCCCTTTCTTCTTTCATACCCTCTACACCCACAAATTCCAATCTCTCTTTCCCATAAGAGAGAAAACATGGCTTAAATCGGAATGAGAGAGGTTGCTTATCTCAGCCAGCTGTTGGGGAAACGAGGATAATTTGACAAACTACTGCCAACAAAACCTTGTGAATTTGCAATCATTCAATAATACAGACGTTGTGGAAAGACACAGATGTGTCTTGTCTGTCTATTTAACCAAGTCTGGCTTATTTTGCTTAACATAATGATCTCCAATTCCATCCATTTTTCCCATAAATGTCAAATTTCCATCCATTTGTAGCCAAATAAAATTCCATTATGTATACGTGCACCATATTTTCCTTATGTATGCATTTGTGGATGGACATCTGTGGTTCGGAGTCTTCTGTTTCCTCTCTCTCAGGATGTCTAGACATGGCACTGAAAGGATGAAGCAGAGTCTGGAATGGATGGGGCCTGCAGGATCCTGGTCCAGCTAGGAGTGAATACCAGGGTCAGGGAGGAGGCCTCTGAAGATTTTAGTGTTGCAGCTCCTTTAGACAAAGGCCTTCTCCAACGGTCTTTAATGAATCAGCTTTCTGACATGATCTTAGCTTGTGTGCGTACCTTTATTCAGGGTGGGCTTGTATACACACATTTTATTTGGGGTGAACCAGGTGTATACATGGACCTTGAAGAGTGGGAAGGAGTTTTCAGGGAGAATTAAAATCATTGGCTAGAGTTTAAAGTTCTGTGAATGCCTCATGAGTCTGAAGAGGCATTCCAGGAACCTCGAATACTTGCTGGTGGGTTCTCATCAGGGAAGAAGAGGAAGGAGAAAAGAGAAAGTTGAACTTGTAGGTCTGTCAGATGACTACTTGACCTTTCCCAAGTAGAGGGTATTGGGGTTCAGCCTTCCCAGACAAGGTCAGAGAAGGGGGATTCCTGCTGGTAAAGGGAGTCCTCCATTTTGCACTGAGCCCAGAGAAGCTATCAGTCAATGTAGGGTCCATGTTTTGGCTGTTGTAGGGCTACAGCCAGCATGTGTGTATAAATGTTCTCTCTGTGTGTCCTATTTCTTTAGGCATAGGAATAGTATGGCTCGACCATGTGCTCTGTTTTTAGTTTTCTGAGGAACGTCTATACTTGGTTCATGGATTCTGTTCTATACCTCCTAGGTACATAGCACTGAGAGAAAAAGATAATGTCTCTAGTTGAATGCCTTTTCTGACTTAGGCAGACTAAGCATCACATTAGGTTCAGGGAAGTAAAATTATTAAGACTGACATTTTCAAGAGATCTGCTGTTAGAGGCAAACACAGACTGAGAGACCAATGGCAAGTATCTGTCATGTCATTTGCAGAATGGATTGACCCTTGAGTGCCATCTGCTTGTGGGGAAGGATGGATGTCAATTGCTATGTCTGGTTCTAAGTTGAACTGTGCTGTCTGCTGCTGGAGTATGCTGTGTGTGGATGCTTCAAGAAGGCTACTGGAGAAATCAATGTTCATGTTGTCCCAGACTGTATGTCCCAGTGGAGATAAGATGTAGAAGACAAGGCTTGGGAGGGGGTCCATCCCCAGATTCTCTTCTGAACTCAGAGATTTTTTTTCTTATTTTTTGATAGTTCTAAGCCTCAACAGTATCAAAATGAAGACTATGAGTTTCTTTGGAGTTCCCTTTTTGATACTTAAATTTTTTTCTAAATCTTTCTCGTTTTGAAGTGATTCTTATAGGGAGAAAAACTAGATCCGATATACAATTTATATCAATGAAGTTGATTTATAACACTCTAAAAAGGCTTCTGTTGGAAAGGAAGGTGGAGATTTTTGTTGGTTTAGGTCAGAAACCAGCAAACTTTATATATATGTGGGCAGAAAGCATTTTTGCTTCATAAGTCATGTAGTCATATAGTCTGTAGTTCTTTGTAGAGCTTGAGTTTGAACCCAGATCCCAGAGCATGCTGGGCAAGGGCTCTACCATGGAGTAACAGCCCCCAGGCAGTCTTAGTGGCAGGAACTAAGCATGTAAGCATGGCTGCATGTGTTACCTGTATGTGAATGAGAGTGGCTATGTGCCCTCTAACCTTTATTTATGAATGAAAAATTGGATTTTGTGTTTATTTATTATGAAATATTATTTTTCTTTGCCCAGTCATTATTTTCCAAACGACCTAGAAACATGGAAAAGAATCTTAGCTGATGGAATATAAGTGAAAAACTCAAGATTTTTTTTCACACATTAACTCTTGTTTTCCCATCATACCTCAAAATGGAAGATGACTGGTTCTGTGTCTGGGGTCAATGTACTGCTTGGTGTACTTTGTGTAGTCCCACAGTCCATCCCTTCAGTCACACCCTACTGTGTTCTGGGGTTGCTTCATGTGCAGGGGGTTGACAAGTGAGTGAGAGTATCTGCTTCAGAGTAACTTGCATTGCTCTAGCCTTGGCAGGAGGATTTGATGACAGAGCAAGGATTTAGATCTCAGTCCTTACTTCCCTGAACAAGGGTCTCTCAGTCCTGGAGGTCTGGCTTTCTGGCCTTGTTGAGCTGTGATATCATATCCCAGGTAACTTTGGTTGTCAGTTATGTAGGGGGTTGGAGTGCTGTGGGGTGGAGGTGACATGCTTGGAGCTGGTGTTCTGAGGTAATTTTAGTGTTATGAATTCCCAGCTGAGAGACCGGCCAAAAATTAAAAAAAAATAGCATAGAACCCAAGACCTTAGTGCTCAGTGTATTCTGGTACTACATTCCAGTGGGATTCTGGGATGCTTGTCAACAGCCGTGGCTGCTCTTGGACTTTCCCATGGCCTATTCCAGGACAACCACAGATCTGCAGATGTTCCCTCAGGACCCGGTCATGGCAAAGGCCCATTTTGACAGCAGCTACTGTTGCTCCCAGGGCCAGAGGCCAGTGCTCATGTGGCCTCTGGCAGCAACCCCCTCCAGATCCCACCCACTCCACAGCAGGTGAATGGCAGTCCCTGTGAGTTCCTCTTTGGAGATGAGAGGTTTTTTTTTTCTCCTATGGTGTGGGAGCAACAGACATGGCTTTGTGGAAAGGGACTGGAACCTATGCAGGGGGTGGGAAGTTACTCCCATGATCCAAAGGGGCATTCTTTGTTGCATATTATAGGGTAGGGCTGAAGAAATGAGCTTAGAGCACAGAGGGCAGACAGGTAAGGAACTCATATCCTTCTGATGTACAAGGGTGAAGGAGAAAGGATATTTCAGAGGAAAATGAAACTATTCCCAAACTTACTGGCTTTTAACAGAAATCATTCTTTTTCACACCCTGGTGCCTTAATGGGTAATGTTAGACACTTTTGACTTCAATAAATACCTAAGAAAACCACATAAAAGGAGGGCAGTTTTACTTTCACTTCAGGTTTTAGAGATGGTAGAAAGTCCATGGGGTTCTATCACTTGTGGACCTGTATATGCTGAGTTAAAGCAACATCAATGAGAAGACAGAGTGGAGCCAGGTGGCTCACTCTAGATAAACAAAAGGCAGGCAGGTAGGCAGGCAGGCAGGCAGACAGACAGACAGAAAGTGCTTGAAGTCAAGATCTATACTTGGAACTAGTGAACTGCTTTGTTCACCTAGGCTGGATCCCCTATTATAGCCCATTCAGTTATGAGTTCATCAGTGGATACATTTACTGATAAGGCAAATGTCCCTATGTCTAACAATAACACACCAATTGGGGATTGTTTCAACATGTGAGCCTCTGGGGGGATGCTTCTTATCCAAATAATAACCCTTAGGCTCTTCTGGGTGCTGCCCCACACTGAGGCTCACTTGTTCCATTGTGTTCTGATGGATGTTGGGGATGGAGTCTTACGAAGGTTTGATTTGGCTCAACATTCCAGACAGTTCCTTATTTCACATAGGGGGCCTTGGACCAGTTTGGATGGAATGGCTGTCAGTTTCCTCTCCCACCTGTGGCTGTTCCAAATGGCTAATTTTGGGTTTCCCTATGCTGTAGAGGGCTTAGGAGAGTTGGCCTTGTAAGGAGACCAGATTTCTTCAGAGGAAGTGAGGAGGATATGGCTTAACTTTTTCAAGACTAAATTAAGACTGTTCTGGAGTATTTTCTGTATTAACCTGTTGATCAAACAATCCCATGGCAGCTCAGGTTCTAGGACACAGAGGATTAGACTCACCTCTTTAAGTAGGGAAGGCTGGTGCTTGCAAGAAGGGACAGGATGAATGGTGACTATCTTGGAGAGAAGCTAAGGTTGAGATAGAAAAGGACCAGAAAGGCATCCAACACTTGGTAGTCAGAGGACAAGGAAAACAGCTCACTGTTGAGCCATTGTGCAGGAGAGGCAAAAGTGGGAGGTATGCTGTATCCTCATGAGCTGTGATATGGACGTTAAACTTTATTTTTTCAAGTATATTAGCTATACATTAATGATGCATAATAGTGGGTTCTTTATGACATTTTCAAATATGTCTATAATGTATTTTTTTTCCTTTTTCTTTTTTTTCGGAGCTGGGGACCGAACCCAGGGCCTTGCGCTTGCTAGGCAAGCGCTCTACCACTGAGCTAAATCCCCAACCCCTATAATGTATTTTTGATCATAATCACCTCCATTACACTCTTCTGTTCTTCTCCAACTCCCCCATTCCTTCCTCTTCTCAACTGGCTCTCCTTCTGCTTTCCTGCCTCAGGTTGTGTGTTGGCTTCGGTGATCAAATGAGCTTAATCAGAGTTGCCTCATAGAGCACGAGTAAAGGTGTATTTTCAGGAGCTTGAGCAGCTTAACAGTGGCTTCACCACTGAACATGTTTCTCCCTTTCCCAGTTACTACCTATAGAGCCTCAGGGAGGCATGGGGCTTGTGAACATGAGTTGGAGGTTTTTTAGCACACACACGCGCACACACATGCACACACGCATATCTCATGTGTTAGTCTTTCTAAGGGCTTTTAACCGTTAGATATCTGTCTTCTGCTTCCCCCAGTCCATCCTAGTTAGTTGTCTTAATGTTCAGAGTTCATCTATGTTCTTTGGGCTCCCAAGCCTTCTGTGATTCCCACCCCCCATCCCCCCCAGCACTCAGCCCGACAGTCCAGTCTAGGTCTTAAGGTTCTTTACTGAGTTTGTGCTCATGTCTTTTTCTTTACCAAGTGTTCATGTTTGGATCCCTTGTTCTCCTAGGAGCTGCCTTCTGTTCCCCTACCTCAATGACTTGTCATATGGATCCTTCGAATGTCTTCCCCAAACTCCATCATTTCAAAATCCTTTAAAACATACCTCCAGGGATTGGAAAGTTGGCTCAGTCAGTAAGTGCTCCACAAACACAAGTAAGGATCTGAGTTTGGAATCTCAGAATCCATGTAGAAGCCAGGTGTGGTGGTAGATGGTTGTTATCTGCGGTTGGTAACAGAGACAAGAGGATCCTTGAAGCTCATTGGTCAGTTAGCATAGCTGCATTGATAAGCTCTGGGGTCAGTGAGAGATGCTTCTCAAAACATGAGGTAGGAAGCAATAAGGAAAGACACTTGACCTCTGGCTTTTGCGTGCATGTGTACACAATGCATGGTATCTGTGTACAACAGTGGCCACATCCATGCAAATGCTCCCCTTCTCCTGGAGACCCAATGCTTTGAGGATCAGCGACGTTCTATTTGTGTCACCATCATTCCCCTTACCATTGCTTCAAGGTCTTCAGGGACAAAACCCACAAGAAGACCTTGCTGCTTCTGCCCCACGGCTCTATGCTCTGCACACAGCAATCATTCAGTCGATGGCCTATTGAATTTAACAGTGGTTTCTCTGGGCCACCAGCCTCTGATTGTCTCTTTCCTTTCCCATGGCAAATTGCAGCATTCAGCTCCCAGCAACTCCTGGTCCAGGGCCCTGAGGTTCCTGGCAGGCCATTCCCTCAGGACCATGGGACTGCTGTTCCCAGATGGCCAGGACTGTGCAGGCTGGAGCTGGATCCCAAGGAGGTAGAGAGCCTCTGACTCCATGGACTTCCCTGGCTCCCATCTCCAGCTGCCCCATACTTATTTCCCTTGGCACAGAAAGCCCTCAGTCATCACATGGACCATTTATAGCCATATATCCATCTCTTATTCTTTTAATGAAAATTACAGTGACCTTGACTTAGAAAAGGAGAAAAGAAAGGGAATGGAGACTGTCCTGTGCAAAGTAGATATTTCAGGAGGCCACTAGGGCTTCCTGTAGTAGTCTACCCACTCTGGGGAATTGATACCAGTCTTCCTGGCCAGCAGGCCCCTCCCCATATCTCTACCTGTGCCCCAACTCCTCAGACTTCATTAATGGATTACATTAACGGGCAACAGATATGTCTGAAACTCTTGCTGCTAATCAGGAAAGGGGTGTAACTGCTTGGCTCGGGCCTTGTTCATATTACAGAATCATTCAACTGACACCAAAATATTCAGTGGCCCCTGGTAAAACTCTGAGAAGTGAGGAGCTGTAGTCAGGCTATACCTACAGGCCAAGCAAAGACTAGAGCATCAGTCATTCTGTAGTCCCCTGCCTCTGCCAGCCAGTGTTTTAAGCAGCTTGTAAAGCAGCAGCTCATGTGTCCCTCACAGTCCCCCTTTGAAGGAGTGCTGTTATTATCCCCAGTTTAGAAATGAGGAAACAGAGGCAGAATAGGCTAAGAGACTTCCCCGTTCACTCCAGTGTTAGCAGCATGCTGGGTTTTGGGTCTTGGAGACTTGGCTTCTGTGTCTGCTGATCAATTGGTATTTCCTTTGTCGTTCATCCAGTGAAGGTGTTGAAATACGAACAGAGCCACCTCGTCCTTCTTACATGTCCGAAAGCACTGAAAAGGGCAGAGTGTCTGAGAGCTGTGGACAAATGACTGGACGAGTCCGAACCAGTTCTCGGCACAGGTAATTCAATTTGGTTCAAATTCTGACTTTCCCACAGATTTTCGTTTCTCAGCCTAGCTTTGTGTGCCTATTTGGAAGGGCAGATTAACAAAGGGATTTACTGGGGTTTCCAAGAGCAACCTCCTTCCCTTGGCTCCAATCTCTGGCCTGGGAATTCACTAAGTAGCCAATTAATTCATTTTCTTCTCTCCGTTCATTCATCAAATTCTGATCCCACTTCTTGTGTGTGCAGGACACCTTATGGGCAGCAGGAGGGTGTGTGGAGGAAAGTCTAAATAAATGGAACAGATCTCGCCTGTGCTTCGAAGCCACGGTCAGTGCTCCTGTGTACGCAGCCATTGAAATTGGGAGCCCAAGCAGGATGTGGGAGCACATGCCTGTAATCGCAGCCCGTTCAGAGGCAGAGGCAAGAGGACCAGAAAACTCACTCCCAGTTATGTATCTAGTCTAAGGCCAGCCTGGGCTACATCTGATTCTGTTTTAAAGACAAAACAAAACAAGGTCAGCAAGATGACTCAGCAGGTAAAGGTGGTTGTCAACCAGCCTGATGAGCAGAATTGACTCCTGGGTACCCATGTCATGATGGAAAGAAGAGAACAGACTCCTGTAAGTTATTCTATGAACACACACACACACACACACACACACACACACACACACACACACACACACACACACACACAATTGTTGATGCAGTTTTGTGTTCTTTGGGAGGATTTTTGCTACTCTCTGGAAGACTGTGTGAGGTGTGCTTTCCTGGTCTCCTGTCTACACAAAGAGGATTTCACATGAGAGTTCACTGGAGCCAGATGTCCTTACAGGGAGGCTGTATAGAATGGTGATGTAGATTCCTGCTCCAGGATGCACGGTACCTGGTGTAGCTGAGTAAGGATGTAGATATTCTTTCATTCCTAGGGTCTATATTCAAATAATCACAGATTTATTATTTTTATTCTCTAGATGATAACTGGGCTTTGGAGGCCATTCGCCAGTGTCCCCAAATCCAGGTGACAGCAGCTTATTTCTTCTGGAGGTCTCTCCTAGCTACTGGTGGTCCTTTGCCCACACTCCAGTCTCTGCTTCAGCTGTACATGGTCATCTTTTCTCTATTATACAGGCTATCTGGACAATCCTCTCCAACCCTAACCTACAGAACTAGAGTAGATCAGATGCTTATACCAGACACGAGCCACTTACGGCATGAAGGGTTTATTTTGGTGAATAGTTTGAGGGTACAGTGCACTATGGTCAGGAAGCCATGACAATAGGAGTTTACTGCCACCACTTCACATGGTGTTCATAGTTATGGTTAGGAAGCAGAAAGACTTGAATGTTGATGTCTAACTTATTGTCTCATTTTTATTAGGCCTGGGGTCTCATGGGACAGTGCAGCCCACATTCAGGGCAGGTCTTCTCTCCTGTTACATCGTTTTGGAAATAGCTTGTAAGACAAGCTCAGAGGTATGTCTTCTAGGTGATTCTAAACCCTGTCAAGTTGACAATGAAGATTAGCGACAGGCAGCAGACATTCAAATTTCACCAGCTGTTTCCTTTTGCTGTGCTTAACTGTCTTTAAAGAGCTTGGCTCTCAGTCCTTGTTTTCTCTAGGGGATGGGAATCCCTCTAAGGATGAATTGGGGTATTGAAGTGGAGGCTGGGAGGAGAGTTTGGCACCACGAGGATGGGGAGAAAGGCTTTGGGAAGATGCCAGAGGTGAGTTAGGTGAGGTAGCGATCTCTCTGGGGATTTCTACTGCTCTGTGGGAAGATAGATTGAGACTTAGGGTCAAGATCCTGGTCTGCTTCACCGAAATAGTCCAGAAGCATTGAAGAAGTCTGAACTCTAAAGCCCCAGCTCTGATCCCAGTTCCCAAGTTCCTGGAACCACAGGCGTTATTCTGGAGAAAACACTGTGCTAGCATTCCAGGTGGCCAGGCCTGATCTCACTATGCTGAGTTAACTCTGGGCCTCAGTGTTTTCAAAGGGCAAGTGGTAGGCATCGAGAGCTTCTCAGAGTTCTCTATGGAGGGACACCTAAGCACGGGGGCTGTGGGTTGGAAAGCTGAGGGTGGTTGTAAAAAACATGTGTCTAAAAGGTTGGAGAAGATAAAAAAAAATAAGCATTGGGTCAGCAGCCCTTTGACTTTCAAATAAGGCTTGGGATGGATGGTAGGACTGAACCACTTCATCCCATGAAGAGCCCTTCTCTTCCACTGCTGAAAGAGTGCCCTTTCTTTCAGGACTGAAGAAATTGAGGTGTGTGTGTGCAGACTCCTCAGGAAGAGCTGGGTACCTGAAGTCAGTCCAAGGTAATACAATAGAATAAACTGATGAGACTCATAGGAAAGACTTGGGGAATTGTGTCAGGAGTGAGTTTTTAGTAAGATCTTTCCCACATTCCCAGTTTCATGGGAGAGGAGACTGACTAGATTCCCAGAAAGCAAAAATACTTGCCCAAGTGTTCACTGTAAGTGATTGGTGGAGTTGAGAATTGTTCCCAGGTCCTTTAACCTCCAGATGGCATGCAGTAATGTATTACAGCATAAGAAGTTACCTCTCAAATGAATGACTTAGAACGACAAACATTATTTCACAATTTCTGAGGTTAGGAACAAGGATGTGTTTGGATGGGTCCTCTGGCTCTGGCTAAATCTCTGAAGACTCTGACCAAGTGTTAGGTCATGTGACATGAGTGGGAAAGCCTACTTCTGACATCACTGAGCAAGCTGAGAGAGAGAGAGAGAGAGAGAGAGAGAGAGAGAGAGAGAGAGAGAGAGAGAGAGAATTCTACTCATTACAGTCGACTGGACCAGGCTCTCATATTTCCCACTGGCTGTAGGTCAGATGCCCTCTACTTCCTGCCCTGTGTTGCTTTCCACGTGGCAACCGACACAGCAATGACTTCTGTTAGTGTGAATGGGGTGAAGAGTGGCAGAGGTGTGCAAGACAGAAGTGAAACTGTCGCCATCACTTTTGCTGTATCTCCCTCAATGAAGTGACCGCTGTGCACTCCTACTCCGGAATGCCAGACACAGAGTCCTCTTTGAAGTTGCCCACTATTCTGAGTTTTTTCTGATCTGATCTGTTCCTTCTAAAGCAATGTGGTAGAAAGGCAGGAGCAGACACCTCTTTGGAGAAGATACCATGACTCTTAAAAAAGAGAGAACACAGTTAGTGGGGTAAAGAACACTTTACCTCCAGGTCGAAGTGATAACAGTTAATATTTATCCATTTGCCCCAAATAATTCCCTTCCCCCATTCTTTGCCTCCATCCCCATTTCTTTTTGATAGTCTTGCTTTATAGCCCAGGCTGGGTCATCCTGTCTTAGCTTCCTGGCTGCTGGGGTTATAGGCATGCATCACCACGCCCAGCCAAAATTTCTTTCTTTCTTGTTAGTAATTTGTTTGGTTATAAGAGTGACTATGAAAGGCATTTGGCAGCCCAGACAAGTTATTGACTCTCCCCTATCCTCAATCTTCTCACCAGGATAGCAGTGTTAATTTCACGGAATTAATTAAACGAGACGTCATATCTTTTAAAGCTAACTCTTTGATCTAGGAAGGCCAATGAACACGAACTTATTACAAAACCAGCGAGCACCTCTTTTCTCATGGTTGGCCTTTCAACTTTAAAAATTGTGAGTGCAGTAGTCAAAGAAATTGGACAGGAAGCCAACAAGAGGGAGAGCTCTATGAAAAAAGCAGCCAAAATTCATATTATTTTCTAATTGGGTGATGATATATTGACTTGCTAAGGTGGTCAATATAAAATACCACTGTGGCACGGAAATTAATCTCATATTTCTTTAGACCGGAGGTCTCAGGTAAAAATGGACAGCACCTCTGGTTTCCTCAGAGGTCCTTCTTGGCTTGCCAGGCCTACCTCTTGCCTGGGCCTGGCATCTCATGGTTTTGTCTGTCTGTACACCCATCTCTGATTTTTGTACACTCAAATTTTATCATAATAGGGGAACAGCTGTCAGCTCAGCTTCATTTTAGTGTAGCCTCTCTCAAGGGCCCTCTCTAAATACAGGGATTCTTAGGTGGACACGATTTAGCCCAGTGCTGATAATATTCTGAAAACACATTGAAATAATTGAAAACCCAAGAGAAAGATCAGAACACTTTACTGCAGCAATAAGCTATTGGAAACAGATAGAAAGACACCATTCCTAGTCAGCACTCACTGAGGCAGAGGGCAAGGGTGCTTATCTTGACACAGGGCTTCATTTGAGGATCTGTTCATGGTATAAGGGCTTGAAGCTAGATTCTTGCGAGAGTTCTTATGAAATTATTCCATGCTCTGTCCTCAAACTTGCTAAGAATCCTGCTAATGGGTGTGCTACAAGTGGCCCTCCATTCCTCTCTGGCTTCTCATTCTTTTCTCAGCTATGTCATAAATGACATGTATCCTCAAACACTCCTTGTCCTGGTTCATTTTGCTCCAACCCAGAGACATGTTAACAGGGAATATTAGTACTCCAAAAACCTTTTCCATTTCTATCATTGAAAGCCTCATTTGGGCACTTCCCTCAGACAAAAAGAGACTCGTTAAGGGACTATTGATGATCTCGTTCTCTATCAGATAGAAATTGCTCACAGCCCAAAGAAGCTTAAAATAATTATAGAAGTGCTGTGTAATAAAATGTGCAGTATATAAAAAAAATCAAAAGTCTTCTATGTTCCTTCAGTTTTATTCTTTTCTTGAGAGGTGATCAATGTCAGCAGTGTGAAAACAAAAAAACATACATTTGATCAACTTACCTTACATTCATACATGAACATGCCTTAATGAAACTGCTCACTCCACATCAAGATGCTAATAAAGAAAAACATTCAAGAGATATGCTTATTTATTGTATGTATTGTTTTGTATCTCTCTCTTCCCCACCCAATAATGACTTGAAAATCTATGTGTGTCTTCAATTTATGTGTCTTTGTGTTGCCTATGCATATACACATATGTACTTGAGCTGAGTGTGATGGCACATACATGTAATCTCAGCGCTTAGGAGGCTGAGGTAAGAGGCTTGGTCATTTGAGGTCAGCCTGGCCTATGTGGTGAGTTCCAGGCCAGCCCAAGATACAAAGCAAATGCTGTCTCGAAACAAATGAATAACCACCCACATAGGTAATCTTCTTAACTGCTGTAAAATAATGGCACAGAGGGCATAGGAGGAACTTGACTAATCTCCCGGGATGTACTACAATGGAGAGGTCCAAGTTAGACTCAGTTTTATAACATGAGTAGTTCTATGCTTTGGATGCTGCCCTGAACTTTATTAAACACTTCTGGTGTGGAGGTACGGGACCTCTCTAGAAGATATGATGTAGTCTAGAGAATTCAGTGGTATAACAAAATACCAAGATGTCCAGGGGTCTTCGATGTCAAGGGGCTGGTAGACTGGGAATCTACTGAAGGCCTGAGACTTGAACATCCCCCGAGTAAAATGGGTTTCTAGTTCTCTCCAGCCCTTTAAGAAGGTGAATCTCTTATGGCCCAAATCAGCCTTAATGCCATTACATTGGGGACTGAGTTCCAATATGAATTTGGAGAGAACACACATGTCCAAGCCATAGCAGGTCCTTCAAGTGAAATTTCTGGGCCTAATGTTCTTAATAGTGTTTTTGTTCTGATTTCAATCCATCCAAGTTTCAAAACCTATACTCCCTAGATAGATGGGGGGATTGACAGTTTGGTTTGTTTAGTCCATCCTGTTTCCACAACTTTGTGTCTCATTCAGTCTTTTTAAAAAACATTTATGGCATATGTGCATGTGCATGTACGTGTGCGTGTGCACGTGGGAGTGTGAGAGTATGTGTGCTTGTTTATGTTCATGTAAGTGTGTGTATATATGTGCTTGTGCATGAGTATGTGTGTGTATGTATATGTGTGTGCACGTGTGTGTGTGTGTATGTGTGTGCGCACGTGCAAGCAGAGGTATATGTGCCATGGTGTGTGAGTAGAAGTCAACCTTCCAGACTCAGTGCTCTCATTTCACCATATAAGTCTCAGGGACTGAACTCAGTTGTCACACTTGGCAAAAAGCTCCACCATGAGTCAAACTCATTATACCATTGTCTACTATTGTCTATGTTCTGATTAGAGTCCAGAGTGTGAATAAGAGGCAACAGGCGCATCAGTACAATTTACCTTGGTGTACTTAGAACTCTGAAGTTTTCACCCTTCTCCCTCTTGGACACTATTGGCTGGCTGTTTGCTTTTTCACATCCATTGGTGGAAATGTCTGTCCTCAGCCCTCTGCCCCAGCTTTCAGTTTTACTCTCCCATCTAATTGGCTCCAACAGCTATGTATTTTTCTCTCATCCATCTTCTGTTCTTCTGTTCAGACCAACTTTATAGTTACAAGGTGACTGTGTTTTCCATAAGGGCTACTCTCACATCTATACAAATTAGTTTATAATTGAGCAGGGATATATAATACACACTTAACAGATACTTATTCAGTTATGGTGGTGAACATTTGTCCCACTGCCAAGAAACCTCAATGATGGACTTCTAGCCTCAGGAAGCTTCCAGTGAAAATGTCCTCTCTCCACCGTGTTACAGCTATGTTAGAGAGCATTCTAGCACACTACTAGAATAAAGAGATCTGACCTATCTAGTGTGGCTAAATGGAGAGGGGCCTTGTTTTGCAAAGGGTGCTTCTCCACCTCCACTGCCTACCAACACTACTATTCAGTCTTTTCAGAGAGCTCCAGTGCACTCAGTCCATGTTCTCCATCCTACCACACACTGGCCTCTAGATTCTAATCTAGACATTTAAGACTGCAGTAAAAAGACTGAGTTTTGTTTCCCCCATGGGAGTTAAACAGTGTCCCCTGTCAAGAGCGTTCCCCCATTCACTCAATGTATTTAAAGTAAAAAACACTATCCTAGCTTTTCTGAGGCAAATTCCAGGCTCTAACCTCATACTTGAAATGGAGAGAGAAGTGGGCATCAGGGAGGATATTTTCCCAACCTGAGAGGACCTGTTGTCTGTCTAGAAAAGCTGTGCTCCATAGGGCCATGAGACAAATCTGCAGCTTTAATGTTTTAGAACTAGACCTTTATTGTTGAACGGTGGTGGGCATTTTAATAGGTGATGGTGAAGCACAGTCTTACCCTCCAGGGAAACCTGTGGACGTCAAATGAGTTTGCTATCACTACCAGTTTGTCTTCTGTTTTGTTCAACAGCATAGAATGTGTTCCATGCTACATAGGGAGGTGGAGGAGAGGATGGGCCCTGGGCCTTCGTCTGAGGGCTCCATGATAATTTTGAGTGTCTGCCTATGAGCCACTCATTAAAAATGGAACTCAATTACAAGCTGAAAAGAGACATTTCTGTTTTTCCAAGTCTTTGCCCACACCTGTCCCCCTCTTATGGATGCCTCTACCCACCTGCCCTTGCAACATAACAGGCTAGGCACCATGCCAGCTTTCATTCAGGCTGGCCCACCACTGTTCCAAGCCAGAGGCCTCACCCTCCTCCTCTCTTGCGAGACACAAAGGCCTTCTGTGACTCAAGCAGGCCATGGTGCTCACTGCCTGGTGGTTGTATTGCCCAACTTGCTGGGGGAGTGAATGATGTGGTTTCTGTTCAGTCCCTGAGGCAAGCTTCTAGCTAAACCTACACACTATTTTATCCCATTATAGACCTCTGTGTAGAGATTAAGGTTCATCTGGTCCCTTTTGATGCCCCGGGTAGCTGTGAGTTGCTTCGTGCATGGTCCTGACTCGGTAGAACAGGTGACAAAGCTCAGAGAAGTTGAGCAACTTGTCAAGTGGTCAGGAAAAATCTATGGTAAAGTAGCCTGGTGCTGAAGCTTAGTACTTGAATAAGCTGGTCTGGGTGTCTCTACCTGGGGAGAAATAACATCTGTTGCTCTGTATGGTCACTGTCTAGACATCACAGCATGACTAAGAAAGCACTGGAATTGCTTATCTGTTAGCACAGGCAGGCATGGTGCTGGAGATCAGGACAGGACTGGACTTGGTATCCCTCACATCAAGTTCCAATGACACACAAGCCACACCTAATTCTTTCCAAACATCTATAGGGGCCATTCTCATTCGAACTGGCCTATCCAAAGAACCCAAGTGTAGATATTACCTTCCAGAAAAGGGGAAAGGGGAGGACATGGTGAGGAAACACTGGACCAAGATAAACCATTCCATACATAGTCTAGCACTCCATTTCTTGAACAGCAAAGCCATTGTGATGCGCCATATAGCATATGTAGCCTGAGACCTTTATACAGGGGTGGCTTAGTTGGTGACCAATTTTATAAAAAAGCACCAGAGACCGTGGCTTATAGTTTGATGGAAATGGGGCATGGGAAGTGAGATACCCTTAGTGTGCCAGGGCCTTCCCTTTGGACATGCCAACCAATATGTGAAGGGAACCTGGAACTGCTCTTCTGATTAATACTGCATTCAGAATCAGGGCATGCTCAGCATGGCAGCTTTAAGCTGATCTAGGTGCTAACCTTCCTGTTGACTCAGAGATACTCCACCCATGGTCCTTGAAGGATGTTAAAGACCAAACATCACCCAGTGTGAGGCTGTTTCAGTTGCCCTAAGGCATGTCCCCTAAGTAGGGGAAGAGGGACGGATGAATGTTCTGAGCCTGCAGACTTTCTCACCTGAGCCAGGGTGGGTTCTGGCTAGCCCCTCTGTCCATACCTACCTGCCAAGTCTGTTAGGCTTGCTGTATACAATCAGAAGCTGACTTTCAGCACACAGGGCATTCCACTAAGCATCCACCCAGACCCAGAATACCGGCTCTCTGGAGGACCACATTCTGGGTAGGCACGGTTGGAACATACTTCAAAGTGTAATTCAAGATGAACCAGACGGAGGGTCATAAAGGTTTTTCTTCCAACCCTGCTTAAGTCCACAAAAAAACCAGAGACCATTTCAGTTTTCACAATTTTATTTTGTTTTCAAAATTGTTATTGATGTTGGGGAGAAACAGCCAACATATACATTCCGAATTTCGTCACAACTGGCATTTTACCCACTCTGATAGGATCTTTTTCTGGCTTTGGTCTAACTTCAGATCTCTCTGGCAGTTCCCCTCTGATGTCTTGTTGCTGCCTGGTGTAGTTTGAAGACCACCAGGCTAGAGCTCATTGCCGCATTACAAGTGGGATCGGTAATTGCGACTTGCTGTGGGGAAGGGCAGATTTACAACAAGGAAACCCATTAGAACACAGCCATCAGAATCCTTAGCCCTAAGAATTCAGCCCCTAGAACTCTGGCATCTCAGGCTGAGATTGCTGGTTACTACTGAGGTTGGCCTCCATGAGGGTGGCTGGGAGAGCATGTCCTGGAATCTGACTGCTCTCCCGCTCGCCCTGCACTTACCATCATCGCCCCGTTTCCTACTCTTCAGGCTGCTCTTCCGGTATTTTCTCTTGCTTCCTCCTCTCTTGACGCCCTTGTGAGGAGCTCGGTTCTTGCCTCTCCTCATGCCATGAGTCTTTAGTTTGCGGCTGGTCGACATTGTAATTTCTGCCAAAATGAGGGGCTTTGCAAGGCCGGCAGGGCCAGTAGTCCATGTATTTAAGGCCTTAGCCATTGTGACCGAAAAGGGGCGTGGCTTAGCAGCTGGGTGGGGCTCTCTTGTGACGTCACTACATACATACATACACCTAGGTGGTACAGAAGAAATAAGGAAGCAGTCCCTTCAGTGCTGGTCTGGTCCCCATTTTAGGTTAAAGACGGCTTTTCAGACAGGTATTAAACATCTAACTCCCATTCCTGTACTAGGCCTGTGAAGTGCTTTACCAGTGGTCATTAATTAAAGTATATTTCTTGTTTGTAGAGAACTTAAAAGTCACTGAGTGTAGATATTTGTATGTGTGCATGTGTAAGTCTCAACAGTATCCTCAGGAAGCAAATGTTTTTCCATAAGCACTTGAGTCTAGGAGAGCTGGTCAAAAATAGGAAGTTTCGTTCCCAATCTTTATTACAGTTTTGATACCAGTGACAGGGTTAAGTTTTAGTTTGCTTCATGTGTTTTGGGATCTTTGTTGATATTCCTGGCTTCTACTGCTACAAACCATTAGAGCCAGAACCCTGGCAGATGTGACAGATATCTCTAAAGATTGCCACCTGTCATTTTGGGAGCCTGGAATGCAAAATCTGTTAAGTTTTGGTCACAAATTTATTGCTTACATAGGATATGTATATCACATGTTTGGACACTAGGGAATTGACCTAAAGACAGAGTTTAGAGACAGAAATCCTGTGTGTGCAGCCAAATAGTGGGTGGAGCTTTGAGACTCTTCTGGAAGAGTTGGGAGGCGGGGAAGGATTGTGGGCCCTAAAGGAGATAGGAACTCTACAGGAAGACCAACAGAGTCAACTAACCTAGACCTTAGGGGCTCTCAGAGACTGAACCACCAACCAAAGAGCTAGACCTAGCCCCAGTCCTCCCCCAGATGTAGCAGATGTGCAGCTTGGTCTTTGTGAGGGTCCCAAACAACTAGAACAGGGCTATTCCAAAAGCTGTTGCCTATCTATGGGATATGTTCTAGCTGGGCTGCCTTATCTTGCTTCAATGGGAGAGGATGTGCCTATTTCCAACAGTGACTTGATGTGGCAGGGTGAGGGGAAACCTAGGGAGTCCCTACCCTCTCAAAGGACAAGGGGAAGGGGAAGGAATTTTTAGAGGAGGGGCAGTGAGTGGGATGTGGTTAATAAAAGGTAAAATGAGACAAAAAGTCCCGTGTGTGCATGGACCTTTTAGCCTAGTGGATGAAATCCATTATGCCAGTGGTCAGGAGACTACAGTGAGTCCTGTTCATGCTGTTGAGTGAGTGATTGAGAGATAACCTCTATACCAAGGCAGTGCATTGTTCAGGAGAAAGTATTTTATAGTGGCTTAGCTGTGGGAGCGAAAGGGATGTTTTGGTTGAGGTAGAGAGCTAGACAAGGACCGAATCTTGGAGATGGATGTAGGAGATGAGGACATATGGTGTCAGGGAGTGCTCTGTTTCTGTGTAATGCAGCTGTATGGATGCTTTAGGTCCAGGATCAGCCTGGGCTTTTGAATGTGGGTTTGAAGTGCTTTTGCGACTTCTAAATAGAGGAACCGAGCAATGACTATTGAGTATATGAACAAGTAAGTCTTCACAGTCATCATTTTGGCCTTTATAACTCATATCAAGTTCATTAATAGATTTCAGTAGACACTGAAAGTTCATTCTCTCTTCACCACCATTATCCTTTTTCAAGAACTGAGCAGACACACAGGATGCTCTTAGCAAGAACTGGTGGAGTAGAAAAAAGGATGTAGTTCAACAACTTGCCTCATATTTCTCATGTTTATAGGTAAAAATGATAGGATGTTTTGAGTGCCAGATTCCTCCCATGATTTTGTAGCTTTTCCCTGGTGACTTCAGGTCAACATGACAGCCTCTTTACATTCTTAGCACTTCCTGGTGTACTTGAAGATGGTTTGGCAACTGCTTTTCTCCCAACCACCATATAAAGCATCCCTTCCACACCAACCAAAAAGACTCCTTAAGAATGGATTTACTGATTCTTTGGTGACTTTCACTCCCACAGAGAAGGTAAAGCTGCCCTTTTGCATCTCAAACTCCTCTGTTCATTTCAGCCACTTCTTCCTCTTACAAACAGACCCATGAGAACACACATCCCCAAGAAATCCAGGACTTAGCTTGCTACTTAGATCTTGGTGGTAAGTGATTCTGCCACAGAATGGGGTCTCAATGAGCCTTTGTTTCCACATTTGATAAGAGAATAGAATTTAGTTTGCTTAAGTAACTCTATTTCTCCCATTTTTGTCTTACAATTCTAAGGAAGATTTACCCCACTTTTCACATGCTTGTTGCCCTTTGACCTTTATTCAAAGTCTTCTATCCTGTAACATTGCCCTTCAGATTGAGGCAACAAACTATGTGAAAGCCCATTTTGTATCTGGATTGCTCTGTGGTGTTGGTGTGGTGTTAAGTTGGTTTCAACAGAAGACAGTCCATCTTGGTTCTGGTACTGGTTGGATTTCTCAAGACTCATCTCTATTGTTCTAAAATAAGCAGGCTGCATTAGGTGACTGGGTGGTCTCTGAGATGAGTTGGCAACCATGGTGGTCCTCTTGTAGTTTTCAACACTTTCCCATAGCAAACTCCCCCAACTGTGGCTGTCTTTATTCTACTACACCTTGCCTTATCCAATGGAACTCAGGTTTTGTTCCTTTTTTTAAGTTTCTGATGAACAAAAGGAAGTAGTTTCTAGTAGTAGTTGGTAGAGTGTGGTGTGGTGGTGGCAGGGAGATGGCCTTTGTTGAAAAGGGATGTGTATCCTTTTCATGGAATTATTAGGTGAATAGACCTTCTCTCTTGAACTGGTCAGATGGAGAGATAATGTAACGTCTTATCTCCTATAAGAAGAGTTTCCAACTTCTACCTCCATAGAGGCTGTTCTGCTCAAGGTGAGTTGAGATCGCAGAGGGGGGGGGGAAGCAAATGAATTTCAGAGCTGGTGAAGAACAAACAGAAAGGTCCCAGGTTCAATTGTACTCCTGCCATCCTACCGAGAACCACGAGGCACAGAGAGCCATTTGTGGAGAAGCACATCACAGGCTAGGCAAGGTTTGGTCTGGGGGTCTGAAGGTTGGCTCTTATATCATACCCCCTGGGCTGGACAGAGTAAGGTTGTACATCAATCCCTTTTGAGCTCTTTCTGCCCCAGTGGAAATGAGCCAGCCAAAGGCAGCTTAGTAGGAGACCAGTGAACTCACCCCTGACCCTTAGCAGGTTCAGAGAAAAACACCCGCCCCATTAAGAACCGTCTGTTAGCTCCGTGTGCTCACTGCCTTTACTCTGGCTTCTGCTGTCTAATTTTGGTGTGGAAACAGAATGGACTTTTGCCTGAGCTGCTTCAAGTAAAGCCACAGAGGAAGAGCCTGGTAGATCTGTTTCTTCCACACCTTGGCTTGTCCTTTGGGATTCAGCTTTTGTGCCTTTTATTTCTGGGAGATAGAAGGAAATAGATAGCTTCTGATAGTTATTGGAGAAGGGTGAGGGCAAGAGGGAAGGGGGGGGAGAAAGAGATTAATTTCCACAGGTGGGTGGATGGCATGGTAGTCCTTAATTACACTGAGTTCAGGGGTTTAAGGCCCGTTCTCTCACTGGCTCTGTTCTTAGAAAGGACAAGTTCAGAGTCTTACTGTTGTGACAGGCATATCCCCAGTTGGATCCTCTCTGACCTCTGAACTCTACTGATTTTCATTAGGACTCCAATAGGCATCTTCACAGGGATGGATCTACCCAGCAAGTTAGGGCTTGGAGTTTATTAAGAGGGAGAATAGAAAAGTTTCAGACAGTCCTTACACATGGGTGGTGACTAAGTTTGAGATCCTCTCTGAAATCTACGTCTCTCCAGATGTTGACTTCAGCTGGGGAGAGGGGACCTTCTATTCTGCTCACGTGTACGTCCTGTCTGTGTACTGCTGCTGCTGTTTTTGTTCAAACATGTCATGGCCATTGGGGAGAGGCCAGGGAAGGTGAAAACAGGTCAGGGTCAGAGCCTTCTGAGCCCAGAACATAACCAATATCTTAGGTAGACAATCTAGAGAGACTGGAGACCCAGGACAAATTGTGGTTTTCTGAGAGGAGGGGCTTTCACTCCGCTCACTTCAACCATGAAATATTTTGGAACATGGGTTTTACAGATGTTGTGTCCCACCCTCCCCTTCTTTTTTCCTGCCTGGATCCTCTTCCATCTTTTCTACAGAATTCCCTCTGTCTTTCCACAAACATCTAGTAACATAGACATTGAACAGTTAAAAGGTAGGGGCTCAATATCTATGGGAGACCTTTTGTAAATCCTTGTCCTGCTTATTTTAGGGTCTCCTTTGTCTAAGGGAATGTACCTAAACAGTGGAAGGGACAAGGCTGTCTGACTCTTGCTGCTCTCAAGGCTAAAAACTGCCCTTGGCTCCACAATGATTTTTACTTGGCTTAAAAACATGTCCGGCCTCGACTCTACACTCTGCCTTTTCTCTCACATGTATGTTAGGGACATAGTAGAAGAAACACCAAAGGAAAGAGCTGGGAAAAGTGGTCTTTCTGGTAGAGGCAGGCAATAAATCTGTTGGTCCTCCAGGGGAATAAATATCTGATTTATTTGGACTTCACTTTGCTTTCCCAGAAGCCATCACTAATAATAACCTGCATGGTATGGTTATACACAAAGCAAAGCCAAATTTCATGCTTCAGAAGGTCCCAGATAACATTGACCACTTTCCTGCCCCCACTAACCTTAGTCTGCATCTAAAGAATATACCAGTTGTCAGAATTCCTTGGCAATGTTTAGTTAGAGGCAAAATTCAGGCCACATATTAGTCTGTCAGAAAGGCATGTTTTAAATTTCATATGTGTGTTACATTACGTACACATGTGACTGAGGAATGAATGTTTTAATCCATTTATCTACTGGAGTAGGGACATTTGAGTTGGGGGGGGGTTTCTAGAGAACATAGCGAATAGACCCAGGATGAAGTTAACTTAGGCAAAGTCACAAATTATAAGCAAAGTCAGACGCTATGCCTAGAATTGCTCATCCCCGTTCAGGCTTCCTGCCACGAGCCACGATGCACAGTTGAACTTTTTCTTTGTTCTTTCTCCTCATACCCCATGGATTTCCCTACTTCTTTATTCTCTTTATGTTTCAAGAACAATGTGCTGGGTTTCTTGCCTTCTAGAATTCATTCCACCACCCAAGGGACATCATTTACTATGAGAATTACCCTCACCCCCAAATATTTGCCACTAAGAAGGGAAAAGATTCAGAGGTTGCCCCATGTTGAGACCAATGCCTTCATAATTGATGATATAAAGTACTGTGACCCCCAGGCTGGTGCTGGGGCATCAGGCAGAGGAGGTAACAAGTGGTTACACAACGCTTAACAGCAAGGATATATTCTAAGAAGCATCCTTAAGGGACCAAAAAATATCTTTATCACCATTACTACTGTATTTTTTTAAAAAAATCATGATAAAACATTCTGACCAGGCTTGGCTCAAGGGATGTCAGAGCTCAGTTTTGTTCTGAGGGACACAGAGTATCTGTTTGCTTGTGGCTACAGAATGATGGAACCGACACTGTCACTACCCGTGTTCTGGTAGAATTGTCATATGTGACAATCTCAGAACGATATGAAAAAGAACAGAGTAACTTTCCTGTCCTTTATGGTCGGAGGATTCAGCAGTAAGCAGAGGCGTGGAGTGCTTACATTTTACCCATGCCCCTCATGTCCCCGTGTTGGGAAAGCACATGTAACTTGCCTAGAAAAAGTTTAGGTTTTGAGGTAAGGACCAGAACCATACCCAGTTGTATTCGAATGCTGCAGTAGCTAGACTTTATTGTCAAGAAGCTCTGGACACAGAGCAGCCTTATTCTCATCAGAGTATGGAAATGTGAAGGGTAATGGTACAAGATGGCCTGGGTTCTGTTGGGGACTTTGTCGCAAGCAGAAATGTGTTTCCTCCAGAGTGCACTCTTCCACAATGGTATAGGGACATTTCCTTCATGCTGTAATGAAGCAAAGAAGAAGAAAAAAAACCACTGAGCTTAAAACAGTTTCCTGATTAAAGTAGGAGAATCTAAAAACCTCTTCAGGTGAGCACGCAGGTGCTCTTGGCCTGTCTTAGTTGTCACTCTCTGTACCATCTGCTCCAGGAAGTGACTGCCTCTCAAAGCCAATTGTATTTATTCATGGTATAAGACAAGTCCACTGGCTTCTTGTTTAAAAAAAAATATCCAGTGACACCAGCAGCATGAACCTAGGGTTCCTCTGAGTCCTGGGCTCTTTGTGATGCATACAGCCCTTGCCTCCGGCACCTGCCCATCTCCTTGCTCAGCCCAGGCACTTTGTAGACATGTATGCACGTAGTGTACACATCACTCTCTCTTTCTTCCTGCCCCTTGCACTTCTTCCCCCCTTTCTGCTCTTCCGGGGGTTAAAACCCAAGGTCGCCAAGAATGAATGACAAGAGAAGTGTGGAGCTCCTGCCTTTGTCTTCCTTTGTAAAGAAATCCTAGACAACGCTCTCAAGGTTGGAGATTTATCTTAGGACCTCATTGCCAACTTGACCCTGGGTGCATTCTTGGACTCTCTCCTTTTCTTTCTTGCAGTTATTAAGTCTGCAGTTGTGGTGCCCACCTTTACATGAACATAACCGGTAGCCCATTTAGAGAATCCTTGTTATTTTTCTTTCAGTGCTGCTCAGGGAAGCTTCCTGAAAACATGGCTAACTCTATAACTCTTTGGTTGAAGAAGTTCAGTAATTCCTAGCAGATGTAGTTCATATTCTTCATTTCTCCTTTCTACCTTCACTTCTGTAGCCAAATTATTTAACACAAGAAGAGTCAATAAGTGAATCTACTCATGGAAAAATCTGATTCTTAACACTCATTAAATAACTTATATAATTTAAAATCCAAGGATGCCACACTCTATGGCTTCACCACACATGAAATCTAAGTTCTCTTTTTTAAAAAAATGATTTTTTAAAGATTTATGTGTATCGAGTACACTGTCACTGTCTTCAGACACACCAGAAGAGGGCATTGGATCCCACTAGAGATGGCTGTGAGCCACATGTGGTTGCTGGGAATTGAACTCAAGACCTTTGGAAGAGCAGTCAGTACTCATAACCACTGAATCATCTCTCCAGCTCCCAAAAGACCTCTTTAGGTCACATTTCATATTAGATTGTCCTGATTTTTTCTTTACATGATTCCTTAGATATTTGGCTTAAGCTTAAAGTTGTATCTCTGTGTTGTTTTTGGGAGAAACAGGGGTAGTTGACTTTTAATAAAGGTGCTGGCTTAGAGGTTTAGCCACCACACTGTTGGAGAAGGACTGGAGAAGGAGAGGGGAGACATTCTGGAAGGACATAGGGATACATTTACTACCTTGATATATGACAGTGTGGTCATTGGTTATATATAAATGTCAAAAGTTCTCAAATTGTTCCCTGGAAATATTGAAGTTCGTATGTTGATTATACCTCAGGAGATATATTTTGAGAATTCAATGTTTTTCAAGTTCCCACTCAAGAACCTTCTAGAATCAAGACACTGACACCAATAGGGCATGCTTATCCAACATGCCAGACTTGAGCTCGAAAGGCACATGGGGATTTTACTTGGTTTAAATCATTCATATAAAGTTCTTATGTGAATACTGATTGAGTATCAAGTCAATTTAAGGAGGTCTCAAAAGTATTTGCTTGACTTTAATGAAATATCCCCATACTTTCCCAGCCACCCAAGCAAGCTTTCATGCTGACTTTCGGCCATTGTGACAGTGCCTCTTCAGTCACCAGGCCCTCTCTGGGAGAGTCCGTGTCACAGTCACTTTATAAAGGGAGGATGGCTGGGCTGCTTTGGACTGATGGCCTTGGGGTGAGGGAAAGGGATGACGGGAACAGCAGCCATTGAACATTATTTCAACTGGAACCTCACTGCTGACCAGAGTTTGGGACCTCGAGAAGATGGCAAAAGTCTGTACATGTTGGTGTCCAAAATGTTACATGAAGGGTTTCCCAAAGAGATACAAAGCAAAGAAATCATGCCAGAAAAGGAAGAAAAGGTACTGATGACGCCTTCTCATTACAAAAGGGACTCTCAAAACTGTAGTGACCATCTTGGCTTGGCCAGTTCTCTAAAACAGGACACTTTTATCTGAAGTAGGCATGTCCAAACTGTGTATGACAGCTATGAACGTGCCCAAAGACATTTGTTGACAAATGCACCAGAATATCAAAAGGTTACACCCCCTTGCAAGCTTAGAGCATAAAGTAAGTCATTACACAGCTTCCAAAATTCTGCCTTAGTTGCTTTTTCCACCTGCTCCTCTACTTCTCTAAACTGCACAACTCTTTTTCTACTTGTACACAAAGAACCAGATGCCTGTGTTTACTGTCAAAGTCTCTCTCTCTCTCCCTCCCTCCCTCCCTCCTCCTCTCTTGTCCACTCAGTAGGAGACACTGTGTCATTGGCCCTACCTCTTTGAAGGCGGGCTCTGAAATTCTTTGAGACCTTGTCTTTGATGGGATTTCCAGATAACAGTGTTAGTAAGGTCCCTTTGAAGAACACAAAGCCCTTTCCAGTGTTCCCTGACAGCTCCTCATTTGTCTCCTCAGTGAGGTACACATTCTTTGGCTGAAGAAGCTGCTTGATACCATGAAGTACCAAGTTACATTTGTTCCCGTTGATTCAAAGAACACTGGTTCCCGCTGCAAGCCCAGGACCACCATAATCATCATTGAGCTTGCTTCTCCACCCCAGGGTCTCTAAATAACACCTCCTCTTTCTTGGAAAAAAATGTTTTTGAGTGCAATTATTTAGTTAAGAAGTTATCTGTGGTCCCTGGAGCACCCATGATCCCCCCTTTTAATGTAATAAGATAGTAGGGTGTGGTAGGTTGAGAGAGACGTGAGTCAGAGGAAATATGTCACTTTTTTCTTGTTTGGAAGGTTACTAATGAAATTCATAGTTGGGCTTTGGTTTGGAATAAGTTGAGATGTTCTCTGGCTCTGAAAAGGCCTTAGTTTGATAACCTCTATAAACTGGGCCAAAATACTGGGTAGTATGCTGCTGATGGAGGTGGTGTGAAATGGTTCCATCAGCTTACACTTCTAGAGTCATCCGTTGGCCACAATGGAGAAGCATATATTTCTAAGAACAAGCCATATCATTCCAACTCTAGTATAAGGATAAGAGCAAAGGTAGTTATCCTACAGCAATATGTGCCTGTTTAGAACATCTTTAAAGGGCAACATCCCCAAATGTCTCCTAGTGTGCCCAGTTCTGATGCGTGTTGGGACAACTTGGGGATGAAATACAGATATGTGGTATTCTTCGTATAATTGAATCATGTGTGATTTACACAGAGCTAGCAGCTCTACCCCCAAGTCATTCCTCACAAACTGCAGACGTTCTTCTACACAGAGGACCTTCTTCAGGAGGGCATCGATATGGCTTTGAAAAATTGGCAAGGCGTTTCAGGGAGGCGGTATAGCGTGTAAAGTGCTTGGTGTGTAAGCCCAACGATGAGCGTTCAGAACCCTAGAACTCAGGTAAAACGATGAGTGAGTGTGATGACCCAATTGTAATCCAACACATGAGAGGCAGAGACAAGGACTTTCCAGACCAAAGCTGGCTAACTGGACTAGCCTTGGGTACCAGCTGTGGGTGTCAGTGATAAGATAGATATCTGACATCAACCTCCGCCTCTGTACATCCACATACTATGCCTTACCATATATATATATATATATATATATATATATATATATACATTTTAATTCACACACACACACACACACACACACACACACACATCTTCCTCTCAAACCAGCAAGTCCAAAACTAATCTGTAAGTGTGAGGTCTCAGAAGTGGCTTTTCAAAACTCTTCCTTAGACTATGAAAGGTAGAGAAAGTGGCAAAGGTTAGATAGGTGCTGCCTCTTGGGGCTCGGCTGACTTAGGCGGTTCGCAGAGCCTTGGCTCAGTTTCTAGGCGGTGATGGGTTTCCTAGGCTTCTCCGATGAGCACTTTTGCACTTTGGTCATCATATTTGGACTCGGCATGAGGTTGGGGAGAAATGGTGCTGTATTGTTTGAAGACTTTATGATAGAGTCTCTGGGCCCAATAGCAGAGAATCTTGGGGTGCAGTGTACTGGAATAATACTATAGGAAAGTAGTTGGTCTTTTGATGATAGTAGTGATATTTTGTGGTCCTCCCTGCTCTCTGTGGTTGTTACCACCAGCCCACGAGGACAAAGGGAGCAGAGTCAACAAACAGGCTTTCGGACAGCCTGTGAGTGTGAACAGAAATGACAACACTCCAGGATCAGCTTTGGGGAGACATCAACTTTATGTGGGCTGAATCAAGGATTATATAGTTTTAGAGAAGTGGGTAGGAATATCCAGGGGGACAAAGGTCACTGGCTGAAGGCTAAGGTTCTGAGAAACCTCATTAGCATGGGAGGCATCCCAGCAATCTTGTGTGTTTACTGAACAGGTTTCTTATTGGGAGAAAGGAAGCACCAAGGCAATATGACATTCTGCAGGTAGAGGGTTTGGGATTTCGAGCTCCCCAGTCAAGGTCCGAGAAGGAAAAGCCCTGCTGATGAAGGGAATCCCACATTTTATACTGAGCTCAGAAGGGTCTTTATTCAGGCAATGGTAGATTTTGAGCTTACTTATCAGGGACCAGCAATATTTGACAGGCACATCTCATGGTAGGCAATGGTAGCTCTATGGAAACCGACGGTCAGAGTAACCTCAGAGAGAGCAAAGCTAGAAGCAAATAGCCTTCCTTGCTGTTTTGTGCCTCTATACTCCTTAGTTTTGTAAGTTTTCCACAGAGTTTCTTTACTGCCGAGTGATGTTGCTGTGTTTACCCCTGTGCCATGACATATTTGTTTGCATCCTCTAAGGGAAGGCAGCAGGGCTGGGAGCTACAGTTCCACAGAAGAGCACTTGTCTAGCTTGTGCATGGATACAGGGTTTCTACTCAGCACCACAAAACAAACATACAAGTAAACGCCAAACAGTGCAAGAAGATCCAACAGGTGCCCAAATCCTGAAACCTTTAGGGAAGCTAGATTTTGTGGAAGAGAACTTTGGCATCCAAGAGTTTAACTCCAGTGTATAAGGCATCCCAAAAGACTTATTGCTCAAAAATCCTGGAGGAAGCAACCAATTATGACCCAAGTTTTCTGTGAGTTCTAGAAAACGATAGACATTTGAAAGGTAGAGAGCCAGGTAGCACAGTGTTAGCCTATACAGGTGAGACCAGCTATAGTAAGTTAATGACCCTGGCTGTGATTCATTGTTACAGAACTGTAACTATGTAGGCTGGGTTTGGGTCTGTGGGCTGGTAGTGTAGCAAGCTTTTCTGGAACTAATACTAATCATGTTTTATTTATCTTATATCACTGAGGTAACTGTGATCTCAATTTTAGACGACTCGGCGTCTTGTAGACACAATATGACCGTCACATTTGAACTCCTGGGGACTGTGACAGTACACACAGCACCTGTAGAGGTTCACATCAAACTCTTAGCACTAACAAGGAAAGGTGGCTGTAAAAAGTCCCAGCCTGGGGGTTGGGATTTAGCTCAGTGGTAGGCGCTTGCTGGGCCCTGGGTTCGGTCCCAGCTCCGAAAAAAAAAAAAAAGTCCCAGCCCCTAGTCAAGAAGCTGGTTGTGGCTGCCAGGAAAGGAAAAAAATGTTCAGTGGAGTGTCATTGAATACAGCAACCATGATCCAGGCCTGGCCCCATTCCCCCCCTCCCCTTTCACAATGGGCTTTATGGTTCAGTCTCTCTCCCTCCCCCACCCTCCCTCTCTTTTATGCATGCTTATTGCTCTCTTTTGATATTCTTTTTTTTTTTTTTTTTTTTGAGAAAGAGCACAACCATGAATTTAGGTGTGTAGGGGGATTGGGTAATCTGGGAGCTGGATAAGGGAAAAGATATGATCAAAATGTGTTAAAAAACAAAGCACTAATGAGAAAGGGGGCTGGAGACACCCTTCAGCTATGTCCCTACTCTTGGATCTTTGGTTCCTGGGAGATTGGATTTTTTACTTCATAATGGTATGTCAGTTTTGCTTCATTTTCCCAAGAGGTCCACGAACTGTTGTGGTATTTTTCCTTTGAAGATCCTCTTTTTGGATCTCTTTGTACAATGGGCTCTTGCTACTTTTTTTCAAGTGGGATGGTAGGTTTATTTTTTTAATTTATTAATGGAGTCATTTGTGTGGGAGTGGAGAAGGTTGGAGGGGCATAGAACCTACTGGTCCAAACCAGATGCTTTTCAGGCAGTTAAGCCAATGAAAGGACAAACTCAGCCAATAGACTATTTATAGGATGAGGACTTGTGTGACACAATACTGGCCATAACATTGCAGTCACATGATCCTGTATTCATGCCAGATGATGCAGCCGGGCCCCAATTAAACACTAGGAACTCATGAATTTGAGTTCTTCATGTCTATTTAGAATTCATCCCTTAAAAATCTTCCTTTGTTTTTCTGCTTTTCAATATTTTATAATTGTGCATTTCTATGGGCTTTCAATACGTGCTCCAGTTGCAACAGACAATTTCATTGCTGAAACTTTCCTAGCTGGTGGCTTAGAGGACAAATGTATCTTTTCTGTCCTACTATGTGGGCCAATACAGGATAAGCATTTAAGTTAGTTGCTACCAAGAAAAGGGTTTTTTTTTTTTTTAATGTGAAATTTACATTTTTTTCACTCCATTTTGGCTTTAAAAAAATGCAATGTCTGTCACACTGGATCCTCACTGCTTGGAGCCCTCATTTTTCACACACCCCTGCCCACAGTCCTTACACAGCCTTCCTGAACTCTAAGTGACTTTTGTAACTTCTGTTCTAAATCCTGATGGAGGGTACCATTGTCTCTGCTGGTCCTGCATCCTGCTTGTCCACATCCAACAACTGGTTCGAGGTGAGTTTGAGGTTCTCCGTAATAAAGAGAAGTGTGAGAAACCAGCAGGGCATACAAGAGTGACCATCTTCCCTTGGAGCTTGTCCTCAGACTTCCATACCTGATGAGACCACTTTGTTTTGGGCACAGTTTGAGAGCCATAAAGAAATTCTAGGAGTTTAACCAAGGAGAAGAGGAACACCCCCCCCCCCCAAGTATGGGTATGGCCTGGATTCATGAGGCTAGTAACATTGTAGCCCTTCTATCGGTTACACTGCTGGATGCTGTAGTCTCTAAGGCCAATCCGTTACAAAGTAGCTGGGACAGCAAGAGAATTGTGTAGGGCAGAGGAGATGCCATAAATGGATTCTGGCCTCCTGAGGGTGTTTCCAGCATTGAGGGCTCCTGGAGGACAAGGATCAGGTCTGACCTCCCTGGGTGCCCAAGTGTTTGGCAGTATGGCAACAGTGATATGGTTGGATTCTGACAAAATAACTCACTGAATCAGATTGCATGTATTCCACTGTAATTCCCCCCTGTTCCAAGCAGAGAACCATAATTTCCTTTTGTGTTTTCTTGCTTAGACCGAGGGATTGAATTGAAGCCTTTTCTACTTAGCTTCCTGAATCTGTGATACCTAATAAATAACTGGGCCAAAGGGGACATTGTGTTTGGGGGATGCCTTAATTTTACCTCACCTTCCAGTGGAGCTTAAGGGTGTGAATTCAGGCTTCTTAAGGAGAAGTGCATTGTAAGAAGGCAGGAAGGGAGAAGGGCGTGTGGGTCAGAAAAGGGAGAGCACAGGAATATGTTAGCAAGCTGGTCACTGCTGTGGGTGAAATGGGTTCAATCCAGCTGGCTATCCTGTGAGCAGTTCTGAAGAATGTGTCAACCTCTTACCCATGATTCCCTCTGTTCTGAAAAGCTTCACCTGGGAGTGTGAATTGCCTCCTTCCTGCTGCCCTGCACCTTTGTTCTCCCTCTCCCTCTCCCTCCCCCTCCCCCTCCCCCTCTCCCTCTCCCTCTCTCTGTCTCCTGTTAAACACTCTATGATTTGGATTTACATACTCTATTAACCAACCATGATGTATAGTGTTATTTCCAATGATTTGTTTTTGTTAAAATACATGCAGGGGCTTCTACCTTAATCTACTATTGTTCTTAAAAACAAAACAACCTAGTGTATTACAGCCAACTGTTGAAGTGGAATGGCTAGGTCAGAGGGGATCCATCCCTTCTCTAGCCTCTTCCAACTAAATTGCCCCATATAAAGTTTTTTATTGACCTGCAGTCCCATCAGCATTGTGAGAAACCATTAAAGGTGAACTCTGGCAATGACCTGAGAGTGAGTGACTAAGAAAGATTGTCAGATTTATTGCTCAGAGAGTTTTTAACACAGTAGAGGCAGCGAAGGGCAGTCTTCCTTAACTAGGAGGGGATCAGAGGCATTCTCCCATTTTCTTTGCATTCTACAAATAGCAAATGACCACCAAATATAGATTTGTGTGTACATACAGAACATCTTCCACTGGCTATGTTTTTGCTTTCCATGGTTTCATTTAGCCACAGTCAACCACTGTATGAATACATTAAGTGGAGTTTAAAAGTAAGCAGTGCTTGAGTATTAAATTGTGCACCTTTCTGAGTGTTGCACACTCTCATCTCGTTGTTCCCTCCAATTGAGACACGAGGCATCTTCATCAACTGTACCTGCACTGTACACACCACCATCCCATCAGAAACTTAAATGGGCTATGGTATTGCAGCAGTGTGTTCAAAGAATCCTTATGAAGGTCTGGAAGTGCAGGGTAGGCATGGTAGCAATTTTGAATCGAAGAGAATCTGAGAGCAAAGGGGAAGGTACTCAGTGTAACAGAGGGCTTGGCACTGTGAGTGACTTGAGGCACTCGAGGTCTTGGAATGAACTTCCCACAAGTAAGGATTATTGTAGGAGGTGTTTTATTTTGAAGAGTCTCATTTGGGAGCTATTTAACCAAGCTTTCAAAGGTTCTGAATTTACTTGCACATTACTACCCCTTTATCTTCTGTGTATTCATGTAATAATTGGGGTGTTAGGTATTCCATAGTCCAAATGCTCATGATTATGTGGGAAAAGATAACTCAAATAAATACAGGGCCCTTGGCATTTCAAGTTATGTTACTAAATGCTTCGGAGAAATTCTGACAAAGAGAGAGCTTAAGCTAATTATCGATGAATTGAGTTCGAATGGCCTTGACTTTTCCTTTGTTTCTTCTTTCCCAGGAATTAAATAAAAGTTCAGAGAAAGAGATTAAATGTTGATCATGAAAAGGAGGGAACTATAAAGGCCAGGATAATCCAAACTTCAGTTTAGGCTTTTTTTTTTCAAATCTGCATGTATGCATATGATTGAGGGACACATGTGTGTCCCTCAATCATATGATACAGAGGTCAGAAGACAAACTCAGGCGTCCTTCCTCAGCGTCCATTTTATTTGAGATGAGATCTCTATTTTGTTAAGTGTTATCTAGCCTGTGAGTATCCCAGGATTCTCCTGTGTTGACTCCCCATTTCATTATACATCCCCGTAGAGCATGTGGGTCTTGGGGATTTGAACTCAGGTCAGCATGCTTTTGTGAGTGACATACATTTTACTTATTCATCTCCCCAGCTCCAAAATCACATTTCTTGCATAGAACTCAGGTGAAAGATGAAATGCACACACACCTGAATTCTCCAGTGCCTCATGAGTCTTTCTTGCTTCAACAGAAAGCTTGTTTATTCTGACCCCTACCCCAGGAGTCAATCATCACCAGCAACGGGGAGAATAGAAACTAAAAATTCTAAACCTTAAGATAAACTGAGACGTACATGTTTCCTCTGAGGCCTCCTGCTTAGGATGGTCAAAGGTCTTACCTTCAAGGTTGAATCAGGAGAGCCTCTGATTTCTGGCTTGGCTGGTCCCCACACAGTCTAAAATTGGCCATTCCTTGAAAACCCCAGCAAGAGCTATTGGCTACCCAGTTCTGGCATCGGCGCATGCCATGGGAGTGTATGGATAGAGTTATGGATTTCCATACGATGGTGCTACTAGCTCATATGATACAGAGATCAGACTGCAGGATTTTTAGAGTTGGGATGAGCTTGGGGTTCCCAGAATCGTGGCGGCTAGCAGAATATGGGATTTAAAATATGTGTCTATGATATTTGTGCTCTGTTGCTTTCCCAAAGTGTCCTTAATAAAATGACCAAAAGTTAATTTAGAATCAAATATGCCTTGAATCCAAAGTGGCTTTGTCAGTATTCATCTTATCCCACTTTACTTGGTCCTCCTCCTCTCCTCCTAAGCATACATTTATTTTATTTATTTATTTATTTATTTATTTATTTATTTATTTATATTTATTTAATGTATATGGGTATTCTTTTCTTGAAGAGGGCATCAGATCCTACAACAGATGGTTGTGAGCTACCATATGGACCTCTGGAAGAACAGCCAATGCTCTTAACCACTGAGCCATCTCTCCAGCCCTGGTCTGTCTTCTTAGCATGCATACATCATGTGCATTCTAGACTGTACATGTCATCATGCTACATGTTACTGCTATCTGACATGCATCCGCTCAGACTGGAGACCATTGAATGTTACAGAGTGCGATGTTTTCATTCTACATAGTCCTTTGGCCTTAGAAATAGAATGGCCTAATTATTGAAGACAGATTTTAAAATATTTTCCTACTAATGGTTTCACTCTTCAGAATGGATCAAATTAGTACATATCTGGCTTGAATTGTGTTAGAATATTTTGTTTTAAAAGTTGCTGACTTGTCCCATAAAAATATTATGAAGTGAATTCTGGCTGGGAATTTAGATAGAATTTTCAATGAATTCTGAAATGGCCCTAAACACACTTCTGTCATTCTGTAATATGTATTTATGTGAGATGACATTCTTGGCATTGACAATTATAAAATAAAGGTATCAATTAACTTCGAAAAATGCTGAAGATGTTCTGTCTCCAATAATATCAAATATTCATCACAGATTTAATTACTTAAAAGTAAGTATACTTTTTAGAAAGCAAACTTGCTTTTTTCCTTAATAAGTGGCAAAATTATATGCACAACAAATATTTGTCTTACAACACATTTCTTGATGATCTATTATCAGCAAATGTTTGATTTATACATGTCTTTTACGTATAATAATAATTAATATTTTGTATGTATGTGTGTGTGCATGATGTTTGAGTGAGTGTGGGTGCATCTGCATTCCTATGTGGAGGTTAGGGAACAACTTTTGGGAGTCAGTTCTCTCCTTCCAGTGTGGGTTCTGGGGATTAAACTGAGGTCATTAAGTCTGGCAACAAACAATTTTACTCACTGAGCCATCTCTAATCCCTATAGATATATTTTATATGCCTGTATATGAGGGGCCATGTAAAAACTTCTTGGATGAAAAGGGCCAAGTGAAAAAAATGTCAAGAAGTTCTGTGTTGCACTAGCTAGAATGATTTCTGTGTCTCTGGGATAAGAAAAACAGGGGTCCGTCCTAAACTGCCAGACATGACAAGCCTTTGCTTATTCACACAGAGGCTGGCTCATGTCTGCCAGAGGCAGCTTTCTCAAGAGTTCCCCGTATTGAGCCTGTGAGAAGACAAGCACACAACTAGCATTTGAAGAGGCCCCACTAAGGGGATATGGGGTTTTCTGTATAGCACTGTGGTGGTTGCTGTTATGTGGATACATAAAAGTCACAAAACAGACCAAAAGGCTTCAGGAGCCAGATGGCCAATCCAGTCAGTGGATGTTTCATAAGTTCACAGCAAGGAAACATCAAGGACAAATCAGAAAGTCTCCTGCAAGAAGAGCAGTACAGAAAGCTCAGTGGGAGAACACTTGACTACTTTGCATAAAGCCCTAGTTTTGATCCAGGTAAATCACACTTGTACACAGGCATGCGTGCATGCACACACGCTTCACAAAAAAGTATTCTCCCAAGAAGTGCAGCGACAGGAGCCGGATGTAGATCGCTCCTGAGAGACACAGCAGAATACAGCAAATACAGAGGCGAATGCCAGCAGCAAACCACTGAACTGAGAATAGGACCCCCGTTGAAGGAATCAGAGAAAGAACTGGAAGAGCTTGAAGGGCTCGAGACCCCTATATGTACAACAATGCCAAGCAACCAGAGCTTCCAGGGACTAAGACACTACCTAAAGACTATACATGGACTGACCCTGGACTCTGACCTCATAGGTAGCAATGAATATCCTAGTAAGATCACCAGTGGAAGGGGAAGCCCTGGGTCTTGCTAAGACTGAACCCCCAGTGAATGTGATTGTTGGGGGAGGGTGGCAAGGGGGGGAGGATGGGGAGGGGAACACCCATAAAGAAGGGGAGGGGAAGGGATTAGGGGGATGTTTGCCCGGAAACCGGAAAAGGGAATAACACTCAAAATGTATATAAGAAATACTCAAGTTAATAAAAAAAAAAAAGTATTCTCCCTTGTCCACATCTTGCTTAGTTTTTATTGTTAGCTCCATGCAACAAGGAATCACCTGCAAGAGGAGCCTCAGATGAATTGCCTCTATCAGCTTGGCCTGAGGCATTCTCAATTGTTATTTATATAGGAGGGCCCAGCCTACTATGGGTAGCAAGACCCTAGCCAGGTGGGCTTAGGCTGTATAAGAAAACTACGTGAGGAAATCAATAGGCACGTTTTCTCCATGGTTTCTACCTCTGTTCCTGTTTGAGTTCCTGACCTGGAGCTTCCCTCAGTGATACAGTGGGACCTGGAGGTTTTAAGTGACTTTCTAGGCTCTTTGCAACTGTAAATTGTTGGCTTGGAATGTGTGGTCCCAGTCGGTGGCCCTGCTTCACACTATCAAGAAGCATTTGCCCTGCTTCAAGGAGCCCGTTAGTGTAGTGTCTGGAGCTGTCTTGTCGTGTGACTTGGTGTTTTCAAAGTCCGTGTGTGCAGCTACCATTGAGGTATAGACAAAGTGGTCCTCACCTTCCTGGCAGGTAAATGAAGGACTGCTGGAAACAGGTAAATAAGATGTCTGGGGTTGGCAGCATCCCTTGGAAAACCTGGACTGGTTGGCTCTGTATGGGGGTGGGTGGGGCCACTTGGGGGAAGAATGGGCATGCTCCTCTGTCAGGGGGCACTTGGAGACTTGGAGAGGCAGGGGCAAGCATGTTCTTATCTAACTAAAGAACCAAGGAACTCATGGCTACACCTCTAAACACTGCATAGTGTGGATGGGTTCAGGTCTAGGCTCTCCATTTATTCCCTGATGGGTTAGCTATTGGATGTGGAACCACAAAGGGAGTGGAAATACAAGGGGCAAGACATGCTAAAGGGGAGGGAACAAGAAAGGGTCTGAGGAGATGAGAGGTTGAAGAAGGAAAACCTGATTTGGAAGGAAGGGGAAAGCACCTTCCTGCTTCCTGGGGCCAGGTATGTGTATGGCGGTGGTCTGGTGTGGGGCTCATCTACCCTTACAGACTTTCCAAGAGCTGACTCAACCTGGAAACGGACCTTGGGGGCAAGTGGAGCTTTGCTAAAAGGCAGGTGCTTGCCTCTGAGATACAGGAATATTGCCAGCTGGGGAGAAAGGTGCTCTGAGACCTTCCTGCCCGCAGAAGTCTGGTCTACTAGCCTGACTTGACCTGGGAGTAAAGTTCATCTCCTTTTCCGCAGTCTACCTCACTTCTCCCTCCCTGCTGTGCTCCCCACCCGCTCGGATTCTCAGAACTCATTCTCACTGGATTCCCGGAAATGGCTGGTGTAACTTGGTAACCAAATCCTCTGAATCCTTTGTATATCTTTCTGCTTCCCTGCCCCCTCCACTGGTGTCCTTAAGGGCTGTGTCTGGTTACAGAGTAGAGACCTGCCAAGCCAGGCTGACCCCTGTGGATTGTATCCTGCAGTTCTGGGTTCTCACAAGTGCTACCCCGTGGGCCACTCTTCCCTCTCCCTGACCTGACTTTCTTGGAGGAGCTCAGCAGGCCTGGGCTTCCTCTGCAGAGACTTCTCCTTTTGCCCACAGGTCTCCTCTTGCCCAGGCTTCTTCATAAACTGAGGGATTCCAGGTTCTGGAAGGTGCATTTTCATTGTCTCCAGGGAAGTCTGTGATTTCTAACCCAGGCTGTTGGCTGTGGTTTCCTATAGTGTATCTCCTTTGTCTAGGTACTTCCCCTTCTCCGTGGGGAATTAATATCTTTGACCACATATCATTATATCAGAGAAGGGAATGGATCACATTAGGGGTATTTCTGGTAAAGAAATATAGCTTGGTTTGGAGGCAAAGGCTTATAAACAGGGAAGTATATACATAATGGTTACTCAGGGCGCTAAGACAGGAGGATCACAAGTTTGAAGCCATCTGGGGTAATCCTGCACCAAAATGAAAAATAAAAAGAGGCCCTAGAAGGTACTCAGTCAACACCGTATGTGCTTCACAGATATAAGGACCTAGTTTTGATCCCCAGCACTCACAAAAGAAGCTAGGCATGGTGGGATGTGTTAACAACATCAGCACTGGGGAGCTAGAAACAGGAAGATGTTTAGAGCCCTCCGGTCAGCCAGTCTAGCCTAGTTACTGAGCTCCAGCCCAGTAAGAGACCTGCAAGTAGGGAGCACAGCTTTCCTGAGGATGACACCCAACATTGTCCTCTGGCCTCCCCATATGCATGTATACATGTAGACGCTCACCTTCACATACATGTACATATACCTGCACACACACACAAATGTGCATGCACATGCAAAATACCATGCATTAAAGAACAAACTTGTAGGGACACATAACCCAGTGACAGGCGGCTTGCTTAACATGTGAGGGGCCTTAGAATTAAAAACCAATCAAACACATAAGTAGGGTGCTGCTTAGATCTTACAGGCAAGAAACAGGCAAGAGAAGGCCACAAAGCAAGTGAAGGAAAGTTGACAAGGAGCAAAGTGTTTGTCCAGGTGCTTAGGGCTTCTGATGTGAGTGCGTTGAAGGTTTGGGAGTAGGCCATGTTTGCTAACAATGATGCTCTCTTCTCTTTAGCACACTGTCTTTGGCTTTTACAAAATGTTCTGACTCTACAGTGGGCAGGCATTTGCTGGAAACACAATCACACTGCTCAACTTCCTTACAGTACAACTGAGAAAAATGTAGTGCCAGGAGGTCTCTTGTCTCAGCACTGTTCCACCCTAGACTGTGGGGAGGGGACAGCTGCCACTCCCCTGCTAGAGTCTGTTTTCCTAGTGGGGAGAAGGATCTGAGGAACAGCTTAGAGACTAGCTGTGCACTGATGGATGTGCTCAGTTTGGACAAAGGCCATGACAGCAGGTCCTAGTGTGCCTGAACCAGCGGCATGCACATCACTGAGAAACCTGTCAGACTTGCAGGTCGTTCACCTCTCTCACTTAATGAAGGATACATAGCTCAACTAGGAGCCAGCTAGGGTTGGTGGAGCACAGCCTGAATTTGTAGATGCAGCACGTAGGAGGCCCAGGACCCCATCTTGACTAAAATTTTGGCACTTACAAAGAGGCTTTTGAGAGAATTCGATTCTTCCCAGCTCCCCACGAACTGCAGTGTTTCTTGTATCTCCCTTTCACTGGCTGCATCTATCACCCCCAGCACCCCCTTCTCGTGGGGCTGCGGTTTTATCTGTTGCACCCAGATAAAGAGTGACTTGGCCTAATCAGTCTGACTGGACAGCCTGGCTCCGGGGAGGGTTGCTGATGGTGCCACAGCCAGAAATGGAGCTGCCCGTAGAGCTGGACTCTTTCTCTACCTGTGGGGTCCCATCGTTACCACACTTCTTCTCTAGAAACTGCTGGTACTTGGTTGGGCTTGCTCCCTTTTAATCAGCCATGAACAACTGTATTCCCAAGAAAGATAGGAGTGGCTGTGTAGGGTTTCTGTGAAAACCACAGTGGCAAAGTCATCTGTCAAGGTCATGCTGTATCATGGGTGACTGCTAGAGGAAATTTGAATGGAAAAAAATGTCTTTGCATCTGTTAGTGTATTGTGAGCTGAATGCGAGCCACCATGGTATGGCAGGTTGTCTGCCAGAGGGGAGGATTTTTACTGTCTTTGGGTACTGCCTGCTCGTTATAAAGTGCGTGTAGGAAGAGAGGCGGGATAGGGTCCCTCATTGCAGAAGTGGAAGTAGGCTGAGAATATTTCAGAGCACTTGTTGATTTTTCTCCTGGCCTTTGCTCAAGTCCTTGGCAGGAGCTGAGACCCAAAGCTCTGTCCTGGTATTGTGGCAGGAACCAGGGCTCATGCCCAGGAATGCTGTCTACCAGGGAGGTCGACTTATGTCCCTCCCAGGCTCAGCCTGTGTGGCATGAAGGATCAGTTAAAGGGATTTGTAAGCTTCGGGAAAATGGTCATCATTCAAGGCTGGATCAAAATTAGTCAAGTCTGCCATGAAGGAAACTAAGGAGGGACACACACACACACACACACACACACACACACACACACACACACAGGAGGGAGACAGACAGAGAGAGAGAGAGAGAGAGAGAGAGAGAGAGAGAGAGAGAGAGACAGAGAGACAGAGAGACAGAGAGACAGACAGAGAGACAGAGAGACAGAGAGACAGAGAGACAGAGATAGACAGAGAGATAGAGACAGACAGACACACACACAGATGGGGGGTAGGCAGTCATACTATTTTCAGTTCTGTGGCTGTGATTAAATACCCTGACCAAAACCAAAAGCAACTCAAGCGAGAAAGTCTCTATTTTAATTTACAGTTCCAGGTTACAACCCATCTTAGCAGAATTTGTGGCTACAGGCAAGAGCAGAGAGACGAGACTGACACAAGCTTATTGCCCACTAAGCCTTCCCTTTATTCAGGACTCCAAGCCCAGGAAAAGGTGCCAGGAATAGTAGGTAGTTCTTCCCACCTCAGTCAACATAGTTAAGATAATACCCCCACCCCTACCCTGCCACCAGACTCTAGATTGTGATTCTAGATTGTGTCAAATTGACAACTAACTAACCCTCACAAGGACTGTCATTAGCTCATGCTCTTTGGGGACAGCACCCTGAGGTGAGAGGGTGGCTGGGCTGGGACAGGGGATGATGGGAATTATCCAAAGGCTCAGCTAGACCCGGAGGAAGCTGACACAGGGCTTGTCTGAATGCCTCTGCTCTGCTCCTCTCCTGACTATGGCTCCTTTTTCTGTTTCTGAGTTTTTTCTTCCATCTGCCTGCCTGCTCCAGGAGTCAGGGAGGAGGGCATCCTTAACTGCCTGATCACAGAAAAGACAGTGATCTATTATTTGTTAGAGTAGGGGTTAGGAGATAGCTGTCTCTGGAGAGGCCAGAGCTCCTCCATGGTGCTGCAAATGTGTTTTTCTTATGAAGTATTAGACGACTCTCCCTCCACAGAGCCTCAGTGTAGAGGAGAGGGTGTCCCATAGCAGACATAGGAAGAAGACGATAGTCTTTTCCCCTCAGATACTCATCGTCTCTCTCATTGGCTTCTTTCGGGACCCTAGGGATCCACCTGAAAAATGACATTGACTCATTTGGAGAAACTTAATTATTTCTTAATTTCTTAATCATTTCTATAATTATTAAGCAGAACATGTGAGCTCTCTAGAGCCTCCAGTCCAGGAGTCTGCCAACAACAAATGGCTTTCGTACTCACTAGGCTTCATCATTAGTGGCTCCATAGTCCAGGAGTGGTTTGTTTTCTTAGAAAATCTGAGGTAGCCAGTAGGGTTGGCTGGCTCTCTCCCGCCTCCCCCCTCCCGTGTGTGTGTGTGTGTGTGTGTGTGTGTGTGTGTGTGTGGGTGTGTAGGTGTGTGTGTGTGTGTAGGGTGTGTGTGTGTGTGTAGGTGTGTGTGTAAGTGTGTGTAGGTGTGGTATAAGTGTGTGTGTATGTGTGTGTGTAGGTGTGTGTGTGTAGGTGTGTGTAGGTGTGTAGGTGTGTGTCTGTGTAGGTGTGTATGTAGATGTGTAGGGGTGTGTGTGTGTGTGTGTGTATGTGTGTGTGCACACGCATGCGCGCACGTGCTTGCTTGTTCACATTGGAATGGGCAAGTCTGAGGCTTCAGGAGGATTTGGAAAGAGCAAAGAAACATCAGCACAGTCCACAAGAGCAATTATTTTCTAGGTCAGCGTCTCTTTCTTCTAATAGTCCCTATTTGGGTCTCCATAATGGAGACTTTGAAGGAGTGTTTACACAGCTGGTACCATAGAACATCAGGCCCTCTAGGTCTTCACCTGGGACCCCCACCCATATTTTTTTTAATTCTAACAAACATGTTTGGCAAGTATAGCCACTCTATTGGTGAGTCTTCCCCAAGAGCATATCCAGGGTCCTGAGAGAAGTGGCCAATGAAGCACTGGTTGCTCCTTGCTCAGCCTGCCTCTCCTGTCTTTGACAATCATATGGTCAACATCCTGAGGAATTAAGAGCTTCCTTATATTAAAGAAATGTCTCTGCCAAGAGGGACACTTGTTTGGTGTTTATTGAATCTCTTCCTTTGTAATATTTATTATACTTTCCATATGACTAGAGACTTTACCTTAGAACAGTGCTTTCCAACTTGAGTACTAGAACAGCCAGACGTCTGCCCTGCTTGTGCTCATGTTTCTGCCAGGAGGGCCCTCACTGACCTCCACCCTCCCTAGTCCATGGCTACCTCTTCTCTCTAGTCTCTAACTCACTGTGCTGTGGGGTGTTTTTGGCCACCCATCACTTGTCACCATCAATCCTTGGACGCTCTCCGTCTGGACACCTGTTCCTACTTGATCAGATCCTGCCGGCTTGGCTGTCTTCTCAGGGTGAATTAAGGAGAAGAGGCTCCATCCAGGGAGCAGTGCATAGCTTGCTGCTCAGATGTTGATGCCGCTGAGGCTAAGATAGACAAGAACAGGCCCAGCCCTTGGGACCCACTACTCGTTTTGGGGAGTAGGGAGGTAGCTAGTTGGAATACTAGAGTCACCTCTTCTGTTCCAGAAGTCCCCATTAGCTTGTACCTGCTAAACTGCCTGGTGGTTTAAAGACCAGTCGATTTGATCTAATAGCTGTTGGTCAAATCATGGTGAGCCACAGCCCTAGAATCCCTACTGATACACATCTGGCTGAAATTCCCAAACTGTGGGAAGAAGTTGGCTCTATGGAGGTTATGATGAAGTCTATCATCTATCTGACCTCAATTTTATTTTTTGACTTGCGATACATTTTACACATATAGCCTTGTATCAGCAAAATTTATTTCATGTATTCTTTTGTTTTCTTTCTTTCTGGAGAATGGATTGTTGTTACCCACCATTCTCTTGCTCCATACCCTTTACTGGATGATGTTGAGTTCAAGTCCTGTATTTGAAGAGAACCAGGTGCCCTATGTTCAAAGGGAGACTGGACTGGTCTTCTGGGTCCTGTCAGACTAAAAAGTTCATTTTGGTTGGTGAGTCAGGTTAAAGAAATGAAACTAAAGAATAAAGAGGCTCACAGACACAGTCATAACCATGGAGGCACCAGTAGCTACATAAGAACTAGACTTGTGTCCCTGGCACGGGCCACAGGAGCAAACCAGCATCCTCCATGTTCCTCCTCCTCCAGCATACCTAATTTTCTATTGTGATTCTCAGGGTCTCAGAGACACTCTTGGCTTCCCTCTGTGGCTTTCTGAAGAGAGATAGGGAGTCAAGAGCTGAAGGGGCTTGCATAGATAACGTGTGTTGTATCCCAGGGCATTCTGGAACAATGCTATCTAGCTGGGTTCCTGACCTTGCAGACACCCTTCGGACATGCTATAATACATGCAGTCAAATGAATAATTTCTCATCAGAAAAGGGCTTGGATGATTCCAAGTCCGGCGAAACCAAATCTGGTTTGGAAGGACAGAGGGAAGCCTTTTCAGAGAGAGTAGGAAGAGCAGGGCTTAGAGCAGACTGGATACTCATGCTTTAAAAGAAGCCCCAGAGGCATGTCTCCATGGTGACCATCAATGGCATTTCCAAGGGCCCTACCCATCTGCTTGTCTCTTTACTGTTCTTTGGAGCCATGATTTAAGGAGCTGAGAACATTCAGATACCTAGTTCTTGATAGGTTCCTAGACCTGTAGATAACCAGTGTCAATATGAAACCACTGGAGCTAGGAATGATGTGCTAGGTCACATACAGATGAGCCTGAGAGGTCTGCTATGGATTTCCTTTTATTAGCTGGAGGCTTGAGAAACCTACTGGTTTTCAATATCCAAAGCTGGGCAGATCATTCAGTGGGTGCTTGCCACACAAACATGAGGACCTGAGTTTGGATCCCCAGTATGTACAAAAGGAGTTGAGTATGATGGTAGGTACTCCTACCCACAGTGCATGGAGGCATGGGCAGGAGGGTACCAGTGGTGTGTTGGTCAATCAACCAGGCTAGCTGAAATAGTGAGCTACAGGTTCAGTGTGATACCATGTCTCAAAATAAAATAGTAAGGTCGATCAAGATCAATTGAGGAAGACGTCCCAATGCTAACTTCTGGCTTCTATATTTGCTATGAGTACCCACACACATTCACATACATCTCTATCCCCATCTATCTTCTATCTATCTATCTATCTATCTATCTATCTATCTATCTATCTATCTATCTATCTATCATCTATCTATCTATTTATCCATCTATCTATCTATCTATCTATCTATCTATCTATCTATCTATCTATCTATCTATCCATCTACCTATCTTTCTATCTATCTATCTATCTATCTATCTATCTATCTATCTATCTATCTATCTATCTATCTATCTATCTATCTATCTATCCATCCATCCATCTACCTATCTTCCTATCTATCTATCTATCTATCTATCTATCTATCTATCTATCTATCTATCTATCTATTGGTATTCATAGTCTAAACCTTTCACTATGATTACAGCCACATTTCCTGTCACAAACTAGAGACCCAGAGCCCAAAGTAGCTTGCTGCTGCTCATGTGAGACTTTTGTTCTTTTTTCCCTCACTTCCGGATCCAGGAAATACCAAAAATCTCATTTCCCCTTAACCTGGGACCGTCATTGGTATTAGTATTGGGATGACAGTAGATGGTTGTTAGCCAGCTGTGCAGGTGAGGCTCACAGAGCACCTCAGACAAGGCAATAGACAATGACGCTCAACCTTCCTAATGCTGTGACCCTTTACTATAGTTCCGCAAGCTGTGGTGCCCCCCCATACCTTAAAATTATTTTCATTGCTACTTTGTAACAGTAATTTTGCTACTCTTATGAATTCTAATGCAAGTATCTGTGTTTTCCAATGGTTTTAGGTGACCCCTGTGCAAGGCTTGAGAACTACAGGTTGAGAACTGTTACAGTAGAGCTTGGATTCAGAGTCTGGAGACAAGAGAGGTGACCAGAGTAGCCCTAGAAGGCCAGGTTGGGCACCAGGTGTCCATCATCCTCTTACTGATGTATGGAATCCAGGCCACTACTCTCAGCCAGGAGCCTCAGGAAACAAACCTTTCCTACTCACTACTCTCATTCTCGGCAGCCTGCTGGGTGTGGATCATGGCCAAAGAAAGTCCAGGAGCCAGCAGGTGAATGGTGCCCCCGAAGGATGCTTACATCACCCAGTTGGCATCAGGGTTGACTCACAGGACAGGGTCTCATATCACTGCTCCCATGACCCCCTTGGCAGTTTCCCTCCTGAGTATAGACTGGGCCAAGCTCAGCGGCACTTACATAATGGAACATGGTTGCGCCTAGTATGTAGGGGATGGCAAAGTCCAAAAATAAACACTATTGACTGATAACATACAAACTGGAGGTTGGGTGGAAAATGAGAAGGCATGGTGATGACAGATGTTGCTACTGCCACTGAGGGACAAGGAAGAGGCAGAGGTTGCTCACTGCCTTTTCTCCCTTTAACCATTACCCTGTCCATGGCGGCTCTCTCTCACCGCCATACTTGACAGTAACACCACCAGAGGGGCATATTACCCATGTAGTTTTTAAATCATGTCCTCATTGAACTAGAATCATTTGGTAGCTTGGGAGGGAACTCTTAGCACCCCCTTACATGCTTAGACAGTGTGGTCTACAGGCTTAAGTAACGTCTCATCCTGTCAGAGGAAGAGGTAGTTTTGGAACCAAGTTTTGGGATATCAAAACGAGAACTATTTTGATGTGTCTTATATACCTGTACTTTGCTACCCAAATACCAATGCTTAGCTTAACACCATGTAAGTCTGAGAAGATAAACTATGATAAATTTTTAGGAAACATCAGGGTGGATGACCAGAAAGGATTCATTTTTTTTGCATGGGTGGCATGGTGGGTTTTAACATAGGATAACTTATCAAGTAAAAATATGAATGCTGAGTTCAATTTAAATTTCAAAAACAGCAGTGAACTGTTTTGCAGTACAAGGCCATCTCAAATACAGACCAAGACAGACAGAGCTTGTACACATTGATCTTAAATTTAAGTGGAAGTGCCCTGTGTTTTGTCTGATAGTGCTGTTTTCATGGCCCTATGTCATAGCCTGTGGCCATTACCTTAATTACTCCTAAAGCTATCTCTATGAGAACATCAGATTCACCAAACAAGGAATATGCTCTAGAAATCAACATTGAGAGGCAATCTTCAGGGAGGATTCAAATTTAATTATAACCAGGGAGACGGTGGGACTGGTTGACTCCGTAGATCTTCCCAACTTGCTCTGTAGCTCTTGGGCCCTTTGCTATGTTTTGGTTTCATTTGGTTTTGTTTCCTGCCTTTATCTGTGCATCCTGCCACCCCCATCCCTCCAACCTTTGTGTCTCCATCTGTCTAATTTCCATCAGCCCCTCTTCAGGTTCACTGAGCTTTCCCTCAGCTGTGTTGAGTCTATGAATGAGTCAGCCTCTGGTTTTCAGTGGCAAAGACCAGGTTCCCAGAAATGAAAATAGAGCTCATCGCCAGGAAGTTACAAGATTCTCCCTTGGGAGGATGGACCTTCCTCAGATAGACAGTCCCAGGATAGAGCTCTCTAGTTGAAGCTTAAAGAAGGTTTGGGGGGAGGAAGGCAACAAGCTAAGTGAACTGGGCCCTCTTTAGCCAATTAATGTCCTTTTCTGTGATTCTGATGGGAAAAGGGTTTATCCACCCTTACTCCAATGGCATCAAAGCAGATCCCACATGGACCTAAGCAAAGCTTTGAGTCCCATGTTCGATGAACAGGAGATGTTGGGAAGAGAAAGGCAAGTTTGAAAACCTTCTACCCTTAAACAGGAAATTTTGTCCTCTACTAATACAGAAGGTTGGTCACAATGGCTGAATCCTTTGAACACATTGTTCTCTCAAGACCCCAGTGATGGTTCAGGTAAAGAATATGTGCACAGTATTGACCCTGTTTTGTAAAGAGCACAGACACCAGGTCTTTGCTAAGCACCTACCAGAGCTAAGGCTCCGAGGCTGCAACTCCAGAGGCTTCCATGTTAAATAGAAAGTTGTCCCTGAGTTATGAATATTCTAGTCCAGAATTACCTTGTGGTGCTTCTCCAGGCTTTTGCATGAATTAATACCGTTTCTTCTGTCACTCGGGTTGGAATTGGGCTGAAATGTTTTTTCTATCCCACCACCACAATCAAAAGGTTGTAGTTTCTTGCTTATTTCTTGCCCACCGACTAGCCCCAGCTGGGACCTGGAACCGACTGCTTCTCTTCAGGGCTGTACGGCTCTTGCCTGGTAACGACAGATATTCAGCAAAGTTTATGGAACAGAGGAACGAAGAAAAGCAGCCATCCTTTAGCTGCCACAGAATAAACGTATGACCTAAAGAGAACTCGAGAACTCTTTTCAAGCCTTCTGCTTTTTTGTTCAGCTTCGTGTTCAACAATCTTTGAAGTCTTTTACAAAAATAGGAGGCAGCGTGGCCTCGGGCTGGAAGCCTTTAGAGCACCACATCTGTGATTCTCCTTTCACAGTATCCAGGATAGCAGAGCTAAACGTGCTTTCCTGGCTGATTGATTAATGAAGCCTTAAGCCTGGGAGGCTGTGGTCCAGGGGCACATTCTTCTGTGATCAGCACTGCTCTCCCTACTCCAGCTGCCTGTGGCAGAAGAGTAGTGAGTTCCTGGAAACCTTGAAGGACAAAGAACAGGGATTGGTAAAATAATGGCTGCACGGGTGTCTACTTACACGATGACGGTGACTTTACGTTGAAGCAAACGAATTTTCACTGCATGGCATCCTGAAGTATAGCTCTTGCAGGAAGCAAGTGTAATTTTAGACACCCAAACAAACCATAAAACTCCGCAGCGGCTCTCGGATCTGTTCAGTGTCTCTGGAGTGCCTGCTTGAGTTCTTGGAATAGGCTTTTGAAGCTTTTAGGTCAAAGGTTTAGGGCTCCAGGTGCTGGGGTCACCACAAAATTTGACCCGAGGAATTGTAAACTAAACAGACTTGCCTTTGTCCTGGGGGTGGGGTGGGGAGACAGACAGAGACAAAAAGAGAGGGAGAGAGGATATGGAAGTGGGACAGAAGGTTCTAGAAGAAGGAATAGAAAGAGGAAGAAGAGGGACAAGAACCAACTAATTACTTAGTTTAATCAGTTGTTTAGTCTTTCATGATTTTTTTTTTACCTCTGACCAATGGCTAGAAACATTACAGTGTCTGTTGCTGTGGTAGGATGAACGAGATACAGACGCCCACCCTGTAGGGTGGAGCCTTAATAGCAAAAAGGGTACTGATGCTGGAGCTGGTTTAGGAGATGCGGGGTGAGGGATGAAACGACATGATGACATGTGCAGGTGACTTGTGCCCTGAGTGATGTTGAGTCAGTGGCATCCAGTAGTCAGTGTGTTAACCACGAACAATAGTGTGCCAACTCTGTCCTCAGAGTCCCAGGCTCGCAAACACAAATCCTTAGTGAGCTTTCCTCTGGACCTCTCTCTCTCTCTCTCTCTCTCTCTCTCTCTCTCTCTCTCTCTCTCTCTCTCTCTCTCTCTTCTCCTCCCTCTCTCTCTCTCTCTCTCTCTCTCTCTCTCTCTCTCTCTCTCTCTGTGTGTGTGTGTGTGTTCATGGGTTCATATCTGTATGCAAGTGTTCCAGAGGATAACCTAGGGTGTCACCCTCAGGAATATCACCTTTTTCGAGATAAGGTCACTCTTTGGGCTGGAGGTCACTAGTTAGATTAAACTGGCTGGCCCACAGGCCCCAGAGGACCTTTTGTCTCTATCTGCCCAGCTCCAGGATAACAAGCATGTATCACCATGCCTGTTGTTTTCCTTTGTATGTGGGTTCTGGAGACCAAATACAGGTTATGCTTATGAAGTAGTTTTACCAACAAAGCCATCTCCTTAGCTCTCACTTTGACATTTTAAAGTAGTGTGTCCACAGAGTACACCTGGTAGATAGCTCCTATGCTCTGAGCATGGCACCATCCTGTGCCCAAGCCCAGAGTCCAGACACCTACAGACTCCTCCCTCTATCTCTCTACCCATTTCCCATTCCCCCAGTATTTGAAGTCTTTTGGTTTCACCTCAAAAGTTTTGAACCTTCACCTTCTTGCTTCTGTTTTTGAGGCCTAGCTCACACTGCCACCATTTCCCACCCGGTCTCCCGTAACAGATCCTCTTTCTTCAGTAGTTTCTCTGGCTCTCAGGAAGATGGCCGAATTTTTCATGAACTCACAAGGCCTAGCTTCTGCCTTCTCTTCTCATTTACTCAGTTTGAAACACGGATGTTTTCCTGTCCATCCTATTTGCTATTTTCCTACCTCTGCAAATGCTACTTATTTGAGGCAGAGGACTATGTGGTCAATCCATTAGACAAACATATTTGCTTCCTGTATGAACTATGGAAATGGTGTCTGAGGGGATAGTTAGATTCTCTTCTGAGAGCTGTGTGAATTGGATGGAGTATCCTCTCAAGGCTGGACTTTATAGAGATGGATGCAGAAAGGAATGGTAAACTCCCAGCATGCTTCAGCCTCTGGGTTCCCAGGCATTCAGTATGGTAGGGTAAAGAGTGATCCTGGAGGCCTGTGACATTTCTTTGTCCCCATATCATTCCTCATGCTAAGACCTGTCAGCGTTGCCTCAATAAAAGAGACCTAACAAAAGAGAGTTTAAGTGGGAAAAAAGCAAGGCAATGCTGACCTCCACTTTACAAGAGGGTTTGAGAAGGGAGAGAAGCATATCCAAGTCAAAGATGCCCCAGAAAGGTAGCTGGGGGTTGGGGGGAGGGAGCTAAAGTTCCTCAGGCAGTGTGGAAGAAGAAGTCCAGAAACAGGGTTGAGTCAATACTCTGGAGCCAATGTTATAGAGCTGGGCTCCCAAGAGGCTTATTAATAAGCCACTTTCCCAAAAGATTCTTCTCCTGGACTGCACTTAGTAGTTTGCAAAGAAAGCCACTAGGAAGTCAGTCACAAAAACTACTCTCATCCCCGATCACGCGCTTGTGCCTTACCTGCACTTCTGTGAGACAGTTCTTATGGAGAGTTTGTTAATGCCGTTTCTTTGTCTTGAAAATTGGCAAGTTGTTGAATGTGTTGGTGCACACATGACATAGAACCTGAGATCAGAGACCAAATACAAGAGCTGGAGTTCAGGGAGATAAAGATCCCAGTGACAGGGGATGTGGTCTCAGAAGGCAGGACTAGAGACATGTGTTTCCAAACACTATTGTTACTTTGAGAATCGGCCAAAGCTAGAAATTCAACAGTTCCGTGTTACAGATGGGAAGGAGGCCGAGCAGAGGGTGATTTGCTCAAAGCAAGCATCAGTCTGCCCCAGAGATGTTATTAGGAGTCAAGGGCTTACCCTAGCCCTCACCACTGTACTCTGGCCTCACTGGTATTTGATGCACTAAGTTCTATAAAACAGCAGTCTGAGAGAGACAGGGAAGAATTCTAAACTTCTTCTTCTGAGACAGCGTCTCATGTAGTGAGGGCATTCTTGAACTCACTAACTCAGTGGTTCTCAACGTTCCCTATGCTGTGGCCCTTTAATACAGTTCCTTATGTTGTGGTGACATGCCCCCCCCAACATAAAATTATTTTTGTCGCTACTTCATAACTGACTTTGCTACCGTTATGAATCATAATGTAAATATCTTATATTCAAGGTATCTCATATGCAACCCCTGCAAATGGTAGTTTGACTCCAAATGGGGTCATGACCCTTGGGTTCAGAACTGCTATACTAAACAGAGGAAGACCTTAAACACCCCATCCTTTTGGTCTACCTTCCAATTGCGAGAATTATAGGTGTACACCACCAAACCCTGCTAGAAACTTTAGTTTTCAGTGCTCTGAAATAGTAATTTATTAATAGAAGTTGTCCAAAAATTATAGGATGTTTTCAAACTCCATGCAACACATTTTGATTGCAAGTGTATTTTGTTCTCTTACAATTATAGCACATTGCTTCTTTAAGGTCTTATATTTGGGTGGGTTTGCCTTGTGGCAAGGTAAACAGATTTACTTCTACAATGAGTGCTCTACCTGTAAGCTACTGCGCCAACTTTAGTGACAATGATTACATTCTTTTCTGTCGTTTTCTGCTGGCTGGAAAAGTTAAGAAAACTGTCGACAGTATTCTACTGACTTCTGTCCTGGTGTGATTTCTATTGCCCCCAAAAGTCTATAACCAAAACCAGCCAGTCAAGTCTATCAGTGAAGGAATCCAAAGTAGAAGCTCAAGTTAGGAAGCTGGAGGCAGGAATGAAACATAGTTAAGGGTGGAATGCTGCTTTCTGGCTTGCTCTGCGTGGCTTTGCTCAGCTTGTTTTTTATACAACTCAGGACTACCTGACCTAGGGTTGGTGCCACCCATGGTGGGCTGGGCTGTCCCACATCAATCGTTAATCAGAAAAATGCCCCACAATTTTGCTTACAGACAAATGTGATGGAGTCATTTTCTCAATTGAGGTTCCCTCTTCCCAGATAACCCTAGCTTGTGTTACATGGATTAAAAAAAACAAGCAAACAAAAACCAAACCAATCAAACAAACAAAACTAATTTGCATGTCTCCTTTGGTCATATCTCAGGTAGAATATACGATTGCCTTTCAACCCTCTTTAAGAGAGATACAAGCTGCCATTTAAAAGACCATGCAAGTAACAAACAAAGAGAGACGGATAGGCCAGCAGGGAAGAGCAGGGAACCCAGAGTTTATGAAGTACACACGGTCTTCTTTCAAGGTCTACACAGTTATTTGTATGAATTTATTACCATTTTAATGACATTAGAGTCAAATGTTGTCAAAAATTATGTTGAAAACTCTGAGACATGTTCTTTGTATTTTGAAAAGATGAGGTCACAAGAGAATGTAGGACGGATGTCAGAAAGACAATGGAGGTATAAAGAGAGTAGAAACCACCTGGCAGTATATTGAGGAATGTGTTAGAAGTCTGGAAACAGTTCAGTTAAGCTTTCTGATTCATTCTAAATCTGTACTTTTATTTCCTTGTGGCGTAATAACTTATTTCCCCCAGAACTTACTTTTGTGGGTCGTTTGCTTCTGGGACTTGAAGACCATTTAGGCCTGTGCTGCACTTTTCCCCTCCTTACTGGTTAGTCTTGAGTTCCTGTCTGTATAGGAGGGCTTCAGGTTGATGATCCGGTTTTGCTTCCAAAATGCCTGCCTCTCCTCACCCACAGGATTGACAGATGCTAGAGAGGGTCTGGCTCCCTGCCACATCTCCTTCAGAGGTTCCCTTAAAAATTCCTCTCAGTGGCCATAAAACTGAAAAATTAAAACAAAACAGAGAACTAAGCAGACTGCTCCCTGGATGTATGCTTAGAAATACTCCGTGTGGTGCAGTCCTAAGTTTTCGATGAGTCATAGGAGTGCGATCTTGCTCTTCTATCTCTGTAAGTTGCACTTTTTAGATAAGTTTGTTTAACTTATGCTCCCAACTAGAGTAATGTTTTCCTGTCTTAGTCTATTTTGAGCCACTGTAGCAGAGACTGGGAGATTTGTAAAAGGCGAAAATGTATTAGCTCACAGTTATGGAGGCTGGGAGATCTGATGCCCAGGTGTCCAAACCTAGAGACGGTTGTTGAGGACATAACCTGACAAGAGGCACCATGTGCTGGTTCCACGCTGAAACCACTGCGTCAGTGCTCCCATCGACGCTGCCGTGCAGCCATGCTGTGTTGAGTTGGTAGCCCGGTCACACAGAAAACCTGCTGTTAGGTTTTTTTCTTTTCTTCTTTTGCTTTGAAATTGTGAAAGAACAAATTTAGTCAATAATATAAAAAAAAATACCACAAGAAATCTTCCTCAACCCCAAAGGCAAGGGTGGCTTGCAGACTAGTGTAGGTGCACATGAAAGGCATGGACCACTACTGATTCCTGGTGACACCATTAGCTTCAAAAGGAGTAATAAAAACTCGAATAATCTCTACAATAAAGCATATAAATTTTAAAAATTTTTTATTGATTCCTTGTGATTCTGCTGGTCTCCCTGTCCCCTCATATCCACCCTCACCCTTGCAACCTCCACTCCCAAAATAACACACACACACACACACACACACACACACACACACACACACCCAAAAACATAGAGATCATCTCGTTGTGCAGGCTAGAATATGTCTCTGTGTGTCCCACAGTATGTCTCTCTGTCCACACACCTTCACTTGCAGCTGTTCATTGCAATGAGTCATTGGTCTGGTTCAAGATCTCTGGCTTCTGTGATGCCATCAATATTAAATCCTCACCAGGACTCCTCCTGGTCATCCCATTGCTGCCCAGTGTCATGAAGATCCTTCAGCTTTGGATCAATAGGACTGGCCCCCTCACATGTCCCAACCATTCACAGAAGATATCGATTTTGGGGTGTGCCAAGTCAGAGCCCTGGATCTGGGCCTAGGTGGCAGCCAAGCTCACCAGCATGCTGGCTCTCCCCTATCTGTGCTACTAGAGCGAGCTCTCCAGCATTGTTCCTGCTAGATCACCCAATGCCAGGAGGCAGTCAATTAATTCTCTCACACTCACTCCCTCGGGGCCAGCTCACACCCATCTCCACCATCAGTTCCACTGTGCTGCTTGGGTGAGGTGCAGGACCCGTGTGAGAGGTGAGAGATGGGGACACCTCCCCAGCTAGGGAGAGGCGGGGCCAGATCTGTACAGCCTCTGGATATCCAAGTGGTTCTGGCAGCTGCCCCACAAGGGACGTCCCCCCATGTCCTCTAGTGGTAATATGAGTCATGGTCATCGACCCCTGCTGCTGTGTAGCCATGGACCCAGACATGGCCATCAGTGGCAGCTTCATCTGGGTCCTCACCATGGCCCCATGTGGTACTCTAGACCCTCACGATAGGCTATTCCTCCAGCTCCATCTCTCTCCATGATGCACAAGCTACTCTATTTCCCTCCCATCTGACCCCACATACTAGCACATTGTGGTGGCTCCTGTTGCAGGCTGGCCATGTATCTGGTGGGCCCCTGGGTGACATCCTCCATGACACGGCAGCCAGTGGGTGTCTATGGCCTGAGGGAAGGTCTGTGGGTGGCATGGCGGTCCGAGGGTCTCTGTTTGTCTTTCTCCTTCCTCCATGTGCTGTGTGGTGGTAGGTGTTGATGTTCAGTTTGTTCTTTTCTTTTTGTGAGGATGGAAATGTTTATTTTATATGCCCGACTGCAAACCAGAAACCTATACGGTCTCCTCTCTTTTTCTAAAAGTTTGAAGGCTTTCTTTTTGTCATACCATGGTCTTTCACAAGCCCCTGGGGCAAGCACACATCTTACAGAGCATCGGTTTAGGCCAGCTGTTGTTGACCAGACTAGGGACTCAGGAGTCAAAAGCAAAGACAAAGACAGGATCAACACGCACACTCTCTCCCAGGTCCCACCCCATATTAATTAAACCAGGATCTTGGGGGAAAGCATTTTTATGTTGTATAATCTTCCCAAGAATTATAATGCCCGCCCAGAGTTGAAAACTTCTTCTTCACACCGTAGACTAGAATGCAATAGCTACCTACAACAACATAGGAAACTGACTGGGCAGGCCAGACCCACCATTCCTGCTTCTAGCCTGAAGCTACAACTTAGTGAAGCAGCATATAGGCAGAGCTGTAAGGCTGTTTCATGATCCTGGCCTAGTGTTTATGGCCTGTGGGATACTCCCCCATTGAGTGTGCATTGGACCCAGAATTGCTTCTGGGAAATAGAGTATGGCAGATACATTGCAATCTGAATCAGTTGATTTTGAGGACAATTGACCTACACAAAATCCCAGTCATATAAAAGATGTCATGCTTCCAGAGAAAATATCCAACTCTGAAGGATCAAGAACCTCTTAGAAGACCCAGAGAGGGTTTACTCTCTCCTGGCTTTCTGATACCACACAAAAGCAAATACCTTACTTGTAGCTCCTGAGACCCTGAACAGAGGCCTCAGCTAATCTGTGAAATACAAATATGTATTATTTAAAATTTAGCCTAGTTCTTGTCTGCAACTGGACGTCTAGTGATGGGAAAAATCAACAAAGATATTTTGGCATAGTGGAAAACTAACTTTGTAGCTAGATGTATGTGGGCTTATTTCCTACCTCTGCTAATAGCTGCCCCACTTCTGATTAATTATTTAGGGTCACTAGACTTCAGTTTTCTCACAAATAGAACAGAAAAGAACTATTCTCGCCTTGCTTGAGTGGCAAGGGGGTTGTGTGAGACCGGGAGAGGTGTGCACATGTTCAATGCCGGAAGCTCTCATGGGCTCAGAGCTGTTAACCTTCTGGTGATACAGTGACGGAAATGATGACATCTGAAGGTGTCTTGACCTTCCACAGAGAGGACACAGGTTCCTCAATCACATGAAGAGGGACAGTCACACAGAGAAAGTGCTGTTGAGGGCCTCGTGTTACATTCCAGCTTGTTTCCAGAAGGTCCGTTAAAAGATGGGCTTTGAAATGGCCAATGTGAATTTCTCCTGCTTACAGAGGAGGCTCCTAAGTTCATGCTCACCTTCTATGCAAATTCACAACCAATGCAGATTTAGAACCTTGGGTATTGGAATAATAACTGCGAAGCAATTTATAACACACGAATTGTCTCCCATGATTAGCCTCCAGTTTGCTCCTCACCACCTGCTGGGCCTTGTTTCCTCAGCTTCATGAGCAGAGAAATGGAAGCCCAGAGTATAGCTTCTCCAATGTTACAAAGCCATGGAGAGGCATAAATGAGAGTTGATTTAAGGCCCACATCACCAGTCTGCTTTCTTTCTCTGTATCATGGTTTCTGGCTTTCTGATTCTTTTCTTCCCTGGGCTAACCAGCTCACTTGGTTCTATGTCTCTGAGGAGCTTAACTCCTACGTCTGTCAAGCTGGAGAGTTAGTTAAAACTATTACCAGCTCATAAAATCAGCCACGTTGCCCAGGCCGTGTCTTAGTTTGGATTAAGGTCACATGTGAGCCATCTGTACGAAGCTTTCCAGTCCCTTAATCACCCAGCCTTGCTATTGAACCGTCATATGCCTTGGCTTTCTGGGTGTGTGTGTGTGTGTGTGTGTGTGTGTGGGTGTGTGTGTGTGTGTGTGTGTGTGTGTGTGTGTGTGTGTAGTGTGTGTGTGTGTGTGTGTGGTGTGTGTGTGTGTGTGTGTGTGTGTGTGTGTGTGTGTGTGTGTGGATGTGTGTGTGGTGTGTGTGTGTGTGTGGGTGTGGGTGTGGGTGTGTGTAGGTATGTGTGTGAGTGTGTATGTGTGTGCGTGTGTGAATGTGTGAGTGTATGTGAATTCGAGCATGTGAGTATATAAGTGTGTGTATGTATGCGTGTGTTTGAGTATTGAGTGTGTGTGTGTGTGTGTGGAGTATGCAAGTGTGTGTGTTTTCCTTAGGATAAAGACTTAATGCCTTCTAAACAAAGAAACAAATACAGAGTAAGAGAACTCAATAATTTATTATCAACGAAATTAAGATTTTTGAATTGAAAACAATGAGAGGGGTATGAGAGCATCCAGAAAATGCCAATGGCTAGATAATGAGTAAATATATTTACTAAAATAAAATTCAGTATCCTTAGGATTACCTGTTTGGGTCCCATTACTTTCATGTTTGCTGGAACTTTTGAAGAACTCTTGCCCACTGTTGTGGTGATGGCCTTGACAATCGTTTTGCTTGTGATCTGTAATAAGCATGCAATGGGTGAGTCCCATACATCTGCTCTCCACACAAATGGCCAGAGTGATTTTATAACTGGAAAGCTAGTGCAGGCTCTGGAGGTCAGACGTTTAGATGCCTCAGTTAACTCTCACTGTACTGGCTTGGAAGCTCTGTGGCGGCTTTGATGAAGTCTTACCTTCCACGTCTATATCCAATGGCTCCTTTCTCCTTAGTGCTCCTTATTGGAAGGCTGGGGGCGTGGGGGCAGACTGGCTCTATCCTCTTCCTCTCTCTTCTATGACATCACTGTAAAAGTCTCAATTTTCCTCTAAGAGTATTGCCTCTTTTAGCCTTGTTTTGTTTCTTTGTTTAGCTTAACTGAGGAACTTATGGTTTGTGAACAGTGGAGTTCAACTCAGGAATAACAAAGGTAGAGATAGTAGAAAGATCCAAGTGTATGTACTGAAGTGAGCTGTAGTGTCAGGAGAGCGTGTCCTGGCTGGGTACAAAGGCAATCCAGCATTTAATATGTTAGCCTTTCCTTACTCTTTACAAATCTCTGGGAGTTGGCAGAGTAGTTCAGTAGGTAGATTGATTTTGCTTACAATGCAGAGCCTGATCCACAGCACCACATAAAGCTAAGCCTGGTGGCTCTTAGACATCAGAAGTTCAAGGACACCCAGGTGCTATCAAGGATACATGTCACTACATGTCAGAAAACAGAACAAAATAAAATCTTGAAGACTTCTAGACTTTAATTATTTGAAGTTGAATCTGTTGGAATGGTATCACGTTACACAATTCTGTTACTTGTGAAATTATAGCACTTTATTTAAAGATTTGAAACAAAAAATTGTAATGGTGTGAGTTAAAGGTAAGTGAATGAGCTTATGGCTGACTTTAAGGGGTTCAAATGCCTTGTTGGTGAAGAGAAGTTCATATAGAGCAATCTGTGCTCTGCCAGCTCACCTGTATGGAAAGGGTCCTTGGAGCATCTCTGAGTGTCACATTACCCTTGGGAAGAATGAGAATTAGGCATTCTGGTCTCTACAAATCCACAATTCTAAGATCTAGGTTTTTTTTTGAAGGTAAGAGCAACTTGATTCTAGGACTGAAAGAGGCCAATTCGTGTTTAGGTTTTATCTTACCTGCTGCCTCAGGTCCTGGGATTCTTCCTCTGTCTAGCCTGAGGACTGGCCTTCTTCATTCACATCAGCAGCCTGTTGGCGGTGGGCCTCTGGAGCAGCTGCTGCCTAGGCAGCTCTGCCCATGCCCTAAGCTGACACATGACAACTTCTATTAGCCTGAGGTTCTCTGCGGGAAGCCAGCGGACTCTATCAGCCATCTCCCTTCTGTTTTACCATCTGCTGGCTCCCAGGGAGACAGTGGCACAGTGTAGGTTAAAGAGGGTACCTGGAGTGAGGGCATGGTGCAGCCCTAGAGTGCTAACATTCTCCCTTCTTATCAGAGGTTGCCTGGCAGGAGTGGCACTTGTCCCTAAGAAAGTAAGAGGTGAATCAGGCTAGACTGGCCCGTGCTGAGGGCCTCCAAATTGTGTCCTACTCTCTGTGCCAGGAATCACCATGTAGAAATCACATTTTGTCTTGGTTTAGGCATGATCCGGGAGCTCTGACAAGGGATTTTTGCCATGTTCTTTGCACTTGTTTGAATGTCATGGCTCTTAATGTCTGCTCTGGTGTTTAGGTCTCTGTGTCTCTGTCTTTGTATCTCTGTCTCCATCTCTCTCTGTCTCTATCTCTCTTTCGTGTGTGTGTGTGTGTGTGTGTGTGTGTGTGTGTGTGTGTGTGTGTGTTTGCCAATCCCTTCTCAGGTTTTTCAGTATGTTCTCATATACCAAATTAAATCAACCATCACATGTGGTGAGGTGGAGCTGGACAGGCTGGGGAAGGGAAGGGCTTGGGCCTGGGAGGGGCAAAGCCATGTGTTCGTCTGGTTAGTGCAATGGGTTGGCACAGTGGGAAGCTGCTGTGCTGGGACTCTCTCTCTCAGCCAGTGGTCCCACAGATTCCCAGACGTTACAGCTTGAAGGGAGGGGCCCAAGTGGTGGTGGCCATTGCTCCTTCATTTTCTGAAGGGGAAAATAAAGCTTAGGTTAGGCAGTGGCCTTTGAAAGGTATACACGCCTACTTGGTAGTGGGAGAGGGACTAACTGATTGTGTGTGTGTGTGTGTGTGTGTGTGTGTGTGTGTGTGTTTATCTGTTTATATGTACTACATATGCGTAAATGTACTGCAGTGGTCACAGTGTGCAGAAGTCTAGAGGATTCTTCTAACTGGATGAATGAGCCAGCCCAGGCTTTCGGCCTCTAAGTTCATCACATAGTATTCTCTTCTCCACCAAAAAAAGAACTGAGGTGATTCATGATAAAGGTGACCATGAGCTGCAGACGTGGCAAGTGGCCTGACATTTGCCCAACTTGGGCTTGATTACTCAGTGATGAAAAGAGAGACCATGTATTTCCATTTCTCTATTTCTCCCCTTCTGCCCCACCCCAATCTCCAGCCATTTCACAAGTGCATCAGTGCAGACATAAACCACTTGCTCTTGTTACCCAGAATTTCTCAGCTTTCTTTTTGAGGGAGGAGTGCTGGTGGGCTCTAATCCAGGGTATTGCAACAACTGGGCTACATCTTTGCTCTTTCAAAGGCCTCTTGTTGATCCTTAAATGTTCCTATTTGGCCAAGTTGTCACTGGGACAACCAGCTCATAATTTCCCAGAAGGTTCTCATGAGTCCTTGAAAGTAGGTGTTGGGAAGACTTGTGGACAGGTGCATGAAGTAAGTCATCCAAGACTGCCTGTGGTCTAATAACGGACTACACAAGTAAATATACGGAATTCATTTTCTTCATCCATAAAGCAGGGCTATTCCTGAGGACTCAGAATGCCTTGAACATCTGCTTTCACAAATTAATTTCAGTAGGTAGCCTGTTCTGTGCCCTGGTTGCCTCTTCTTCATTAGCTTCTGTGGTGATGTGATTAGGGCCACATCTGGACTGTATTTTAGTGGTTGGGCAGGCCAGATGTTCCACTGGGGAGGTAGTGACTTAGTCAATGCTGCAGACACCTTCTTCTGCTGTTTCCGCTGGCTACCACACTGTGGTCTCAGCAATGGGTTTAATGACTGCTCAAGGACACAACAGGACTAGAATCTAATGTCTGGTGATAGAGGACTCTACTGTTTGTGCTTTTTGATACCCTACCTAGTAAGTAAAATCTGGAGGTCCAGAAAGGTAGTGGGGACTTTGGTGGAAGACGGTTGACTTTCAGTACAAAGCCCATGATCTTGAATGGTTCTATCTCAGATGGAGAGATAGTAAAGGGGTCTCCTTAGGATTGTCAGACAGATGGGATGCCTGATTTTGGGAGAACATAGTCATCTTAGAGAGAGCTTGCTTTTAAAAGTGTCTCACATGTAAACCACAGTTTGTCTAGGAAGAACACATTCCTAGATAAATTTATTGAGAGCTGTGGAATATCATGAGACTTCAGTAAGGAGCAGATCAGAAAGATGGACTGCCTTAGTACCAGTTCCAGCTCAGCTCCTTGTGTTGTGTGACCTTATGTAAGTCTCAAGATCTCCCACATAGGGTTATTACATGGATTACAAAAATTACATGAGATAATTATTAGTGTAATCAGGGTATCATGACATAATGGTGGGGCCTTGGAGTCATAAACCACTTTGGGGTTACCTAGAGTCCTTTGGCATGCTACAGAGTTTAATAGATGGAGCACAAACTCATTCTGTGCCCTTGGGAAGAAAGGGCTTTGGTGTCACGTCAGTATGCCAGGAAGACAAAGAAGTTTTCAGTCACTTTGGGGCTGTGTATCTCATCAGTGGTCAGCAGTGACTCTTCTGATAGAAGCTGGGAGAGTCCCTTCTAAAGAGAAGTTTGATGTCTCAGCCTCAAGCCTTGGTGGGGGTTATTAGCTCATAGATGGGCCTCTTAGCTATACTGTGAATGGTCTAGAAGTCAAGATGAGCTAAAGTACCTTCTTGCAGACCCAGGAGGCTGCCACAGAGAGGTCAGGGAGAGTGGGAAGGTGAAGTGAGGGGTTTCCTCTCTCATCTATAAGATATGCCACCACATCATCTGTTTGCATTGTTCGGCAGGACATTGGTCATGGGGAAGGAACACTAGGATTAGGATTGATCAGCTTTCTGAATAAAGTTCTAAGTTTCTAGTTCTTTCTTCTGACAACACCCTGATGATATTCAGTCATAATGAAGGACTAAAGAGAGACTTTATTCCACAGAGGGCACCAAGAAGATAACTGTCTCCAGGTTGGGGTAAAGTAAGTCATCCTGGGTGGCCATTGTTGATTCAACCCTCCTAGAATTCTGACAGTATTTTCTTTTATTTTCACAGATAAGTTTTACTCAAAACTGTAAGGCAAGGCTTAAGAGTGGTTCTCAGATTAATAGAAGACAGATGTGAGTTCAATCTTAATTTGTGTATACTAACTGGACACTGAACTCGAGTCTCCTCCTCTAGACCATAAGAATGAGGACATTAATGAAGGCCTGCAGGGAGAAGACATGGAGTCACATGTCAGGCAAAACAGTGTCAAGTTCTATTCTAGATAATAGTTGTATCCCCTCCTCCTCTTCTTGTCCTTCTCTTCTCCTCCCTTTTATGTCTACATCATTTCCCTATTCCTTAGCATCTTTCTGAATTGATGGTCCTAGTCAAAAAGGGCATTGGATAAGACAGTAAGAGAAGGATCGGTGTAGGAATGGGGCAGCCAGACATTACCTCTCCATGTCTATATTCAGCACCAATGATCTGGCTGGGTAATGGGAAACTATCTGTCACTCAGGTACCGAGGGAGGAGGGCTCCTTGTCCAAATTGCATAATAGTTATTAGAGAGATAAGCCTGAAAAGAGCTGCTATCAGGTGCCAGAGAGGCCAAGCACAGATAAAAAGGGACAAGGAACAGGGAGGCAGAAGGAAGGTTAAACTCCAGGAAGCAGAGGGTAAAGGACAGATGGACATGCTTAGGAGCAGAGTCGTCCCAAGGAACACTATCCAAGCAGCAACTTTCTGGGTACAAACTTTCTGGGAAAGCTTTCTAAACAGAGGATGAGAAGGGTGTTTGACTCTCCAAAGACTAAACACTTAAATTTGTCATTTTCCTTCCAGTGGTTTTCCATAGGGCTCTTAGGAACTGAGAAATCATCTGATGTCATCAGTAGGTAGGCTGAAGATCCCAGAGACGCAACAGGATTTGCTCCCATGCTTACTGACCAGAACTGGTTAATTACAATGTATGCTTGTGTGTGCATCTGCCTGTGTATATGAGGGTACACATGTGAGGGCTTGTGAAGGACAGATAGGGGAGAGCTTTGGACGTCCTCGGGTGCCGTGTTTTATCCCAGCAAACCTCCAGGCATCTGTCTGTCTCTGCCTTCCTGGCGATGGAACTAGAAGCATGAGCCATTCCACTCAGCTTTTTACTCTTGTATGGCCTCTGGCAATTGAACCCGGGTCTTCATGTTTGCAAGGCAACTACTTTGCTGACTGCCTGACCTCTCTAGCCTGTCAGGGAAATGTGGAAGATAGCCTCAAAATGGCCACTCAGTAGCACCTAGCCTGATAGCCACATCATTTTTATGACTCCCTCACATTGAGCATGGGCTGTACTCCCCAACTTGCTCCCACAGAATAGAATAAAGCAGAAGCAACTTGACATCACCTCAAGCTTAAGTACTAAGTACTAAGCGGAAGGTACTAAGTCTCCTGCCTCAGCTTTCTCCTCTTTACTCAGACATTTAATAGATATGCCAATGAACACAGGGCTTGTTTTAGCCACTAACTGGAACTTTGATATGGGAGAGAAGATTATGCAAGACTAGATTCCCATCTCTGCACGGTGACAGCCAAACGTAGATACTTGCTAAAAACTATTTCCACTCTCTATATCTGGGGAGTCTATGGACACCAATATCCCCCTCTACATAGCTCTTTCCCCTACTCTCAGAAATCAACTCAGCATCCATACTGCCACATTCATACTTGGTGCCTTCCCTTCTTGCTCAGGAACCAGAACAATCAAAGCAGCCCTGTCTCTTGCTTGGCTGAATAAGCAAGAACTGCGGGGTTGGGGGGCAGGGGCTCGGTTCACCAGCTGGGAGAGTCCATGGTTACTCTTTTGGCTTTGTCTTCACCCTGAGTGACACAGCACCAGCATCTGTGCACTGCCCCAGAGGGCACTCAAGGCATCTGACCTTTTCATCCCTGGGAGGCTGTGGTCTTAAGAGAAGAATACCATAATGGCCCTCTGTTCTTAGTGGACTTTGCTGAGCTAAGCTGGGCTAACAGGAGCATCATAAAAGCCCTGGGGTGAATGAGGGTTTTCTGAAGGTCATCTCGGCCATTCTTCTGCATCTGGGAAGGGCAGCTAATTAGGGATTTGGCAGGCTAGAGATGCACCAAGAAGGTGACTCTTTCATTTAGGAATTGCAAGAAGATCCTGCAGGATCCCCAGTTAATAATGTAGGGTACTTTCTCCCCTGATGGCCACTTCTGACCATTTCTCTTTTCCTCCAATATTCCCCTATTTTTCTCTTTTCTATGTGAGCCAACTCATATTGCAGAGGAAGACGCAAGCATTAATTACACTTTCCGTTCCATGATTCTCTTCATCTGGAAAAGTTTCATTAAGAAAGGAATTCAGGGCTGGGCGGGGATTGCTTAGTGGGGAAAGCACCTGCTACATTGGTGTGAGGACCAGAGTTCAGATTTCCAAGGCCCACATAAAATCTGATATGGCACTGCACGTCTGCAATCCAAGATCACGGGTCAGGTAGAGTGGCATACACTGTGGTGACCAAGACAGTTTCAAACAAGGTGGAAAGCTAGCACCGACACCCAAAGCTGCTCATTTGTCTTTTTTTCTTGGTCATATATACACACCCTTTCTTTTTCTCTCTCTCTCTCTCTCTCTCTCTCTCTCTCTCTCTCTCTCTCTCTCTCTCCCCTCCCCCCCATTAATGTGTGTGTGTGAGAGAAAGAGAAACAGAGAGACAGAGACAGAGAGAGACACAGAGAGAGCTAGAGAGAGGGGAAGGAGAGGGAGAAGGGAAAGAGAAAGAGTGAGGAGAGGGGCAGGAGGGAAAAGAAGAGGAAACAGAAGACTACTTAGTGAGGCCACCAGGTGAGCTACAGTGAGCGAGAAGGGAAGAACAAAGTTAGAGATGAGATGCAGGGACTTTGAATCAGGTTCTGTGCCACCTGAGGAGAGGCACTATGGATGAATAAGCTCCAAGAACACAGCAAACTGGAGAAGATTTCATTGGCCAAGACCAGAGAGACTGAAGCCCAGGACCCAGACTTTCGTCTTTCCTGTCTCATGGTCTTTTCCAAAGATTTGTTTCATGGCCTGAGTCACTATACAGGATATGACTGCTGGCTTTGGTGAGGGGAGAAAAATAAATCCTGCCCCTTTCTCAAGAAATAAACGTAAAAGCTCTTTGGGCTCATTAAACAGGCGGTTACAAGGCATCTTCGGCTTCCAGTGGCTCTTACCAAATAGCATTTTGATGAGTTAAGTGTTAATGAATCAGAAACATATGGATAAAATTTCCCTGAGAACACAGGACTTTCTGAAACAAGCAGAGTCACCCCATTCCCCTTGGGCTCTGGGCCTGGGTGTCAGAAACTCATCTCCCCTCTGTGGCTTACTGGTAGGACTGCTCACCCTCTGGCCACCCAGCTTGTTCTGTTTTCTCCTGGAAGTCGTCCTCATCTCCTGTGGTTTAGTGGCCAAGTGGCTGGGGTGGGCCTAGAGCAGAAAGGTCACCTACTGAGAAAGATGAATGAGAAAAGGAAGGAAGGCTGGGAAGAGGCAAGCCAAGCACTCAGAGACGACGGACCACGTGCTGGCTGGAGAAGTCACGTGTTTGTAGAGGCCAGTTGACTTTAGGTTTTTCAGCTCCATGGAAAGCAGTTAGCAATGCTTTCTCTCTTCCAGGCAACCTGTGAATCTCTTGATTTGTGTACATGGTTGCATGTTTCCTAGACTGCCATGATCTTCTGGAGATTCCTACGAAGTCTTTACTAGGGTCTGAGGAGACAACTCTGAATTCTCCTAAATGAGGCACCTTTGAACAGAAAACCAAGCCTTCTGATGACTTTAAACTTCCAACTTCTAAAACCTTGACCTAGATAAAGCCCTTCAGCCCCTGCCACAGTTCCCACTGTTTTTTTAAGTTTACATTTATTTATTTACGTGTTGAGGGCAGTAGAGAGAAAGCTCATTTTCCAAGTGGTAGTCACAAGACAATTAGTGAGAGGCGGTTCTCTCCTTCCATCAAGTGGGTCCTGGAGATTAAACTCAAGTCATTAGGCCTTTACCAGCTGAGCCATCTTGTCAGTGAATTATCCATTTTTTTTTTAAAATATTATCACAGTAATAAAAACAGGCAACCCTAGTTTCAAACAGTTTATCATGAGACACTCCAGAAAGCACTGTGGGGAGAGGTGCCTCCTGTTTGCTTCCCTTTTCTCTTGAATCTTTTTGTCAAAAGGCAAAGTATACACTACAGTTGAATTTTCTTCTATGATGTTGCTTCCAGTGGCCATTGATCTCTGGTCCACTGTGAAACAGGTCAGGGGCCTGAGTTCCTGCTAATCTGCTTTCCACCTGGCATAGTGACCTCCAGCCTTGGGGTGGAATGATGTGGGGGGTGAAAGTAAGGGTGGGAGTAACGCTACCACTCCTGATAGCGTTAATGAGCAAGCTTCTTTCATGGCAACCTGGGCTCAGAGGTGATGGAGATCCACTGAGAGATCCTCTGAGGGAACAGATGTTACTGTCCCCCAATCCTGGGGTGCTCCTAGCACCTAGGCTCTCGGTTAACTACAACCTGTTCCATGTGGGTTGATTCACATTCCTAGGATCAGAGAGAAAACCTAGGGAAGAGAGGTCTCTGGGAGGAAGCTGATGGTGTGCTGGTGCCTGTGATGAGGGTTGAATACATGTAGGCAGGGCACAGTCACCAAGCTATCTATGTCCTAGGATTCTCACTATCCATTGATGTCTGGCTCATGTCTTCACATAACAGGAAGGAAGCTATCAAACTAAATAAGAGGCCAGAAATGCATCTATTTGTGGAGAACTGGAGCTATAAGTTTGGGCTCACCCTGCCTGCATCTTTTAAGAGAAGCCTGTCCAGCTCTGATGACCTTGGCTCCTTCTTGTCCCTGTCATGTAGCATTTCTCTACCATGCAGTATTTAAGCACTGCTTGCGTAGAGCCTTCACACTGACCCACGTCTCTTTTTGTTGCTATTAGCTCTTTGCAAATTGTGCACGTTTTATTTTAATCATATTCACCCTTCCACCAACTCCTCCCAGACTCACCCTCTTCCCTATCCACCCAACTTTGTCCTTCTCCTTTTCCCCTTCACCAATCAAGACCAATTTGTATTACCTCTATATTAGATGGGTGGCCTTCCACTGGAGGATGGTCTGCTTATAAGGGGCTACATTCTTAAAGGAAACCAAGTGCTCCTTTCCTAGCAGCTATCCACAACTCTTCAGCTAGGGTTGGAACTTCATGCCTACTTCCCCTCTCCAAGCTAGGATTTAGTCTGTCTTGAGATTGTATAGGCCTCATACATGCTACTGCAATCAATGTGTGCCTTGATGTGTCTTATTTCCTTCTATTCATCTATCACTTCGGGCCCTTATAGCCTTTCTATATCCTCTTCTGCGGTGATCCCTGAGCTTTGGGAGGAGAGACTCTCTTGGAGTGTGAATTCTGAGATCTCTTATTCTCTACACATTGGCCACTTTTTATTCCTTAATACTATAGCATGCTCCTTGGCCTTGTGGAGAGTAATAGCCTTTCCAAGCACCTTAACTGTCAGTGAGCTAGGTAGTCGAGTGGTTGTGGTAAGGGGCAGAGGTAAGGGGAACTGTCATCAGATGACAGCCAGAGTACAAGTAGAAGAAGGGAGGAGATATACAAGATGAGAGGAAGAAGAGGGTCAGGTCTTGCTCATATCCCTCAATATCCTGCCCAAAGGATTCGCACAATCATTAATTCCTGTTGGATCTTTGGGCTCACAGCCCATCTTGAAGTCTTTCCTGATGTGCTTCACTGGAAACAGATGGAGACTGCCAGATATTCCCTTCAGGAACTGGGACTTCTTCATTCCCGTCTCAGAGCAGTCTCCTCCTTCCAGGTTCTTGAAGGAATGGCACTTCATGGAGTGCTCACAAATGTCAGTCCCAAGCCCTATAGTCCTCAGCTAACCCCAGCATAGGGATTTTTTTAGCTCTCTGGACTCCTCTCCTCCGTCAGCCCTATGTTCGTGCTAGCCTTCTTGCTCCGTCCTCGTCAGCTCCCACAGCTTTGCCCTTGATCCTCTGTGGGTGGCTACTGTGTGTCTTCACAGGTCATCTCATGACTTCTGCAGTTTTCCTTCTTTTTGCTGTGTCACAAGCATAGCGCCTCCTTTTGGGAGACTTCTTGCCTCCCCCTCACCTCATCCTACCATTTTCTGTTCTTTGGCCCCACACACATTGCCTCTGATATTGGCCGTCTCCTCCCTTCGTGGGAGCGCACTGCAAACGTTCAGTCTTCATATGCAAGAGGAATTATGCAGTTCATTTTACAAAAAGAAAACCAAGGTTTCAAGAGGCTCCCCATCTTGTGGTGGTCAAGAGTTCATACGCTCTGCCTGTGATGAAATGATCAAAGAAGTGGATAAAGTGGTGATTATCAGGACTCCCCAGAGGCCCTGCAGGTCTCATGACTCTAGGAATGAAGCATATTCATGAGATTTGGATGCAGAAAGGGAAGCCTAACTCTCTTCCTAGAGTGTATGACTTCCTCTTGCTAAATCCTACCAAGAGCATTTTACTCCCCTTTTTATGTCTCCAAATTCATTTTGTCTTTTGGGACTGAGGATGATGGTGGAGAGTTTATTAGCAACTGGGACCTCAGATTGGACTCTGTGGGATGAAACAATACTTGTTAATGCAGGTGGGGCTGTCTTAGTCAGTGTTCTATTGCTGTGAGGAGACACCATGCCCATGGAAATTCTTCTAAATGAAGGCATTTAATTGAGGTTGGCTTATAGTTTAAGAGGTTTAGTCTCTAATCAGCATGGCAGCACATAGGCAAAAAATGGTCCTGGAGAAGAAGCTGAGAGTTCTACATCTGGTTCCTCAGGCAGCAGAAAACAAGCCCCCGTAGCTTGAGCATTTGAAATTCCAAAGCTCATCTCCAGTGACAGACTTTCTCCTACAAGGCCACACCTCCTAATCCCTGTCAAGTAGTGCTACTCACTAATGACCAAGCATCCAGATTATATGAGTTTATGTGAGCCATTCCTATTCAGACTACCACAGGCAGTGTAGGGAACAGGAGATGTGTCCCATCGCATCACCCCCAGCATGGCTTTTGAGTCCTCTTCTGGGAACCAAATGCAGTGAGTCCTGAATATTTTTTTCTTTAGATCAGTTGAGAAGTCTCAGTGACCTTCCCTGTCTACATCCACCTTCTTTAGGCTGTCCCTTTCTTTTCTTAAAGCCATAGCACAGTCACAGAGTCCATATATTAGTGGGTTCTCTAGATGGTGAAACAAGATACCACACAAAATCAACTTAAAGAAAAGGTTTATTTTGGTCCATGAGGTACAGTCCATTATAGGAAAGGAAGTGTGGTTGGCACCAGGCTCTGAAGGCAACTGGCCACAATGCATCTACACCAAGGAAGCAGATGCAGATGAATGCTGGTGTACAGATTACTTTGTTTTCCTATGTAGTCCACCCCATGGAATAGTGACACCCACCCAAAATTAGGGTGGCTCTTCCCACTTTGACTAACCTAGCGGAGGGGAGCCTAGGTCCAGCAGTAAGCACTGAGCACCAAAAGCATCATGCAGTTAGAATGACTGGCCACCCGAAGCATGTGATAATGTTGGGAACGAAGACAAGGACTTGAGTGAGGTGCTAGGTGTGCACTTCTTTTCCTGCCACTCAGGAGCTGGCTCTGTGGTCTTTGTCTGTGTATTCTTCATGAGGCTCTGCATGATCACGGAAGATCAGAGACTATGGTCTGGGGGTATCCCCTGCTAATAACAGCACATTTGTTAGGTTAGAACTCTGAAGGTTCTCTATGAACAGGTTGTTCTCTTTGAACAGAGGTTACTAGAGTTGCTCAGCTGATGTGAGAAGATACCACACAAAATCAACTTAAAGAAAAGGTTTATTAAACCTGGGAGCTTCCATCTGGACTTTCCATGTTTCAGGGGCTTTGGGGGGAATTTCCAGTTTCTTTTAAGATGATCTGAGCCATTGGTTTTCAGTGAGTAACATGGCCCTTCTCCTTCACCACATGAGGTCATCAGCCAATTAATCTGTGGTCTTTGATGGTTGGTTGGAAGGACTTCAGGATGGACTCACGTTGATATGACTGTGAGCCTCCAGAGTTTTCATTGATGTGTACGTATTATAACCCAGCATTTGTTTCTTCGATTTGGTCTCACTCTGTAGGCCAGGCTGGCCTTGAACTCAGTATGTAGCTGAGGCTAGCTTCCAAGTCTTAGTAATCCTCTTGCCTCAGCCCTACCAAGTGCTGGAATGACAGATGGGAGCCATTGGATTTGTCTCCATGTGGTTAGTGCATTTCCTAACCCATTTATTTATTGAGTCCTAATGGCTTCCTGTCTTCAAGTCTAGAAAGGAAAGGCTTTGAGTTAGGGACCACTGCATCTGAGCTAGATTTTAATGCTCTAGTTGCTTTCTAACTCTTCTAAGCAGCTGACTGCAACTCTCTGAGAATGAATTGGAGGGACTGATGGATAAGAAATCAGGACAACAGACTGACAATTCCCTGAAGAAGGCCTTTCTCACCTGTGGGCATTCTGAGTCATGGTGCTATTCAGGGAATGCTGTTTTTGGTGGTTGACTGGGAGGATAGTTCAGTGGATAAGGCCTTCTAATGCCAGTATGGGGACTAAGAGTTAAAATCCCCAATACCAACTTAGAAGCCAGGTGGACATGCTGCCCTGTCTGTTGTAGCCCTGTCTGTTGTAGAGGGTAGGAGTTTCCTTGTGTTCACAGGTTAACATAGGAGAAACCAGGAATGTTAATCATACAGGAAAGTCAACTCCATGGAAGAAATAAAATACCTGCTTTCCACCCAGGCAAGCTGGGAGTGGATGCTGTTAATGACCTGGTGACCCTTTGCTATCTGTAGAGCCAGATCTCACACAAGTTCCCCACATTTATTCCAGATTTTCCCTTTTTAAACTGTTATCTTTAGCTCCAAGTAGTTGTTAATTTTTTGGGGAGGGGGGCAGGATTCAATGCAGGATCAACCGCAGCTACAAAGCTACCCTTTTCAAGGTCACATCCTTCTCAGGACAGCTCTCCTCCAGTGGCAGAGTGTCTTGGGCTGCAGAGGTTTAGATGATTTTTGTCTGAGCCAGGAAGAGGCTACTGTGCAGCAACACTACCTTAGGGCTCATTACCAATGTAGCCGAGTACTTGCCATAGCCCACCATATTATATCCACTCCCACCCCCACCCCTCACTCACACAGCCCCGCTTCTAGTAGCTTCTTGATTAGTGTGGAACCTTATCCACTTACCTTGCAGAGAATCCAGAGGCTCAGAGGGACTACTTTTCTTCATGGTTCTCCCCAAGGCAGAGGCAGTCAAGTTTCATTCCAACCGAAAAAAGGGCCAATAAAGCAGATACACAGTCTTCCACAACAAGTTCTGGCCAATCCAAGTCGCCAAATGTACTGACTGATGGGAAGATTTCAGAGGAGACCTGCTACAAGCACCCAACAGCCTACAGAAATTCTATCAGGCTGGTCTCCTCTCAAGGCCTTTATACTTCCTGTTTCCTTGCCAGGAGTGCTGGACTCTGTGCCCACACCAATCATCATTGACTTCTGATGAAAAGTGCCATCTTCACAGTACTCAGTCACTCCAACGTGCCCTGGGTTCTTTCTCAATTCTATGAAAAGCAAAGCATAGAAACCAAGGATACTTAAGTTTCTCATGTCTGCCTGCCCATCCTTCCTCACAGGAAGTCAGGGAAACTTCTGCTTCCTTGCTTCCATATCCAAGGAGCTGCAGGAGTCTTAAGCAAGCGCTTGGCAGAAAATGAATGCACGAGTGGAAAGCTCAATACTTTCAAGTGGAAGTAACAGAACCCAGTTAGAATTGAATAATGCTTTATTTTCCAGATACTAATTATGCCTTTTTTCTCATCTGATTATGGTAAGTGGAGCTGGCTTTTACTAGATTCTAGGGGTTGACTAGATTTTTTTTTTCTGCCAAGGATCACTAATACATAGTTTGGGCTGGCAGGTGGGTCATAAGACTTAGACTGTGATTATTTAACTCAACCCCCATGACTTAAAGACAACAATGGACAATATGATAAAACTGTTTAAAGAAAAAACCTACCAAAACAGGTGGCTGGATGGATTGGGCTGGCAGGTGGATGTTGGTGGAACATAAAATTTCCTATAAAGTAAATTTACTGCAGTAGAAAAGGAAGTCTTTTTTTTTTAAAATATAAAACCATTAACTAACTAGCTTTATACAAACCATATGCAAATCCCTCAAGTCAGAAAGAATTCATTTCTAGTTTTGCTTGCAACATCTGTGGCTGCAGCTGTGGGGATGCTGGGGGTGGGAGAGATCTCTTTAAGTTAATGTTGCTACACAGGGTTGGCAGCTCACACGTCCGTGGTCCCCAGAGCCATGCAGGCCTGTCAATGTTATCCCCATTGTTGAACTGTGCTGTGATCTTTCACTCTGTCTCTAGAGCTAGGGCTGTCCTTAATGCAGGGTCCTGGGTAAATTGTCCCAGCATATTTTTAAATACTCCAGTCCCAGGACTGACCTTAAACATCACAGGGCAGAGTGTTGATGAGGCAGATATGGCCACAGTGATGAAGCCATTCTGAAATTTTAAACCTTTAGCAAAGAGACTAGGTTCGATCTGTTGAGCACTGTGCTTCATGCCTGTGCCACACAGATTCACTACTGTTATAGGGGTTGGCTGATTCAGTCCTGATGGACATCTCAGAACAATACTGTCCTCAAGGCAGGGGGAATGGTTCAGTGGATAAGCCCTTCCTATGCAAGTATGAGGACTAAGAGTTAAAAATCTCCAACACCAACTTAGAAGCCAAGTGGATGTGCTGCCCTGTCTGTTGTAGAGGGCAGGAGTTTCCTTGTGCTCACAGGTTAACATTGGAGAAACCAGGAATGTTAATCACACAGGAAAGTCAACTCCATGGAAGAAATAAAATACCTGCTTTCCACCCAAGCAAGCTGGGAGTGGATGCTGTTAATGACCTGGTGATCCTTTGCTATCTGTAGTCAGATCGCACCCAAATTCCCCACCTTTATTCCAGATCTTTCCTCTTTAAATGGTTATCTTTAACTCCAAGTAGTTGTGAATTTTGGGGGGACAGAATTCGATGCAGGGCCCATAACTTTTTGCTTCTCTGGTTAGCTTGAGTCAGGAGATAGAGGCTGCTTCCCATTTACTAGGAGAGAGTGAAACCCCAGCCCTAGTAGCAACCACTTGAATCGACTCTTGTTGGGGAGGGGATGGTGATTAGGGTAGAGAGATGGCAATGTGAGTTTCTCAGTATGGCTGGAAAATAAGAGTTTTTTTTTTAAATCACATCTTGTTTTGAGAGGTGTCCAAAAGATAATGGTGGAGCCAAGGAAGTTTCTGGTGCTGGAAGAGGGATGTGGACTAACTTTGCTATGTTTAGAAATGGTCTTTGGCTTCTTTTCCTACTTTTAACGCTTTATGTGCGAACTGTCTCATGAGATAAAATGTCTTTTCAGTGGATAACATGAAGCGTACTGATATAAATCACATAGCTTGGTGACTGCTTATATAGGCAGATGCCCGTGTAGGCAATGTACTGACAAAGAACTCATGTGATGGAGTACCCAAGGGGTGTCCTAGTGTGAGGCTGCTTCACTCACGGGACTTCTGCAGTGCTGGGAAGGGTCCTGGGTTTGATTTCATCTTCTGTCTTGAAATATCTGAACAAGGAGTCCTGGTTTGTCTGTCTGTCTGTCTGTCTGTCTGTCTGCCTGTCCGTTTTTAACTTTTCATCAAGCCCACACAATCCACACTTTTCTTCCCATTCAGGATGCCACTCAGGAAAGCTTCCTTTGACCCTACCCTACTTTGCTGGGAAACTGCACCTTAGCTCCTGTAGAAGTCAGAGTGGGTAGACTACCACCCAGAGCTTAGAGGCACCATTGCACCTGACCTGCTTATTTCTTCCTTTTCTCTGGATGGAAGCTGGTTGGTCCCACTGGGCTCCAAACTCACTGGCTTTTTATTGGAAAAAGCTGTATAGCTCTGCACTCCAGTGAGAGATGTTGCAATGATTTGTACACATGCTACAGCTTTCCCTCTAACCTGTGAGTTCCCTTATTTATCTTGATGTCCCAAGGTAATACACAAAACTCAGGGTACCTGTCAATGGGCGATTCGACAGGTGCTGGCTGACCTTTTCGTTTTGTCTGTCTCTGACCAGGTGGCTTTGGTCAATCCCAGGATCCTAGAATATTAGAGAGCAGTCTGAGAATCCATGTGGTCCAATCCATCTTTGAGTGACAGAGACTTAGAGAGTTCTAGTGTTTCTCTCAAGATCGCAAGAGTGGAGGGCTCAGCGGGAAGGGAGTAGAGGAGCCACTCACTCTCCCTTCCTCTGTGCAGGTGCAGCTCCCTCCTGTGAGTTGTGCAGGGGAGGCAGCCCTTGTCCATCCTGGAGCAGCCAAATGGATTCTCCTTGAGACCAGCAGTCCATTAGCCCCACTTCTTCCTGCTTCCTCTGTGGAATGGCTCCCTGGGGCCTGCCTGAGAAGCTCCAGGAACTAGCTGCCTGTCAGCCACTTTATTAAACTGGTTTCCAGATGTCTCCACCTCAGATTGAAGAGGCAGGAAGAAGGTGAGGGCTGGAGTTTGTCCCTTAAATGAAGTTGGTTAGATTGGTAATAAATAACATTTGGTGCTGATGGAACAGGTGGTCAACGGAGATGGGGGGAGAGGGGGGGACAGAACACATCCTTCATGAGACCATGCATGAGCATGAGATGCAAAATATTTGGACAGAGTAGAACATCTGGGGCAAGAGTCAAGGGATGTATGGGAAGGTATAGATAAAGCAGGGATGGGGAAGACCAGACCGTTGTGGCTCCACAGGACAGCAAGTCAAGGAAGCAGAAAAGGGGAGACTCCTCCCTTGCCTTTTCCAAGTGCTCAGAGTGTCTGGTGACCTACAGCAATCTCTGACATATAGCAATCCCATCTCTGTTTTCCACGGTTACATAAGGTTATAAAGGTTTCCTTTTTTAATTTCTCTTCTCTTCTGTGTCAAACCTCTCTCCTCTTTCTCTTACAATAACATTACTTATTGGATCTAGGGCCCTATTAGGTCTTGGATGGCACTCTGTCATCACCTTGGGCTACCATGTGAAAAGAGTACTTTTGAAAACTTGACTTCCAAAGTCCCTTGATTTTACTTTTGCCACATTCCCTGGGTCAAGCCAAGTTTCTAAGGCCAGTGTAGATTCTAGGGTGTGGGAATCAGATTGGAGCTAGATATACCCCTCAACTGTGATCAGCTATTGTGGACCATAAGATCCTTTATAGCCATAGCTTCTTTTTCAAAATCTGCTAGGATCTTTTAAATTGCATTGATTGGTTGATTAATTAGCTAACTAATTAATTAATTAATTAAGGTATCCTGGGGGTGGAACTCAGGGCCTGATGCATGGTAGGCAACCGTTATACCACTGAAGCACAGTTTTAGTTGATGCCTCTTTTATGCTGTGAATCTGGAGACCTTTCCTTCTCTGTGAAGAGTTCAAGGCTACCAGGCTCCACTGTGCTGTCTCATGCCAGGGCCTCTGGCCACTTTGCTTCCCATGCCAATACTCTTTCCTTGATCTGCACCTCTAGAGACAGGATTCCAAACTCTTAAGAGTGTCTGGCACCCAGACACAGGCAGAATAAGAGAATCCTACTGAGGTATGAGATGGAAGAAATCCATCCCTGGAAGTGGAGCTTGTTTAAGCTAGCTGCAAGTATGAGAACATTGTATGTATACTGGTTCTTTCTCCAAAGGCTTTGTATGTACCAACTCATTAGACAATTTCAGTGATTCTGTGATAAAAGTATTATAACTATACCCATTTTATAAAGAAGAAAACTGAGGCACAAAGAAGTTAAAGTTTAGCTTAGAAACTAAAGACATTAAGTAGCTTGCCTAGGTTCATGATGCTGTAAAATAGGAATCTAGTATTCTGTTTAAATCCAGTTGAAGTGTGTAGTAAGAACCAAGTAAAGAATGTGGGGAGATGCACACCATACATGCATGAAGACCTGAATTTGGATCCTCTGAACCCATGTAAATATATATGTACATTTATGTTCCCAACACTGGGATTAGAAGGACTCTGGGACTTGCTGGCCAGAAAGTCTAGTTTCTAACTCTCTAACAGTGTAAGTCCTGTGGTCTATTGTCAGTGGGGGAAGGCTCAGAACCCTGGGTCTACTACTCTTAAATGGACTACTTTTTAATGGACCAAATGTTTCCTTTGTAAGTTCGGAGATTTCCAAGTTAAGCTAGCCTTACTATCAGCTATCTCTGAGTCAAGGAGACTCTTCTTTATTTCCATTGGTGCTCTAGAACTCATGGGGGATGAAGCAAAATGTAAAATTTGGCTACATGCAAACTATGGGATTATAACCTTGGGTTATAATCTTCAGGCAAATGAATGTGCTGAAGAGCCAGGAAGTGTGGAAGTCTTTAATATGGAAATCTGATCTCTGAATTTTCAGAGTCAGCAGGGACTGGAAGCTATACAAAAACCAGACTTTCCAAGGGAGAAAGTAGGGGTATCGGTGGGGGCGGGGTGATTTCTGTGGGATTCTCTTGATGACCTCTCTGCTCCTAACCCATTCTGACCTCTTGCTCCTAGCCATGTGCACTTTGTGTTTATCCCTTTAAACTGATTTTCTTCTGTGAGGAGACAGAAATCCCCCAGAGAAGAGTAGCAGGTATCTTCTTTCTAGATGGGATGGTTGAGGCTGCCTTGGCAGGGGCAAACAAACATCGTGGGCCTGGCATCATGTAGGATCCGTTTATGACCCTCTGGCTATCTCCTCCTCCTCCTGGAATGGCAGATGGCCTGTGTTTTTAATAATTAAGAAAAAAGAAGTAGGAGGGAAATCAGGCTCAGTAGGAGAAATTTGGAACCATCCAGGCGGCACAATTGAGTTGTGAATTTGTTTGGAAAGTGCAAATGGAGGCTTCCCATTAAGCATGGCCACGGCCTCAGCCACTTCATGGAAGCTTGAATGGCCCTGTGTTATGGTTTTCATCAGCACACTTTTCCCAGGGGGTGGTGAGTAAGTGGAAACCATTGGTAGACATCAAGAATTGTGTATTCAGAGGACTGTAAATCCCATAATATTATGAAAACGTTACCTTGCAGCTTTGGTCCCAAAATAGCCCTGGAATATAAAGATCCCAAAGGGCTATGAAAATCAGTTTAAATTAGTAGTCTGGGGTGATTTAAAGAGATAAAGTGATGTCCAGTTAGCAGAAAAGACACAGGCTCTAAGAAGAGAAGGGAGAAGCCTGAGACCTTGTTGGATTCTCCTATGGAGCAGGGCAGCACTCTGTGTGGATTTTATCTGGTACTCATTTAGGAGAGAACATGGATAAGGAGAGCTGCTACTAGGCTGAGAATTGAGACTTGAAATTTCCTGGCCTGAAAGTGCTGAACCAAATGGCCTTTCTCTGGTCATCTTCGGAATCTCATAACTGGAAAGGTTGAGAGCAGCAATCATTTCTGGACATACCTGTTGTCTGCTGAGGCTTTGGAAAGACCTTGTTATCAGAGGAGGCTGAAATGGCCATTTATAAATGGCACTAACACATAAATAAAGGCATCAGCACGATAGGATGACATGTGAGTGCTCTAGTATGTGGGACTCAGGGCCCATCTTTTCACCTTAAATAGACCCCAGAATATGCATCTGCTTCTGTTCCCACCAACATCCCTTTCTTTCCTTACTAGATGCTAAACCAGGTTTTCTAGAAGAAGATGGAAACAGCTCTGACTATGTGCAGAGCCTGTCCTTGAGCTTATCCCCCAACCCCAATATGAGGGACACTACTTCTCAGACCCTCTGCCTCTGCCTCTGGCAAGAAGGAATGTCAAGGAGCACTCAAGGGCTTCGAGAAGAAAGAAAACTTGTTCTGCCCTCCTCTCCCATCTCTCCCACCAGAACACTCTTTCCGAGCTTCTTGCTTGGTCTCTGCTGGATCCTATTGACCAGCTGCCACCAAGAAGAGTTGGCCAAGCAGATGGCGGGAGTCTGGGCTTGGAGGGGAGCCGGCAACCAGCTGTGCAGACGTGTCACCCACTGCAACTTGGGACATTTTGTGCTGAGCTTTCCCCCTCCCTCTCTTCTCTAACTTTTCATCATTCACAGAACTTCTTGGCCCTTTTATCTCTCCCCCCTCTGTCTGAATCCCTTGCCTCCCTTTTGCTTTTTCTTTAACAGCCTCCTACTCCCTTTCCTTTATTGTCTCTTAGCCACTGTGATCGGTAACGAAATCAGCCTTCTGGCCACTCCCAGAAGAGATAGGAGTCCAAGTCAGAGGGAGGATTCTTCTCCCAGCTACAGTGGGTCAACACAGGAAGGGCACAGGCACCAGTCTCTTGGCATCACACTTCTGGATGGAGAGTCACAGGCTGAGAGAACTTTTCCTGCTGATAGTATAGAGCCCAGTTTAACACAATTGGTCTTAGTGTGCTGAGGAAAAGGCCATGAACTTGGAGCTGGGACCCAAAGCCTGCCAAGACTTGGGTAGACCATCTACCCTGAAAATGCCTAAGGTGAAGATCCAGTTGGGGCCACTTAGTAGGTCCGGGATCTCCCCTGTACACTTCAGTCCTCATGATTACCATGGGCTACATCAATGCCCAGTTTGTTCAGTCTCCATTTCTTGCTGAGCGCTCTTGATTTCAGGGCCCTGGTTGGAGAAATAGTGGATTCACTAAGTGGGTCATCTTTAATATGGGGCCTAGGTTCTCAAGAGGTCTGGCCAGCAGGCAGCACTCAGGTATACTTGATCTCTGTTGCAGTGGGAGATGTTTCAGGGTTGCTTATCCAGGAGTTTACCATTTCTAATCCACATCAAAAGGCCCAGAACATCTCTGAGGGGAAGAAGAAGAGAAGGGCTTGTTGAGAGTAGCCCAAAGAGAAGCAGCTTCACCTTCATTCAGATTCCTCTGACCCCTCCAGTTCCTCAAGACCCCCAAACCACTGCCAACCGCATGCTCTACTCTGATGGCCAGGGTATAGATTGGGACTCTCATACAGTAACCACAGGTAGCTATTGTGTCCTTGAAAGTCCTTTGGAGCAATTGCCTCCAAAGAACTGAATCATTCATTTTATATGGCTCCATTAATGTGAAGTTCAATAGTTACAGGTGGTCAATTAGACAGTTGTGAAACATTTGGGGAACCTAGGAGTGAGGCGATACAGCAAGTGGCAGCAACATTTTACAAAAAGCATCCTCACACTCATCTCTTCATCCAGCTGTCTTAACAGAGGGCGCAGCATCTGGCACAGTGACATACTCCATAGATAGATCCTTTCATTTACTCCATCTCTCTCTGCTCAAAGCCACTGGGCTAATTGGTACTGGCAGGGGATTTGGCTAACAGCAGTGCTGTGTTTTCTTGAGCATACTGGATTTTATCTGGAAATCTAAGACCTGGGTTATTTATGTATTTTTGACATGGTGTTACGTGTAGCTTAGGCCAACCCCAGACTCACTGTGAAGCCAAGGTTGTCCCTGAACTCCTAACCTTTCAGCCCTCAACCCCACATGTGCTGGGATTACAGGTATGTACCACAATACCCATGTTAAAACCTGAAGTTTGATTCTTCTTTGCTTTTGATCAGCTCTGCAACCTAGTAAGTTACTCTTTAGTCTCAGTTAATTCCTGGTTGAAAGGAAGAAGTGGGAGCAGTGAATCCCAGGTTCTCTTGAGTTCTAGACGTTTCTGTTGTACTTGCTGAAGTCCGCAGTGGCTCTGTGGGCATTGGGAGCTTGTGTGTCTAGAAAAGATGAGAAAGGATTGGGAATAAGATAAGAGGGAAAGGTAGAGGAGAGGGTGTATTCAGATAGAGAAAGGACATTAGGACATACTTCTGAAATCTCTTCTAGAAACCCACTTAACAGCTCTAGGGAGAGCATAGAGCTGGCTGTTAACCCAAAAGCAATCTAGAGGGCTGGCTAGCAGGATGGCTGGTGTATGTTCCACCTTTTCTCCCTTTTGAACTGACTTCTGTAATCACTCTAGCTCCTTCTCTTCCACCAACCTGGGCCTAAGGGGGCCAAGAGAGCATTAGGCATTTTTGACTGTTTGACTTTAACTGAGTCCTAAGGCACAGAACAACCCTGCTCCATCCTTCTCCAGGTCACTCAAACAGCCATCTGAAATTGCCTAGGCAGCATTCCTTGGCTCCAATATCTCCGTTCTGGGTTCTCCTTCTCTTCCCAAGGCTGAGTTGCTCTCTCAGAGTGGCCTCCAGTCCCTTCTTGCTGGCTTTGCAGGCTGATCCTGCCTACCAAGAAAGAAGTGCCACTATCATTTCAGCTACATACAGTTGAATCCTGTACTTCACCCATTTAGAATGAGAGTATTGAGTGTGCCAGGCAGAGTTTTGCTGAGCACCTGGATGAATAGGCCAGGTCTTTCTTTCTTCAGAGGCTTGGGGATTCAGGACTGTGTAGGTCAAGTTTCCATAGGCATAAAGTACACAATAGAAGCAGGCCACCATGAAATTCCAGGGGACCATGAGAATCAGTAGAGTTAAAATATTGCCCTGTCTACCTAGTTTCAGCTTAGTTACTACTGTGCAAAAAAGGTGGCAGGGTGTGCTTGATGCATTGGGGCATGGAGCAGAGAAGCTGGCAACTGGACTTCAATTTGAAAGTGGCATGCTGATCAAATCAGACTCCTCTCTGAGTGAAAACAATTTCTGTCTCTTATACACTGGCAAAATTTTCAGGACCTGGTTGTTAGTGGTTGAAGAAAGGCAGGAGGGAGAAGGTTGGACTTTTGGATGTCGTTTTAATCCATGTTCCTGCACAGGTTGACACTGGCTCCCTGCCTTGGTGTAGAGGTAGGCTTTGTCTGCACCAGTGAAATTAATCATGTGACTCTCCTCTTGGACACAAACACCAAATTCACAAAGCCATGACCACCTCTATAGTTCCTATCCTGGAGTTTACAATGGGGTACATACCTTCTGCCTCCTTTCCCTCCTTTTCTGGGGGTCAGAAAAGAATGTTGACAAGTAATTTCCATGTCACCAGGCCTGAAGCTTCTGGATGAGAGTGAAGTTGAGGAGGAATGTGGAATCCTCCTGCAGCTGCATTCTGAATGAGTGTGCTAACACTTAATTTGCATGAAGGATATTTCTTAAGGCCATTGTACATTTACTTCCCCTGGGGATTATAAGATACATGTGTTGTGCTGTGCTCTTGATAGGTGTATTAGTCATGGTTTTCTTGAGAAACATAGCTAACGTGTGTGTGTGTGTGTGTGTGTGTGTGTGTGTGTGTGTGTGTGTGTGTGTGTTGGATGGAAGAACAGGAGGGGGAGGAAGAAGAAACACTTAGCTCAATTTTCTCATTCCTTTAATTAGCTTAAGCCTTAATGGCTTTCTTGTTATTTGCCTATCATCCTTCAGGAGTCAGCTACGGTATGAGGAAAGACTCAGCCTCCTCCTCTGGTACCTTGGCACTGTGTCTTTACTTTTCTTTGTGAATTTGATCACAGCACTAACACTTCCTCTGGTACCATGTGATTGCAACACAGGTCCCAGCACTACCGTCTGTACCACAGCCACACAGGGTATGTCAATTACCCTCCTGTACCACAGATGCTCATTTTGTACTAACAAGGGTTTTTTTTTTTTTTGAGAAGATTATATGTAACAGTGCCCAGAAATGTTCCCTGATAGGGTCAGGTCTGTTGGCAAAATGATGTAGAACTGTCACTTTCAGTGTCTGTCTATCTGTTACCCAGTATATGGTAACAGTTAGAGGGTGGGCGCTTACACAGCCTGTCACAGGTAGCATAAGTATCTGCTCCATTAATGAGTGGTCACTGGACTCACTTCCCATGCCTTTCAAATGTCCCCGTGTGAACTTTTCAGACCCACTGCTTGGTTTTGGCCCCTCCACTGTCTCCTGTATCGTTTGCCTCCTTCCTATCTGCCTATTTTTCTTATTGGAGTACCTCTGTTGGTGGGGTCCTTTGGGGGTCACTAAATCCATTCTCCCACTTTCAGCAAATTCTAACTTTCATTTATTCTCTGCTCCAACTTGGAAGCTGGGACTGGGAAAGGCATCCAACACAAAGATTTTTAAAAATTCCAGAAATAAGCATTCTCTCTCCATTTAGGAAAGTCCCAGGGCTGCAGACATGAGGACACCAGTTTGTCTTCCATGATGCCATTTCCTGATCACTGGGGAAAGAGAGTGGGTGGGGTGAGAGGAGATGGTGTCACTGCCCCTCTGAGATATTTGGGTACATCTTCCTGCCATCTTGGCTGGGATTATGTTGACCTAAAATCTACCTTATCTTGTGGGTTTTATCAAACATGTGGTCTGCTTTCTCTTGTTCCCATCTCCTCTCCTGGAACAGAGGTGAATTTCCCCCATCTGGACCTTCTGAAATATCAAACCCTATTGCATCATGCTGTATCAATTAACATCTTTTCCAAGTCAGAATCCAAGAAACCGTGGCTACTTCTTAAATCCTCCAGAGGTTCCTATGTTCTGA